>NC_048894.1:134453255-134753255 GCF_011077185.1 Oxyura jamaicensis | reverse complement strand
ATGGGATGTGCTGGGGACCCAAGTAACAGATGCTGTCAACAGCTCCGCTTCTAATAAGCTGTGGGAATTGATGGCGTTCATTGTAAAATAATTTTTACATTTAAATTTGATGAGACTCATTGGTCAGGCATGGTGTGTGGGGCAGATAAAGCAAATAGCCTTGAGAAGTCATCGATGGTCCTGCAGGAGTGTGTCAGCCGAAAATCCCATTCATTGAGCAGGAGCAAGGCTCGGTCTCTCGCAGCCACAGGGAACATAGCTCTGGTTCCCCGTGTTTTAGTGAGTCGCTCAGAAAGGTCCTTGCCAATGTCCCTTGTGTGATTCACACCCATGCTCCATCCTTGTCCTTTCAGGGATCAGTCCCCATGTCCCCACATGGTATAAGTTTGCTCCGTGGGCGCTGGGCGGTGAGGAGCTGGTTAGGCAGCCGCAGTGTCCCCGCTGAAGTGACTGATTTGCATTTTAAGTTTCCTGGCTAGGCAAACCCAGGCTTCTCTTCAATGGTTAGCAGAGGGTTATAAACTATTAGGAAGTGACCTCAGCTGACAAGTATATCATGCTCTTTCATTCTATTCACTTACAGCATTTACAGCATCTCCCCATTATCGTTTAGACTTTTACAACTCTTAATGACCCTTTTATCAGAGCAGCAATAACCAATAAATCCACTTTGGCATTTATTGCCCTGTCTCTTAATACATAAAAGCCCCGATTTATAACATCTCATGAATACTAAAGATTATTTTTCAAACTGCTAGTACTGTAGAACTTCTTCAAATCTCACTACAACAATAACAGCGGTCTCTGATAAAGGCCCTGTTTCTGCCGTTTGCTCAGCATCAGCCCTAAATGAAATGCAGCACCAGCCTGCAATAAACTCTGTGCTCTGGATGCTGCATGGCAGAGGGAAACCAGAAGGCCAAAACGATGGGGCCCAAAGAGCATTTTTGTAGGGTGAGTATAGCACATTGGTCCCTGTATCTGGAAACCTCATCCTCTCTACACTAGTTATTTTTAATCATAATATTACAACAGTTCTCTCCTTGTTTCAGCTGCCTTGATGGTACAGGCTGGGCCACCACTGCTGCCTGAGCTTTGCAGTGTGATGGGCTGTCTGCAGCCTTGTTGTCTGGCCCTCAGCATCCTCGTCCTGCTCTGTGGGGAGGCAGGGAAGGAGCTGAAGTGGTGAAGAAAAGAGTGGTGCTGGTCTGAAAAACTCAAAACCATCGTCACTGTCTCCAACAGTTCAATATTGTCCCATGGACATCAGGATTTGCCCAGTCCTGCGCCTCCTTGCTACCTGAAATCAGGCGATTGCAATTCATTATTTGTTTGGACTTTCTCTTTAGACAGCAGAGAGAAACAGGCACCACAGGGAGAGATTTTATCCCACCTTGGGCTTGTGCCTGAGATAGCCACCTCCTGCAACATGCTGCTCTTGGCTGCCCTTCTCCCGTCGATGCAGGTGGAGCTACTCGCCTGGCCGACAACTCTTAAGCAGCTAAAATTAGGCGTCGCACATCTCCTGGCCTGAGCTTGTTGTGATGACAACGTAAGTTTGAAATTATCTCTCTGTTATCATAGGCGATGACCAGACTCCAAAAGTACCTTGTTTACTCATCAGTGTCATTTTTGCCCAACACCCAGTAATGCCCTCCACTCCCTGTAGGACATCTAATGAATTGCCATTAGTACCACTCAAAGCTAGGCCTTGGCTTTATTTATCTGCCAGCATGACACATGCAGCCATGGGTGCCTACAACAAGCAGGGGGAGAAGAATTTCTGCTCACCCCTCACTGAAATCCTCCCCCGTATTCCCAGACCTCCACAATCAGAGTGCAGCAAATTAGTCTTTAAGAATCATTATTTCAAACAGAGCTCTTAATGAAGGCAACACAAGGATACTACGTGTTCCTGGCAGCCGCTTCATTTTCTGCTAACTCTATTTCTAGACACCAGACTTGGGTTTGGTTCAAAGCCTGGTGCCAGGAAGACTTGACGTCAGTGGATTTTGGACAGGCCTGGGGATATTTCTGTGTGGCAAAGGCAACACTGGGCAAAAACACCGAGGCTGGTTCTAGGTGAGCTTCTGCCAGGATGGGAAGTTGGTATTGCTGTACTGCTATTAGCCTTTTAAAAAAATGGCTATTTTGACCTGGGCAGATCTCAATCGAGGCAGTGATTCCCTCCTGATGTGAGTGAGCCCAGGTATCCCTATGATATCCCTATGATATCTCTTTCCCTACCCACTCCCTTATTTTTCTCCTGGCTGCTGCTGACCCTCTTCTCCTCTGCAGAACCATAAACCCAACAGCTCCCTAAAGAACTTTTCATTAATATAATTTATTAGTCAAATCATTCCTCCGACCTATTTCCTGTTCAACTAGCATGTCTCCCCGTCCACTCAGTATAATTGGTACAGCACCTGAACTCCACCGCCTGGGCTTAAATGGCCTGACATATATCACTGAGTCACAGGATATTAAGGGAAAGGTGAGAGGATTACTGGCACGCTGCCACCGGGATCAGATTGGATTTCTTGCCCAAGCACCGAAACACAGGGCTGTGTGAAGAAGGTTTGCTCAGCTTTGGGTTAGTCCTTGCTCAAAGCCTGACCGCTTGCTTTCACTAGGGGTTGGAAGCTCAGGCCCGAGGCCTGGGCCGTGTTAGGAAGGTCTTCGTTGTCACATTGGTCCTCAAGGGGTGAGACTGAGGAGAATTGCTGCTCTGTGGGGAGCTGCACATCCCCCCTGGCTCGTGTGCCAACCCACCCGTGGCCTGGACCTCTCCCATTGCTGAGGCCTCGTGCTGTGCTCCATGCCTCTCTGCCCGCTGCTTCTCTCGCCTCTAATTTAAGGAAATACAGAGTGCTGCGTTAGAGGCTTTCACTGGTGATTAATTTTGTTGCACACTGTTTCCACTTCTGAATTACAAAACATCAAAGAGCACAAAACACAGCCACCGTCTTTGCCAAGAGACATCCATTCAGGCTTTTTGTCCTTTTTCCCGGGGAAAAAAAAAAAACCCTGATGGCATCATCCACGTTGCTCGGGGTCTTTGCAATTGGCTCCATCATTTTTGGACTCCTCCTTCTCTCCCCTCACCTCCGTGTCCCCCAGCCCATAGCGAGGGGTAGCCGGGGAAACCAGAAACCATGGCAACCAAAAGCAGGATAATTTGTCTCCGAGGGAAGAAATACAAGCATGCAAAATCCCTTTAATGTTTATACCAGGCCGAGTGGGTCCAAACCTTCTCTTCTTTGGAGAAAGCAGGCCTGGCTCCTTTCCCAAGCACCACACAGCACCGGGTGGTGCTTACCTCCCAGCGCTCACCAAAGCCCTCAGCCCCGCAGCTGCCCCATGCAGAATGGAGGTTCCCATCCTCAAACCATCAGGTCTGAGGCTCTCTCCTCGCTCTGCAGGAATAAGGACACAGAAGTCCAAAACACAGAACGCACGCTGTTATTACTATTTACTATAAACTAATGAACATGAATAGTTAAGCCAGAACTCCCCTCAGTCCTTCATTGCACTCTCTTAAGATGCTGGGCCAGAGTTAACACTGGTGTTTGCCATTTTTCTCTGGCAGCAAGCCTCGAGGCTCATGTTTTTAGTCTCTACAGTGCTGACTTTGTTTTTAAATAGATGTCCTGCTCCGTGGTACCAGGTACTGGGCACAGATACTGCTGCAGAAACCATACCATCCCTGTCCCACCCCGCATGGCCAGGCCCAGCCTAGTTGAATCTTTTCCTTTTGCCCTCTCCAGCATTGCAGTGGTACTATTTTCACTGATCCTCCAAAACTGGGAAGAAAATAGGGCTGGGGAGGGAGGAAGAAGATGGTGGTACCAGCTGTGGGAGCATTGCCCAGTGCTGCTCAGAGGCCAACTGAGCAAAGAAGTAACTGGCAAGATTTTCTACTCTAACGGAGGGCAAGAGACAAAGTGCTTGACTTCTAGCTTATTTCCAAAATAGAATGATGACTATAAGTTGCCTTCTTTAGGAGAAGAATGATGACAGAAGTAATAAATTGTACGTATTTATTTTTGAGTTTGCAGATGGATGAATGTCGAGTGGTGGATGGGAAGAAAACAAAACAAACCCTTGCAGGCAGCTATTTTTATAGGATAGCTTAGTGTTGAAATTTCTATAAGTTGGCAACAGAGTCACCATGAGACCTTTTATCCAGATAAGGCCATGCCAAAATCTTCAGGAAACATCTTGCGTGTTTAATTTTTTATTTACAAAAACAGGGGGAGGGAGGGAGAATGAAGGCTCAGGGGAACATCTGCAGACATACAGCGTCTGCTCTGTAAGATACCAAACACTTTTTACTATGGGGATATAAACGGGACTTTTTCCAAATCTGCCACTTGCTAAGTTCAAATCTGGGGTGGCTCCAAATCTGGCCTAGCACTGGCTTTGTTTGCAGGCTTGGGAGGGAGATCTCACAGGCAGAGTAAGCAAAGTTCAGGAACCTGAAGGACAAGTCTGGAATATCTCACCTTTAAGGTCAATGAGACTGTTGAGAGAAGATTGGCTCTCCAGTCTCTCCAAGAGCAGTCATTTGAAGGAGAAGCCAAAATTCTGCTGGTCATGCTGTCCCTGCCCCCTGCCTCTCTGCCCACACCCAAAAAAGTTCTTCTCACATGGAGCATTGAGCCAAGGGGATGTCTACTGCCTCCACGACTGTCCTCTGAGAAGTGACTTCTCTGTTGGTGTTTGCTGATGGTGTTTAATAGCATGGAAATGTCTGGGCATTTTTAGACTTCACACTAAGTCATGAAAGTATTGCTGTGTATGTTCATGCACGCATTCATTCCTAAAATTTGCATGATGGAGGCTTAAATCTTAGGCTTAAACACTGCTTCATAAAGTATTTTAAGCTAACAAAACAAAAACAAAGACAATAACAAATAAACAAAGCCAACCCAAAACAAAACCAAACCAACCAACCAAACAAATCCTAGAACACTTGAATCTGTTCCAGGTAGTTTCCGGTTAATAAGAGATGTTAATAAGAGATGTCAAAATACTGTTTATTTGAGCTGTTCTATTGAAATCTGTAACAAAGCCTGCCTGCAGAGGGGAGGAAAGGGTTACCCACTCTGCGAGAACGGAAATCTAAGAAGGGAGCTGTATAACTGGCTCTCTGATGCGAACATAAGATAGTAATGTCTCAAAACTAAACTATTTAGGCAGCTCCAGTTTCTATGTTAAATTGACTTTAGCATGTTTGTAACCAAAGGGACAGCTGCTTCCTGAAGGTCCTTTCTTAACATTTATAAGGATTAACTATTTTTTCTGTTGAGATTATTGAGATCATCTTGATGCTTTTATTTGATTTTGATTTGTTGTCTTGTTTTCTTTGTAATGTTAATAACTTAGCCTTAGGAGTATTTTTGCCCTGATGTTACTAACCTTGTTTAAACTGAGCTTCTTTTAGTGAATAGGGACCACAATGGGGTCAGCAATAGAGGCCAGTTGGCCATCTGTGGGCTTGACCACATCCTTCAAATTTGCCCACTGTTGTCTCTCTGAAGATTCATAACAAATTCCACAATTTTCACACACATGTGCAGTTGCAAGTTGCTCACTAATGTTCGCAATAAAATTTGTTGCAGGTTTGAGCACTGAGGGTTTTTTTTTCAAGACAATTTACAAGCAGTGATAAAGTCTTCTGCGTATTTCAGAGGCTGTTTGCAGAGGTCACACCTGGGCCTCAGCAGCAGGTTGGTCTCCACTGATGAACTCTCAAAGGACCCCACATATGCTCACCCAAAAGCATGTGCCTTATTTAGATTCCAGGCATGGCAGCATCACAAGGTTCAAATTAAAACCCTGAGGCTTCAGTCACTAATTAGCTTCTGTGCTCATTGCATACCCATGGAGCCCACCCTAGGCAGATGAAAGACATACTCAAAGCACTTAGGAGAATGTGGGAGAGGGATGGAGAAGAGCGGAGAGAAAAACAGCTGAGGCAAAGCAGGAAGAAGAAGCATAATTTATAGCCAGACCCAGGACGGGGAGGGATCAGGAGCCCTAAGGGATGAAAAAATATTGTCTGAAATGGTCAGTAACCCCTAACAATCAACATTACCCTGTCCAGACGGAAGGGCCATAGAGAACAGGTGAAGAAAAGAGGAGTACAAGGCAAAGAGCCTTAGGAGATGCCCATGTGCTCCACCAAGGAGCTAAAGAGGGCCCCACTTGAGCTTGGTGCTAGGGAGTCTTGCAGTGCAGCTCCCTTAGCCTCCCATGCAATGGGAGGTGACTGGGAGAAGTTGTGTCACAGTCCTCTCTCTCTGAGCTTTTCTGAAAGAAACTTGTATGGGACTTTGCTGACATTAGACAAATTTTGTGACACAGGACTCTGCTGCCTCTGTGGGACTCGTGTTTTAGCACAACTTGTGTTCTCCTAAGTACCTCTGCTTATTTTCTTTAGGATGTCTGAACTTCTTCCTTTGAGGCTCCATTTCCTTTACAATTACCTAATTCCTTTAGAAAATACATCCATTCATTCCTCAGGCTTCTGATACCACTTACCACTAGGGATAAAATATCTGCATACCACCAGCTGGGGTCCATGTGTCCCTCCATTAGGCTGTGTGTGCAATCACTGGCTTGGCGTTCCTGCCACATGGACAGGACGCGGGTGTTTCCCATGCAGAGGGCTCAGCTGCCTGTTTCTGAGGAGGAGGAATTCATCATCCCAATGAGATTCTGGAGGTTTTGTGCCAGAGCTGGAATGCATGAGAAATGATAATGCATTGATTAGGCCTCTGAGTCAGCTGCAGACGCACCCTTGATGCACTGTCAAGTGGTCCATTCCCTCTCCCACTTGTTTGCTCCCTAATTTATCAATTCCACTCATCCCAAGCCCAGGTGATACTGGAGATAGGCAGACTACACATGGCAGCCCCTTTGCCAGCCTGTGGTGCACCTTTTGCAGCCATCACTTTAGCATAAAGGACAACAATGCAGCAATGAACTTTTCTTCACTGAGTTGGAAGAAAATCACAGAGAGTACAATGAGGAGAGGGAATCCTGGAGAGGGAAAGTGAATTGTGAGAGCACGTGGGAGATGAAGTTTTCTTAAAAAAGATGTTTCCCTTTCTTGCACTTCCGCTAAAATTATGTCACATTGGCATCGGTCCCATGCTTGAGTTACAGTGACGTGCTCACCGCGAGTGAAACAGCAACCTCTCTCTGTAGCACCAAGGGCAGAATATGCTGTACAGTCATTCATCCTTCTCTCCACATAGAAGAGGGGCCCATCAATGCTTTTTGTTTTGTTTTGTTCTGTTTCAATGCCAGAGATGTTGGCATTGCACAGTGCCTGATTATAGCAAAAGGACTAGCATTATAAGGCACTATAATTGCTTTCCTGCCATGACAGGAGATAGCATGGTCTTGGGTGGAACTTGACAGAAGATGGAGGTGGGGATGGGGTTGATCCAGTTTTAATGGGGATGAGGGAGCTGGAGCTGGGAGAGAAACCCTAGGGGAAATGAGAAGGGGGACAGTGGGAGCTGTGGAGGTGGGATTATATGCTGGGAATTGGGACATTGCGTAGGAAGGGCCAGCTCTCTTTAAAGTTTCTTATAAATGATCTGGATGCAGGAGTCAAATGCACATTAAGAAAATTTGTGGATGCTACTAAATTAGGAGGAGCAGTTGACTCTGTCAAGGGCAGAGAGTCTTTGTACAGAGATTTTGACAAGAGAACTGGGCAATCACCAACCACATGAAGTTTAACAAGAGTAAGTGCTGGATTCTGCACCTGGGATAGGGCAACCCTGGCTGTACGTACAGACTGGGAAATGAGAGGCTGGAGAGCAGCCCCACAAAAAGGGATTTGGGGGCTTTGGTCAGTGGCAAGTTGAATGTGAACTATCAGCGTGCTCTGGCAGCCCAAAGGACCATCCCCGCCCTGGGGTGCCTCAGGCCCAGCACCACCAGCCAGGCGAGGGAAGGGATTGTCCGGCTCTGCTCTGCACTGTGCGGCCTCACCTTGGGCACTGTGTGCAGTGTGGGGTGCCACAATGTAAGAACGACATAAAACTATTAGAGAGCGTCCAAAAGGAGGGCTATAGAGGTGGTGAAGGAACTAGAGGGCAAGATGCATGAGGAGCAGCTGAGGTCCCTTGGTTTGCTCAGCCCAGAGCAGAGCAGGTTGAGGGGAGGCCTCATGGCGGCCTGCAGCTCCCTCACGAGGGGAGCGGAGGGGCAGGCGCTGAGCTCTGCTCTCTGGGGACAGCGACAGGACCCGAGGGAACGGCATGGAGCTGGGACAGGGGAGAGTCAGGCTGGGGGTTAGGGAAAGGTTCTGCACCCAGAGGGTGGTCGGGCACTGGGACAGGCTCCCCAGGGCACTGAGCCTGCCAGAGTTCAAGAAGTGTTTGGACACACTCTCAGCCATGTGGTCTGTTTTTTGGGTTGTCCTGTGTGGAGCCAGGAGCTGGACTCAATGATCCTTGTGGGTCCCTTCCAACTCAGGATATTCTATGATTCTATGAGCTAATTCTTGGTGCAGTGCCCCCACCAGCTTTATGAAGTCCCAATAACCTGCCTGAGAAAGGCATCTGATAGTGATCTCCAAAATGTTAACTCAGTGTCTATGAGGAGCCTAACTGGTGACTGAGGTTTTCAGGAGGAATGAAGGCTGCCAAAGAAGACTTCTCTCTTCTAATTAGCAACCCTTGGCATATTACACCTGGCACGGTGTTCGTGTCAGTCCATTTCTTCCAATCTTCACTTTTCTTGCTTAGGGGCAAATGCCCACAATTCTCCATTCATGATTGAATTTTGACAAGTAAGTGCTCCGCAGCATTCCTTTGAGGCAGCTCCCCTTTCTTGCTGCTCCATCTGCTGCAATGCTGATATGAAGTGCGCATGAAAGTCTGAGAGAGTGTGTGCTGCTGCTCTTGCACATTTGGAAATTGGATTCATTGCAAAGCTCAGAGACTCATGGAGAAAGGTATCTGCTTTAATTTTACTCCCCACTGCTGCTCTTGGAGGCAGAGGCATTCATCTGAGTTGACTCAGTGTCAGGGGGCAAAGGTGGAAGACTTCATATTTTCCTGCTTACCAACTCCCAGACATTGGCTTAGGCTTTCTCATCTGGTTTGGCAGAAGCTGGCGCTGACTGGGCACAGGCAGATCTTCACCATGAGCTGCTGCTAAGGCACATGAGCTCAGCTTTATATTTTGCAGCTTCTAAAAACTAAGGGAATTCTCCAGTTGTTCAATGTCATTCCTGCAGCAGTCAGTGGAGTTTGAGTACCCTTGATTTTATGTGTGTGACTATAGACCCTTGAATTTACCAGCCTGGATTTGCAAAAGGGGCATTTTTCTTTACCTGACCTGCTGTATTAGAAAGGCTCCCGTTTTCTGCTCTCTCTACAGCTGGAGGGGCATGGCAATTCCTATGGGTAGATATTTAGAAGCAATATGATTTTTGACTTATTTAAATAAGCAACTGCACCTTGTAGATGATTTGATTTGCTGTGTTGCATATGTTGCAGTTTGCATTGTGCAGTGAGTGTTGTGGCTATGTGTTGCACAGAGTCTGGGATAGGCCCTTACTTGTCCTAGATAGCAAGATATAATCACACTGGACCAGATTTACTTCTCACATAAACAATCACAATTCCTTAGTAGGGCTGGATATGTTTGTGAAAGCACTAAATTTGCACATTATTCCCAAATACGGGGATGTTTGACCTAGAGCCAGAAAAGAGGGAGTTGTCAAGATGATTGCTAGAATTCAAACGCATTTTTTTGTTTATAAAGTGGTTGAAAGACAGGCACTTAGGTGGCTGTAGCCCATCCTATTCCTCATCACCTGCTTGGCTGTATTTGTGGGTTAACCAGCTGGATCCAAAATATCTTACAGCCTATCATGAAGGAACATGCAAAACTCCAAACCCAGATTCAAATGTTTGCAGACACCAAGTTTATTTAGTAAAATGCCAGACTAAATCTTTCCACTTAAAATGTATTCAAACAACCTTTTCACATGGACATTCAAAATCCTGGTCCAACATGAACCTGAGTGCTGGGGCAGTGAGAAGCAGTGTAGTACTTCTAGAAAGAACTCATAGAAATTTCCTCCAGAGCATGAACCCTCTAGTCACCAGATGACGCTGGGCGCTGCATCCGTTTGCCTCACTCTTGGTGTGAAACCCTGCTTGGCAGGGTAAGTTAGGTCCTTAATGGCTACAGAAAGGCTTTGGAAATAAACGTTTATATTTACATAGTACATTTCATCCCAAAGGACCCTAAATCACGCTGCACAAACTTTACATAAACAGCAGAAGTGAAATGCAGCCGTGTCTGGAATGGAGGGTGGCAGCCAGCTGGCATATGTTAGCAGAACCAAAATAAGAGAAGTGACTATTTTTGGCCAAGGACACCAGAGCAAACCCCTCTATTGCGAAAGTCCCTTCAAAACTTCAAAGTGGAGTTTTACTCTAAACAGTGATTGTGGATAAATGGGTCTTTTGTAGCTGATCAACGTGTTCCTGGGCACATCTGGGGAATTCATTCACTAAAATAAGTTTTTTTTTTTTTGCTATGTTTTCTGCCTACTAGCACTGCAGAACTTCACCTGAGATAGCACAGTTCTACTCCAGCTCCATCCTCACCAGCAGACCTGTAAGCCTCTCCTCCAAAGCCCCAACTGCTGCATGCAGAAGACCCAGAGAAGCCTCTCCAGCTTTCACAGCTGAGCTTACCCTGAACAGGTAAATCTGGAAATAAACATTTTTGCTTATCAGCTTGTTGAATCTGTGAGTTGATCAGAAAGACAAATTTCCACAATGTCTGGCAAGGTAATTTTTCAAAGTACAACTGGCTTTTAAATATCAGTGCAGAGCAGCCAGGACATTTGGAGATCTTACCCAAAGACCTTCAAGGAACAGGCCATGTTGTATCTCTTTGGTCTCCCTGGGCCACACAAATACTTCAACTTGATGAAAGGCACAGCTCCTTACAGCAATGCAATGGACAAAATGCACGGTGCTTTTACAGACACATATTTACTTTGGGGCCAAGGTGTCCATAATTACAGAGTGCATTGCATCTCAGAGGACCCTGAATATCTCTGCAAGCCAACTTGCCCTGTGGCAGCCTATGGGCATCCTCCTGTACTTCCAAGCTGAGCTGCAGCTAGATCTTCTCATGTGAGCCTTCCCGTGCTCCAGAATCCCCTCTTGTGAGCCATCATCCGCTCACTTTTGTATCAAGTCTGCACCGGGCAGTGCCAGCACTGGGTTCAAGCACAGCTATGCCATTTGACTGCTGCTAGACTTCCTGGCATGACTTTGGCCTAGACTACAGTCTGGCTCATTTTGGGAGCTATGAACAATACAGAGACAGTTCTGCAAGATGCAGGATGGACAAGGCACATTCAGCCACAGCACTTGCCTTTAGGGCTAAGCCCCCAGCCATTTTATTAGTGAACATGCTTGGGCTTTTGAGAGCAGGGCACCCCTTCCGCAGCCATGCTGCACACTGGACAGGATAGGGATGGAAGAAGTTAGCCATGAGCCTTCTTCCAAGGAAGCCTTCAAGCTGAGACTCAACTCTACTGGACTTCAATTTGAGGTAACGTGGGGCTGCACCCATCCTCCGTCTCCCACTCCCAGTACCAACGCTGGCACCAGTGCAAACACGTGGTGACAATGGGATGGAGCTGGTTGGTTTGGAGGCTCATTGTTTTCTTCCCTGTGGTGTTAGCTTTCAGCTAGCTCAGCTCCCTGCCTGGCTTCCCACCAGCTGCCAGCTCACAGGAGCACAGCCAGGGCTGGAGAGGAGGGTGAATCCCATGGCAGCCCCACTTCAGACCAGTTTATGCTGCTGGGGAACAGCCCCATGTTGTGACATGGGAATGCAAGACAGAGCCTGCCTGCATTGAGTGCTCAAACACTTCTGTGTGAGACATGGCAGGGGTTGTTAGGGCATGGCACAGGGCCACAGGCACCACAGCTCCCTTCTCAGCTACACATGAATCCTATCAGGGCAGCGGTGAAGCCAATTCTGGCTTTTGGATGAGTGGAGGAGGGACAGATTTGCAGCAGTGAGGCCAGTTCCTTGCTGCAATTCTGTCCCTCCTCCGATCACACAAGATCCAGACTGGCTTCTCTAACACTGTAAAATTCAGATGAATGTTTCCAGTCCATAAGAATCTAAAAGCGGCATTTCTCCAGCAGAACAAGCATGTGAAGGCCAAGTAGGACCTATAATGCGGAGCACTAATAGCAAGGCTTTGGTCTGGGTGGTTTCACATATCTCCAAATTCATTGCAGAGCAGCGTTAAAGGCCCTGTGGACTCAGAGCAGGGTTACAAGGAACAGTGTTTTAGGTGCCCAAAGTGCAGAACTCCCCGGCATCCCAAATCCATGACTATCTCCTCCCCACCAAGGAGAGCATCAGCCAAGCCCTCAACATCACCTAACAGCAATACGGATCTCCGTGGGTTTTGCCAGCCTCCTGAGTCTCCCAAGAGTGGGACAATGCTCTAAGGGTGGCACTTCCATGTGTGCACGGGATCCTTCCCTTAACTCAGCTGCCACAGAGAGGAGATCAAGTCTGCCCATGGCTTCTCCAGTGGATCTGTGTCTGAAGCGTGCTGAGAGGACTGGAGAGTGAGGAAGGAGAAAAGCAAAGAAGGAAATGTTTGGTGACCTCAACTGAGCTCTGAGAAACATGGAAGTGTGCAGGAGTGGAGAGTGATCCCCTAGGAGGAGCAAAGTCAGTGGAATACGAGTCAGCTCTCCTCCTGATCACAGAACCTGTGCAAAAATGGTTGGTGGAGGTGGAGCCACCTTTGATGTTGGGAGCAGATTATAAAGCCATGCTGCACCAGTTCCCAAGATTCCTAGATAGGGAAGGCTACTCACACACTGGGAGACTTTCCACAAGGTGCCAGGAGCTCCCAGCTCAGCGTGCTGCTGTTTCCCTGGCCCTTTAATGTAACCCCCTTGCCTTTGCCCCACTTGCACAGCATTAAAGCGCTGCAGTTCCCAGAAAACAATTTGTTTTGCCTAATGTTTGTCTTCATTCCAAAGCTGAATTTTATTTTATTTTTTTTTTTTAACTTACCGACATAGTCCAGCAAGTAATCAAACGTACAAAATCAATGCCGAGCAAAGCTTGTGCAACGAAGCTGCAGGCGGGCAGCGAGGCCCCACAGGCCAGCACTTAGGCACTCGAACTGGTTATACCCAAGTTCCACGGTTATATACATTCATGAGTGTACTCAGGCACTCTGAAAACTCTCAGAGCACAGGGAAACCAAGCCTCCCCCTCTCCCCCACCCCCTGCCTCCCAACACGGGGCCCTGCAGGGAAATGCGTTGTGCTGCTGTTGACGTTTCCCCTGAGCAGACTTGCATCCATGACAGTATGAAATATTAATAAAGGGGCACAGAGAGCACTAACAAACGCTGACAGATCTCCCACGGTTAATTGACATCCACCGTTCCATTTAAAATTAACAAAGGCCTGCCAAGCATGCAGAGCTCACGCCTCGTAGCAGAGATGTCCCGCACAGCTCAGCAGGTCGTGTCACCGTGTCGGTGATGCTGCGCGCCACAAATCATGACAGATATTCCCGGCACTGTGTCAGGCCCATGGCGAGGTGCTGCTCTCAGCCCAGGTGTAGGAGGGCTGTCTGACACACGCTTGGGAAATTGCTGCTCTGATGGGTGCCTGACACGGGATGCTCAGAGAGCCGAGGAGTTTCTGAGCTGCAGTGAGTCCGTCTTCCTTTCTGCTGCAGCTGGAACTACGGCCAGGTGGTGCTGGGCTCTCTCAGCATCCCTAATGTCTCCCATGTGGATTTTGGTACTGGGAGAAGTGCTGCACCACTGTCCTGATGCTTATCCCACAGGCATTCAGTGCTCTGCTCTGTGATCAGATGTCCCACGAACATCTTATGCAGCCATGAAGCCACGGACAGGACCTTCTAGAAATGGAAGAAACCCTGGCACCACTAATGGCTATGTGATGGAAGTTCTCTATTCAGTGGCAGCAGGTGACCACCTAGGAAATTGCACACCCTGTAAAGACCAAGAGCTCTCACCCTGTGTAAACTCTTCACGAGCCCTGAAGTAGAGCAGGACACTCCTAGATGGAGTTTTCTTGGAACTGTGGGGTTTGGGGTCCCACCAGTGGCACATCTGGAGATGGGACTGGCCCAGGTGTGCAGGGGCGATTCCACACTTGTGTGGTCTGCACCATCTAGGCTAGGGTTGCCTCTAGGTGTGGGTTTCAGTATTTATCAACCTTAAACCTTCATTCAGGGATAACAACAACAGGGCTGTGCTGCCAGTGAAGACAATGAAAATAGGAACTCTCATATGTGATGCCAACAATACCCTGCGACCTGGGGACTTTCACACCCTGCCCTGAGTGCTGATGGCCATCTGCTTTTGAGTAGATCATCTCACGTGGGTAGGCTGCTGTGGTGGCTCTCAGGCAAACCACCTGTGGAACCACCTGTGGAAAGGTGTCCTCACCTCCAAGCAGCTCCTGCGGACGAGCCATGACCTGGGGCATAACTCCTCTCCCACAAAGGAAGGACAGTGCTTGAAAAGTGAGGAAGATGCTTGGAAGACAGCTCCTCTGGGAGAGCACCTTGCCCAGCCATATTGAGCTCCTTCTGCTCCTCATCTGCATTCTCGTTCTTCTGGCACCGTGGCAGGCAAGGAAGAGGAAGCCAGAAAACTGGCAGCCAAAACTGTGTGGGAGAGTTGTGCCTGGCTCAAAACCGCACAGCTGTCCGGCCCCGATGTGCCAAACACACTCACACTGCTGCCACATGAGCCCAGTGACCGGTCCAGCTACCTTGGCGCGAGCTCTTTTGTTCATACTGGTTTGCTAGGAGCTTGGAAAATGGCACCAGCTACTCCCAGAAGGCAAATCATCAAGGCTTAACAGTGCGAGCATCTACATGGAAATCAGTGACTGCTGGCGAACCTCTGTTGCCTGCCCCACCATCCACCACAGGAGCAATCTCGCAGCCCAGCAGCACCCCTGGGTGATGTGGGATCCCAGCTCTTGGCATCATCTGTGTCCGCCTGAAGTGTCCTCCTTCCCTCCCTCCAAGTGGAAATAACGACCCATAAAATAAAAGCCATGTGTTCATCTGCACACTGCTCCTGCCTGCTGGTTTATACGATGTAATTGCATTGCAGCACCATGCTGCAAAGTAAACTCCTTTGTGTAGCCAGGTCTAAAAAGGGAAAAGAGTTTTCCCCAAAATCTTGGCTGAGATTCGAGCCTGGGCTTCTGAGGAAACTACAACCTCTTTTCATCTAGGCCATGGAGTTACCTCTCTGAGAAATGTACCAAACCCTGTGAGATTTCAGTTTTCTGTCTGTACACAGAGACTGAATCAAAGCAACTTAAATCCTTGACTCACTTAAATCTTTGACTCACAGACTTAAAGCTTTGACTCGCATTTCCAGAGCTGGCTTAAGATGTAGTTTCACAGCCTTCCTCTCTGCTATCCCCTTGCAGGAGCTGCATACCTCCCTGGTGGAGCTGGTGGACCTGGCTGTGTGCGTGCATCCCTGTGCCTTGATGTTCACGGCTTCCCAAGACACCGCTGAAACTCCTGATCAGGGATAATGGGAGCTGGTGAATTAACACATGCCGTGAAGTGCTCTCATTCGGTTCTCCGGGATAACACACTCAGTATTCTGGTTTAGCAGAGTTTGCACATACCCCGACCCACTTGTTTACCTCACACTTTGTAATTACCTCCACTGAGCTGTTTCGTTGTTTCTGGGGGTGACATAATCTGTGCTTCACCAGCACAGTTTGCTTTATCTAAGGGCTTTTGGACGCTTCCTTTCGGGATTTTATTTCACTGGCTCCTTAGCAATTGCTGCAGCGATTTTCTCATCTAGCAGTGGCCAGAACTTTTGTCTGGGTGAAGAATATGGGGACAGCCGACTTCCTGCCATTACGGAAATCTCTCGTTGTACAGCCGAGGTTGGGACAGATTAATTTGATCCGCACTTGCTACAAAGCAGCTTGGTTCCTCGGCTGTGCTAATGCTCCACTTAGTCTGAAAAAAAGTGAGGGAACAGAGCTTTAAACAACCTTCCTCTGTAGCCCATGCACAGGATCACATCACTTCACTGAAAATGCCATGTTAGCCTGGGAGGGAAAAACTGGCACGTCTTGGAGCTTGGATGTGCCCCATCACGTTCCTCTAGTGGGGTGTAAGTGTGCAGGCTGCACCCCTCGGGCAGGATCTGGGTGGTGGAAGGGGACCTAGGCAGGAATGGGACAGGCTCAGTTCAAATCCGACTCTTGGTCAGGGGATGGGGAGAAGGGGGAAGCTTTAAATTATGGTTAGTATCTGCAAGAGAGGTCCTCGTTTAGTTGGAGACACCATAGCGAAGTGATTGTGACTGGAAAGGGACATTATTTCCCAGGTCTGTCATTTGCTGGCTAGGTGGTTTTCAGGAAATGCCACCAGCGCAGTGTCTCTGCCATGGGTGTAGAACTGTCTGCCTCCAAAACCCCTTTGAGATCCACCAGTGGGACATGACATCTAAGTCTCTTTTTGCTCCTTCAGGCTGAATCTTAGCCCTTTTGTTACCAACAGAAAACAAACCGCGAGATGCCTCCTCCATCAGAACAGCTACCAAGGGCTCGCCTGCTGTTTCAGCCTTTAGAAGGACCAACACCAATTTGTGTTTAAGACCCCAGAATAATTCCAGTCTGAAGACTTCCTGAGAGCACTGTTCTTAAAGCTGAGGGACTGAGCGTTATCACTACAGTAGGTGTTGCACCGCGTGGCCCGTTACGTGATGGGGTGTTTATGGCCGCGATGCTCTTACCCGGCCCGTTCCTAATCAGAAGCAATAGCACCACTTCAGCACTTGCTCTGCTCGGGGATGCTGCAATAAATCCCGATGAGGCATAGCTCCGCTGCAGCTGGCGGGGGATAGAGGAGCGCCGCGCGTTTCTACTCCTTTAATGTTTATAGCTCTTTTACGTTATATGAATATTGCTGGTCCTGAGGATTCAACCGTCATGAATCAACCCTCAGAAAATAATGAGATTTCACAAAATGTGTACTTTTGAAGTGCGTGTGTGTTTTTTTTATGGCCCTTCAAATGGGGCTTTGTGTTGTGCTGTTAGGCTTCCCTCGTCCTCCTGCAACAAGCTGGTTTTAAGGAAGGCAAAAGAAAACTGAGATTCACGTGTGGTTGTGTGATTCCAACAGCTGGCCCCAAAATAAATCTCCTGATACCACAAAACTGGACATAACACTGTAAGAGTTGTCAGCACGGCCAAGCAGATCCTCATCTGTGCAACGGGTCAACCCAGCTCCATAAAAGGAGCAAGCAAGTGTGCATTTTCGAGGCGACAGCAGTAAAAAGCAAGGGCTAGCAGGTCAGGGGCTGAGCAGAGAGCCTGGCTACGGGACACTTCTCTTGTTGGTGATTCAGGATTCAGCAGCACAAGGCTCCCAATCCACCAGCTCGTTGCCGCCACCTGCTCCGCTGTGCTGGTGCAAGCGCCTGCGAGGCTGCGGCACGAAGCGGCTGAGGGAATCGATCCAGGTTAAAAATAACGCTGCCTCTCCCTCCCCTTCTCCTCCCGGTTTTACAGCATTGCTTCAAACCTGGATCATTTTCCCGATCCTGCTGGCTGGCTGGCACCGCAGCGGTGGCCGTGCCACGCTGTAGGGGCGGTGGTGGGGTTGTAGGGCACTGGGGGCAGGAGGCATCGGGCTGGGTGTCCACAAGCTTTCTTAGGACCGACCACAGACTTAAGGGTGCAAGTGCATGAGAAGCAGAAAGAAAGTAGGAAAAATAAAAATAAGGGAAGGGATGATGTGTCCTCTTCGGTGCAGGCAACAAAGAGTCAGTGTGGTGTTTTTTGGGTAGGCAGGTGTGGTTTCCTTGCAGTGTTTGGGGAGGCATGACTCTGAAGGACTTCTTTGTAAATGGTCAAGACTGCACCTAAGAAACACCAACCATCAGGTCCTCTTAAAACCCAGACATGGCCCTAAATTTAGTTTGACGCTTCCCTGAAATGAGGGACAACTGCAAATGGATTTGAACCTGTATTTTGCATATTTCTTAACACCAGAGTGCCGGGCTGTTGGATGAAGATCAACAAACAGACGCATGAGCAATTACTCTAAGACAGACCTAAAGAAATGGTGCTAATGGGGAAGCAACATGGGAGGGGGCCGCAGCACCCCAGCCTGTCCTGCTCTGGGGTGTCCGTGCCTCATTCCAGTTCTCCTCAGCTCCCTTCTGATGCTTGTAGAGCTCCTAAGTCCCACATTTAGAAATGTTTAACACTTTATCTATTTCTGACTCTTTTCCTAAACTACAAAATGTCATCGTTCCTGCTTTATGCTGCTCTTCTAACTCTGCCCCTGTTGCCTCCCCATGTTAGTGTTCTCCACCTATACGTTTTTCCATTCCTTTTGCACTCACCTTTTTTTCCACCCATTTTTATCCCCAGCTCCCTTAGCTTTCTTAACCTGATTAGCTCTTTCCTCCCTCCAGCGTACAAAGCACCACAAGAAGGAAAGCTACGATTAACAGCTCTCCTGCCGGTGTGTTTCCCTGTGTGTGATCTATAAGTGCATGCCAGAGCTCACCTTGCTATATGTTTTTTGAGACAGAGTTTTCCTTTCCCCCAGCCTCCACCTCCTTTACCTTTTAAAACTGTCCCCTAGTGACTAAAACTATATTTTCCTACCAGTACGTGCAATCCCTAGAGCATCTGCAATATAAATGCTACGTAATCATCAAAATAACACATAAAGCACTGCAATCTCAGGATGCCTAGAGCTGTGTGCCGTGTAAGCATCTCTCCCCGGTAATCAATCGCCCACTTCCATAGCACTGAGGAGCTCGGAGCATCCTCCCGAGGTGGTGAGGTCCTCACATCCCCACACCACATGCAGGTGACAGTGACGTGCCACAAGACACGTAACACGTCCCTGCAGACAGGGCAAGGGGGCTTCCAAAGGCTGCGGAGTGCTGGTGCTGTGCTTTACACACTTGGCCTCCTTCTCCTTCCCACACAGCGGTGGGAAGCGGGATGTGATTTCAGAGAGGAGTGGAACCGCGGTGTCCATGGGACGAGGGGTTTTACGAGTCCCCTGAAGGCAGCCACAGCAGTTGGTGGATTTGGAAAGGGGAAAGCGAGAAGGGAGTATGAAGTCCACCTCTGTTTGCTAACATCCTTTATTTCTTCTGTAAATAATGCTCTCAGCCAGTGTTTCCCAAAGGGGGATCTGGAGGGAATCACACGGTCTCTGCATGGACTTAAGTACGAAAGGAAGCAGCTGGTCCCTGACATTTATTGCTGTACTTCAGCTCGGGAACTTTGGTTGAAACATGGCACTAAACCACATTTCTCTGGGTTATTTCCATCCTCTCATTTTTACTTTCAATTAAGTAATTAATATTACACGGGAAAAAAAAAAAAAAAACCTCTGAGAGCTCGTTTCAGCCAGGACAGGTTGTGCCGGAGCGCAAGCAGAGGTAAGGCTGAGGTGCTGCGGGACACAGGGTTGTTCCTGTTCTTATTTTAGCTGAACCAGTTCACCCTCCCTGGTAAATATGTGATAGTGCAGTTTGTTTATAGCAGGTACCATGCACGGCACAGCTGTGCTGGGTTATGTAACTCCATTGACTCATAGCCGAGTTATTGGGCCACCTAGTCCAGCCCCTTGCCAGGGCAACAGTGTTCCCCGTGTACGCCGATGGGCTCTCCATGCACTAATTGAGCTTTGCAGCTTTTCTGTGAGGCTACACGTAATTACGAACATCTTTCAGGTGTAGGAACTGTGAAAAAAATTCTTCTTCCTGGTGCCGTCACATTGTTTCCTCTGATTTCTTCTAGGGGTGCTGAGAGCTCCTTTCAGAGACCTAAACACCCTCGCAGGCTTGAGCAGGAATTATCATTTGGTATCACCACACCTAGGGAGTTCCTGGCCAAAGCTTCAGTACTTGCAATAGATATTTGGCACCTAGATCCGAAACAAGCCAAAAATGAGCGAGTTTTTAATAATCCTGCTGTAAGCATGAGCTGCATGCCTGAAGGGCCTGTTGTTAATTCCCAGGTGCTGGAGCTCCTTCAGGGTTTTTTTTTGAGAGTTGTTCTCCACTCTATTTGAATGCAAACGGGCTTTTAATGGGTGTACTGACCTACCCGTGTTGGCTTTGGGGAGAGCTAGGACAGGATTTTCACTGAAAAGCCCCCCCCCCCGTTTCTGTAGATGCTCACATTGATTCACTCAGGAGCTACACAAGCAAGGAGCATGTAGCTGGGCACTGGGAAGAGGAGAGACTAGCTCTTGTAGAATACCAGTAATCACACAAAACTGCCAAATAGGCTAGGAAATGGGAAAAGCTCTACGGGTTGCTACCCAAATGGCCTCTTAGTACCGGCTCCAGATTCCCTCAGAAGGGAACTGCATAATCAATGTCAAAATGTGGGTGAATTTTTACTCTAAACCCAATTCCATTGAAGCCATGGGAAAAAAATGCTCATTAATTTCACTGTGACTGAGATTTGGGTTGGGAACAGGGACACTCACTATCGTTCACTGAAGCTAATGCTAAGAACTGCCGTGGCTTCAGCCTGTAGTGTGGTTCTTGGTGCCAGTACCCCTTACACAGCAGCCGATGTCCCTTGTCCCCACCAACTAGTCCCTCAGGCCTCCCTGCGGCCTCCTGAGCTCCACCAGCCTGCCTCTTTGTGTAACCATGCAGCAAACTGGGTTAGGAAATAGCCTGGCAAAACTCTTTGTGTTCATTGGCATAGTTTACTCCAAACAACTGGGCGAGCCCAACAAGAGAGGTGGCACAAGGTCCAGGGTAGTGGGGAGAAGTAGCGGTTTACCACTGCCACCAAGATGTTGTCCCCATGGAAGGTGCTCCTGGCCTGGTGACAAAAGGGGCCACATGCACCTTGTGTGTCTGTGAAAAGGGGGGACATCTTCATGGTTTCTCTTGTGGTGGCTCTCACGTTTGTTGGCTGCCTCACCGAATTGCTTGAGCTCACTAACCTGGCAGAAGACCAAACTGGGCAAAAAAGGGAGGGTATTTTCCCCACAGGCTGTGAGGTGGCTCAGCTGTCATGTATCACTCTAGCCATGGTGGCCAGGTCCTTGATCCACGCTACTTATGCAAGGACACGCACTCACATCCATGAATCTCTCCATGCTTGATGGAGACGATCCACGTTTATGATGTACATACCAGAGAGAAGTCCACGATGTGACTAATTATGTTCCTCCAGCATCACTGTATCGGTATTTTGTTTATTGAGCTCTTCCATTCCAGTTCAAGACTCACCACGTAGACCCGTGTGCTGGCCTCTTCCAGGATCGCTGCTTCATGGAGAAGTTCTGCTGAGGCTGTTTGTGTTTCCTCCACGTCTTAATCCAAAGCTTTAATTGAGTTGGGCATACCTGTTCCCTGCAAAACTCCCAGCTGCTTCATTTTTACATCATCCAAAAGCAGCTTAGCCAGGGGTGATTTCTTTTTTTCTTTTTCTTTTTCTTTTATTTTTTTATTTTTTTTTCCTAGCTTCTCCCTCGTGACTTTGAATGCCAAGTTTCAGCCTGAAAAAACATTTACAGCTGTGTTATATAAACTAATGAAAAACAGTGTTTAAAATGAAAGTGCTGGCACAACTTTATGGAGAGCAGGAGTGGAAATAGCCATATGGTAATAAACAGGCTACCTGATATGGTTTATTGTTTAACTCGTTGCTCACTTTTAGAGACTTGGGTTTACATTTCCAAATGCCATCCCTAATTCTGAGCCCTCTGAGCCATCGGCGTGTGTTCAGCCACCCAAACTTGACTTTGGGTCCCCTTGTGAGTACGTAGCCTTGGAGCAGTGAGGAACGAGGGGCCAGCTGTATCTCCACATGCTTCACAGCACACAACAGGCTGTAAACAAAGCATGAGCTTCTGAGTTAAACAGCGAGCCACGGACATGAAAACATTTGGACATAAATAGGTTTTCCTTTAGGAAGGTTGGGTTAGGAAGGCCAAAGAGAAGGAGAGATTTTGTGTTTTCGTGGCGCTGACTTTCTCGCGTGTGGCTGTGATGGTTTCCTACCCCGTGACTGCAATGTTGTGATGAGGTATTTATACCACACCAGGAGAAACGTTTTCCTTTTTAAAGCCCCTCACAGTAGCATAATGACAAGCCTCGTAATCCGTCTTCCTTATGCACTGAAATCACTCGATGGAAATGATTTTTAGATGCTGGCTGCCGGTGTGCACATTAAAGCCATTTCTGAGGAGAGGCTGTAAAACATCCATCCGCACACGGCGCTGCGCACACATGACTGCACAAGGCGAGGAGGCCACCCGGCAGTAAAAATGCCTGCGCCTGGTCTAACACGAGCTTCCACGGCTGTTACTGCGGCTGGAGCAGCGCTGGGACCAGAGCAAGGGTGGGAACAGCGCTGGCGCAGATAAGCCTTTACGGTAAATCAGCTATAACATGGCTTGGCTCCAGGCCCAAGTAATAACTAACCAGTTTTATGTTAATTATTTGCTGTCCTTCTGCATATAGCAATAGTCACGGGCCAGTACTGAGCATAAATGAGGCTGTGTGCTGGTGGGTTTCAGAAATCCCCTCCCTCTTTTTATTTTTTATTTTTTGACATACTGCATCACTGGATAATTGACAAGAGTTGTGAATGATTCTGATTTATTTTTTTCCCCCTTTTGTTCTGGCTTCTTTTTTGCAGCCTCTCATGAAGGAATAATCTAGAGTGTGCTCGTAAGGGTAAACAGAGGCTCACATACATTTGGATATTTCATCCCACAGTTCCCATGCATTCTGTATGGTAATTCACCCTTACATGCTGCCTGCAAAACAGCCATTCTCTCACGAGTCCCCCAGTAAATCTGCTCCAACTGGAATAAATTTCCAAATCTGCAGTGTAACCACCATGGGCAGCAAAACCGCAGAGCCCCCGCCATCCTCCTCCGTCCACCCTCCCCACAAGTCCCCAGTCCCCAGATCCCAATACACCGCCCTGTCAGGGTCGCCAACAGAGCTCTTTGTGGGGTTGATTGTGAAACTGGTCCAGCTCTGAGCAGTCAGCGCATTTTCTCCCCCAGGGTTATGTTTTTAAGCTGACAAAGCAAAGGGGCAGCCTGCAGCAGCAGACAGATGTCCGAGGAAGGTGTACCTGTAATTAGCATCAGTGGAACCATGACCTGAGACCTGTCTCCAATACAGAAATGATCATGGTGGGAAACCACTCGTTGTGAGGAGCACTGACCCCCTGGGCAATTCTACTAAGTGACTATCTGCCCCTTAGAAACATCGTCTTAACAAGTCCTCTGGAAAAGCTTACATGTGTAAATGTTGTTGGAAGTGTTGTTACATGTGTAAATGGAAGTGTCCTTCTAGGTCTTACCATCTTGGTCTCCATCAACGCAAGAGAATGGTCTCAGGTTGTGCCAGGGAAGGTGTAGGCTGGATATTAGGAAGGATTTCTTCACAGCAGGGAAGTGGTGGGGTCCCGTCCCCATCCCTGGAGGTATTTAAGAGAAGTGTGAACAGGGCACTGAGGGACAGAGTTCAGTGATGGGACTCGGTAGGTCGGGGCGATGGTTGGGCTGGTGATCTTGAAGGTCTTTCCCAACCTGGATGAATTTATGATTCTGTGACAAAGATTTTGAGTCTTTGCTGTGACTTGCCAAGGCACCGTGGGCTGG
Organism: Oxyura jamaicensis; assembly: GCF_011077185.1. Lineage (NCBI taxonomy): Eukaryota > Metazoa > Chordata > Aves > Anseriformes > Anatidae > Oxyura > Oxyura jamaicensis. The sequence goes on along the minus strand of NC_048894.1, from coordinate 134,729,507 downwards.
TGGAAGGGTCACCAGCGTGCTTCTGCAGCCTGTCCTGTATCCCCGTGGCCCCGCAAGTGGTAACACATTGAAAGAGATCTTGGGCCAGAAGTATGCTATTGCTGGCATTACTTTCAGTAGCCTTTTGTGGAGGCAGGTGAAACACTACCAAATCACAAATATACACTGCTCCTAATGTTTGATGTACACTTTGCGTGAGTATAAATGGCTAACAAGAAACCAAGAGAGAATTAGGCCCAAGAGAGATAAGCTTTAATAACGCTGCAGCATCCCCCCGGAGGTAATTTGTGCAGCCATTAAATAAAGCAAACACTATTGGAATTTAACAAATAGCACAGATTAATAACAGGGGGAACCGTTCTCCATTATCTGGGTGGGACATGCATTGTTTCATTGATATTGCTACAGTGCAGGGAGATTGAAATAAATCGTGTTTTAATTAAAAAGGAATGGAAATAATGGAAGAGAAAGGAATTGCTGATGCTCTTCTAGTCTACTCCAGAAAGTGCTGTTCTTGGTAATGATGGGCAGAGCTCGTGGGGGGAAAAATGAAAGGGAGTAGTAGGGGGATGGGAAGACAAAAATTGAATGGAAAATGCTTCGAGTCGGGCTGACAGCTTGGTTGATAGAGCTCTGGGCTAATGAATATTGGCATGCACTTGGGCCCACCTCGCTTTTGAAGCGATTGGGGTGTGGAGGGAAATCTCACAAGATGTTAGAGCAGAGCTGGCTCCCTGCAAGCCCAGGTTCCCTGCTCAGTGTGCACTGCTGTGTTACCAGACCGCCTGCAAAGCAGAAACCAAACAGGATTTTGGAGACATTATTCTAAAAATCTAACCCTAATGTAGGAGAATCATAAAGGCAGTGCTGAAGGTACTGAGTTTTCATAGGTTTCAAGGACAGATCAGCTCTTGCACTCTGAAAATTAGACCCCAGGCATCCCAATGCCAGCAGCTAGCCACCGAGGCACCCCCAGTGAGAATTGTTGTGTCCTGATCCCACCCGGATAAACTCATGGACTCCACCAGGACCACACTCGAGTCTCTGTATCCCAAGGAGGAATAAGAAAGAAAATCTGGCCCACGTTGGACTGGGATCCATGTTGGATCCATGCAGGTCCCACCCCTGTTTCACCTTGAGGAAAAGGCAGTGCTGAGAACCGGACCACGCATTGCTAAAAAAATGAAGTGATGACTTCTCCAAAAAATAGGAAGAGTGTTTGAAAAGAGGCCAGCTCAGTCCTTTTTTTTTTTTTTTTTTTTTTTTACGTTTATTTGTTTTGTTCTATTTACAGCCTCTAGTTTTCCAGTGTGCCCGATTATATTTCACCTTGGAGCGCTCCGGCCGGGAAGGCAGCAGCCAGCCCTGGCCGCAGCCCAGCTGGCCTCTGCCCTAGTTCCTCTCCCTGCTGCAGCCGGGGCTGTGGGATCGCTCCTTTTCAGGGCTGAACTGTGCCGCCCACTTTTGATCATTAAAGGAAATGAAGCTGAAATCCCACTAGAAGTAAGGGAGACCAGCGTACGAGGGAGCCGGGGAGGCAAAGCAAGCAGGCTCAGGGGTTAGCGCGCACAGCGTGGGGTGCCCCAGCCCGGTGGTGGCAGGGCCCGGTGGTGGCACGCTTTTGGCAGGGCTATAAATGATAGCACGGGATGTGAGGCGGTGAGGAATAAAATCCCAACTATTTAGTTTTCAAGGAAATCTGCGAAAACCACTGTCCCAACAGCCAAGATTTACATGTGTCTTCTGAGAAAGAATTACTTTTCTATGGGAAAGGAGTCGTTCCCCGCACTGCTGAGCTAATGATGTATAAAATAATGCCGACAAGCCAAAGTCCCACGGTGGCACCAGCCAACAGCAAAGAGAAAAGAGATTCCAAACAAGCTGTTGGTGACCAGAAAGCAACTTGAAGCAGATCGCTAGCAATAAATCTTCATATGACACCGGAGCTGAGCTCATCTTACAAAGAGCAAAGAGTAGATGGAGAAAGGCAGATGGCAGTGCCTTTCCCGGTGGTATAGAGATGAACACATATAATTTCTGGGTACTGTAGATATCCCTGCTTATCTCAACAGCTTAAATAACTGCAAAGAGCATTAACACATTTCTAGGGATCGAGCTTTAATTGTTCTGTGGTTTACAACCACCAGTTGCACCTCATCCTACTTACCGTGGCAATAGCTCCAAATACTCCATGTTATGGAAATGATGACGTTCGACTGGAAATGTTTTACCTGCCAAGATCTGGACTTCATGCTAGCAGTTATACTGCAGTTGCTGGTGGCAGAATAAACCTACAGCAGCGTAACAGGAGGTTACATCCTTTACATGGCTCCTTTTAATCACTTTGATGCTTATCTTGAACTGTAGCCACGTACAAGGAAATACTGATTCTGCATTCAACTCTGCAGCTATGAAAAGTAACAGCAATAAGAATAAAGCATAATCATCACATCTTCCTCTACAAGGAATCCAGGCTTATTATTTTATATATATATATGCATAGATATATATATATAACTGGTAGATTTCCTTAGTTTGAGTGTTTTCCATGAAAGTTGTTGGGTGGAAAATCCATGCAAACCATGAAATCTGCCTCAGTATAAGGAGCACCAGAAGAACTGTGAGCCTGATCAGACTGAACATACAATCACATGCATAAAAAGAACAAGCTAAAAACTAGAGTATTCTTCTTGTGATACACTTTAATTGCAATTCTTTTAGGGTTATGTGCAGCAGTGGGATGAATTAAAAAATTCAGACAGTAGAATGACTTACCAAAAATACATGTTCATACCATTACACAGGAATAAAACTTTCATTTTTTCCTATGCTATTTATGGATACGTTTGTGTGTAAACGTTTTAAAAATGTTCTTCTCAACTTCCTGAAAATTACTTTCACCATTTCATAGCTCTTCTGCAGAGCAAAGCTGACGTCTCCAGATGGCAAACATAAACATCTGAAGATGGACTGCCACTCAAAGACACGTGGGGAGCGTTTGCCGAAGCTAAATACAGTGCTAGAAGAATTTCAATAGGAGAGGAAAGGTTCTTCTGAACACGCCATTAATACTGGCGCAATAGATCTCACTGACGCGTTGGAGGTGGTGAGCTGCACTCAAATACTTTGCTGCCCACAGAATGACACTTATTTCTGGATTGTTTTATACTCAGGAAATCATACAGTAAATCAAAGTGGCAAATTACACAAACTGTGCCATAAAGCGCAGCGCACATTAAGTGACACACAAGAAGCGTGCACATGTGCACGGCTTGGGAAGCGTGCACGGGGTTCAACCATTTTGCTGAATAAATATTTGGGAGTTTTACAGTTCTTCAGCATCTCCTTTTATGTATCAGATAACTGCGACTACAAATTTTACTTGAGCACTGACATTTTTACATTACAATGGCTTCTTTGTTGCTCCAAACAGCAATATATATACAACAGATCAGTTCAGGGAGAAAATGCTTTCCATCGTACTCGCGTGTGCTTTATCACCAGAATGAGAAACTATGTGCATGGATTTCTTCTTTATATTTTTTTTCCCAGCAGTATTAGTCTCTTTTAGACATTGGGAGGGGTGGTAGGGGATCTGCCAAAATACATTACACATTTTGTCTCAGCTGTAGTAACAGAAGGCACTCATTGTGAGCTGTGGATTCAAAACATCTAAGGATGGGAAAGAGTTCCTCCAAAATAGTGAATAATTAGTTTGAACTTTGCCACATTCTGCAAACAGAAACTGCTTTGTAAATGAAACTTCTGATGAAGTTTCCTCTGCAGGAGAGGTCCCAAAACCTCGCTCTTCCCTTACACGAGCCTCAGCTGGTTGTGGTGGCTGGCCCTTGCCTCAGACACCAGTTCTGCAGGTCGTGTGGTTGCATCACTCGCATCGCTCTTGGAGGCTTGTCTGCACACAAACGCCCTGAGAGGCACTGAGATTGCTGTGGAGACCACACCTGCAGGCACTTTGGCCCACTACTTATAGGTCCTCTTAAGGACTTCTTTTTTCCTGACATAACTATGGCAATGTTCATTGTCAGCACGGAAGAAATTGGATTTCTGTTTATTCCTAATTCATGATCGAAGCATTGGATTTTGAAAGGCTGTGATGGGAGCTGGTATTGAACAGAGCTGCATGGCTCCGTGCCAGTTGTAGGCCCCAATAACCGCACTGCAATGCCACTGGGGCTCTCTCCACAGCACCTGCCTGTGCCACAAGACTGAAAGATGTACAACCATGGTGTTGTACACAGGCACCAATTAGCTATAACAAGGCTCTGCTGCGATAGCTCTGGTTTAATTCATTCCCCCAGCGGAATATTTTCTGTGAAGAAAACCAAACCTGCAATGTAGGCTTTCAGAGGAGCTGGGCCATCACCCAGAGGTGCCTGCACAACGCGGTGCCGAGCAGGCTGCTCACGAGTTACACAAGCCACCTTGCAACACCATGAAAGCTGGGGTACCTCACCGAGGGAAACATCCCTGTGGTCACTCAGCTGGGCTTGTCATTGTCGAAGGGTTTCTCATTGAGCAACGCAGCCTTTCTTCCTCTTTTCTTATCTTACAAGAGCTTTTCTTTGGGGATTTTGGGACTGCGCTGTTCTTTCATACCAGAGTGGTTTTGTGAAGGAAGAGCAATTTAGATTCACATTCACTTCCAGAAAAGCCGTCTTCAGTTTAATATTCTACCCACTTCAGCTGCAGAGGCATCAATGAGCACAGCAAGGAAAGTTCAGCAGCTGAAGGATGGCGGCAGTGATAATAAGAGCTCATATGGGAATCCCAGGAAAACCTCAGTCATCATCATTAACATTTTATTTTCTGCAGTGCAATCCCTGCTCTGATGCACCACAGTTTGCTGCACCGGGCTATGCAATGCCCAATGTCAACAAAAATATGCATAAGTATGAGGAGTAGGATAGCTGTGATGAAAAGCAGTCATCAAACCTAGAACTGCCATGGGAGTCTTTCCTTTCGATATTTTAAGATTATCTTTGTTCTGCTGTGTGGGTAAGTTTCAGGTCAGGCAGGATTTTGAGGTAAAAAGAAGGTAGTTTCATAGTATCATTTAGGTTGGAAAAGACCTCTTTGGATGAGAGCATCAAGTCCAACCAGCTAGTTTCAAGCATATAGGTGGATTATGCCTCGCTGCCCTCATGCCGAGCTTTGTAAGTTTGCCTCTTCACAAACCTTGTTGCAACTTCTGGTTTTCCCACCGGTTTGCCCAGCTAACTACCTTAGTCAACTGAATGCTAAAGGAAAGCAGTAAAACCCACCAAGGCTGTAACAACAATGAATTCCAGCAGATGTCGTGGAGAGTTTTCCTCTTGAATCTCGACATTCGGTAAGAAACACAAAACTGAAGTAGGGACCATTTAAAATGGCTCATTTGGGTAAATCCGTGAAATGAGCAAAGGGGGGAACTTCTGAAATAAATGAGCTCGTAACACCGGTGATACCTAACTTGAGTGATGGCTTCCTAGCTGAAGATGGTGATCTCATGTGTATTTTATAGGAAAATTGTAATGAAAGTTAATAGTATTAGGTGCTTTGTAAAATGGTTCATTAACTGAAAAAGGGTGTTTCTTCCTTGGACAAATTGCCTTAGAAATGTTGGCCTTCAGGGTCCTGCCTTTGTTTTTAGAGTAGAAGTGTGCCAGCAGATCTACTTTATAAAGTTTTAAATCAATTTTGTAGGCAGGGCCTTCTGTTTACAAGCTCTTTGGGCTTAATTTCACAGCAAAGCTAACCTGAGTTATAACCTATTCCGGTTATAACTGGAATCCTTCCTACATTAAAAATATAAATAAATAAGTCTGAGCCTGTGGTTGCTTTTGATTTGAGGCAGCGAGGCTAGCAGGAAGATGCAGGCTGGTCTTAAAAGGAGCCTAGCTTGTCAGCTACTCGGTATTGTGAGCACAGGTTTGCCCCATTTGAATGCTGCTGGTTGTCCCATGCCTCCCCACGCACCCTCCCCTGTTCCTGGAGGGATCCTGCTGATGTCTGGTCCAGAATTAATAGAGCAGGCAGCAACGGGGCTGCTAAGAGTCATGAAGGCTCGCAGAAATCTCAGCCTGGGCTTTCACGGTGTAAAGTTTTTAGGGGTAAAGCTGGCTTTAATCACTCCCGTCCCATCACCCTTCCTCAGCCCTGTCCTCCCCCACCCTGGCATTGCTCATCTCTGCCGATCCATCGTTTTTAAAGAGTCCTGGAAAAGAGGTATTTTTAAGGAACAGCTCACAGGCTCACCGCGTGGCTTAGCGCAGTTCTGCCAGCACAACAGCAAGGGCTTCAACCTGGGCATCGAAGCAGGTCAGAAACCCTAATGCAGTGTCAGTACTAAACAGTTTGCGCTCAGACGCTGCACGCCAGGCATAAGCAAAGGTATAAAGACGTGCTCCTGGCAGCAGAAGCTGCAAGTGTCCATTTATATCCTAGCAAGGATATAAAAGTATTTTTGAAGCCGCTACCCCAGGAGCAAATAGAGCACTTGTAAATGCCAACAAATGTCGTCAGTGTTCAACAAGTGAGTGAGAGAAGCCTGGGGAGGGTTAGTTGTGATTTTCCCAACAAAAAAAGAGTTTGAAGCCCCATGACTCGCACCCCAGAAACACAGTTGTGTCTCTCAGCAAAAAGGATGGAGTGCAGGAACCAAAATGTCCATCATTGTGTTGTGCCAGCTGCTGATGGGAAAAGGAAACACACACTAATGCAATGAAGTTGCTGCTCTCTGGCTGTAAAATATTTAAAAAGTTCCTTCACAATTGGCAGGAATTTTGCTTTGCTGCTCCTGATTCAAGCAATGCTAGCAGGAGGGAAGAGCAGGGAGTTATTCCAAAATGCTGGATGTCTTCAAAGAGACGGAGGCACACTGATTGCTAGCAACAGTGAGGGTCTAACAAGAACAATTCATATCGCGTTGGAAGGGGTAGCTCCTGTAGCTGTTTACCTTCCAGCTTCATCTCCAGGTGTCCATTCGATCAGAGCACAATGCCCTAATTCCCGGGGGGGGGGAAGGAAATGCCCAGCCTCTCTCCCTCTGCCTCCTCTTCCCACCGCAGGGGCAGCCCAACCTGTTCCCGTGCAGCTTCGCAGTTGCTGCAGGTCTAAGTTTGCCATAAAGGAAAATTAAAATCACGGCCAGTTCACGTTGGTGCCCTTGGCTGCGAGCTGTGGCGGTTCAGCAGGACCCTGCAGAGAGGAAATGTGAGCAAGGCAGGAATGTCTCCGTGCCTCTTACTGTAAGCCAGGGTGTTTTTTTCCCAAAAGCCTTGAGAGTCCTACATCCGAAGGAGCTAAGTGACATGACCTGTGCTACTTACTCTAAATTATGCATGTATAATAGCACCCAAGGACCTCATGAAATCTATTAGGTTGGACTCTGAACACTGAAAGGTTTGCAACGTACAGGGCTGTTTTTCATTATCCACTGAGGGTGAGTGTGGCTCTAAACAAAATATAGTGGAAAACATGGTTGCTAATGTGATGGAAAATATTACTGGGTAATAATTTATGGATCTTGTTTGTTGACTTTGCTGTTGGGAAATTCACTGTCTAAACACACCGGCTTGATTTAATAAGGGAAAACCAGGCTGCCCTAATAGGTGTCTGTAAGAAAACAAAAAATAAGAAGCCAGGGTAAAAATAAAAGCTTGAAATAAGCCACTGCTTCACAAATGCTTGCGGATTTTTAAGAATTAATGAAAAAAAAAAATAATGGAAAAAAAAGGAAGACAAGCAGATCACAAAGACTGTATTAGCTAAACAGGGGAGTGGTGCAGTGGAATCGGGCTGTCAGAGGCATCAGTTCTGAGAAGGAAAAAAGGAAGGTGTTCCAAGAAGCTGGACCTCCCTGTCTTGTTCTGAGGGGCTCGCAAGGCTTTAGGAAAAAGGATATGAAGTCTGGTGTTTTTAAAATATTTTGGCAATCACCAGCTCTTGCAAAGAAACATGACAGGGATCAAAAATTGTACTTGCTACGTACCATGAGTGGGCATCACAGTGCTGGCCAGAACAAGCAGGAAAACGGAGGAATTCGGGATGACATTAGTAACACCACGAGGGCTGGTATGTGATGAGCTGTAGTCAGAGAGCAGAAAGGAGGAAACGAAACATGCCTGTGCCCAGAGCAGCTGCCCCAGGATGTTTCTCATCTGAGGGCTGATCATGCTTGTCTGGAGCACATTCGGGCCCTGAATTACACGATCAAAACACAAGGGGTTATCAGATCTCAGGTGGTGCCTTGTTTTCTTTTTCTGTTTTTCTTTCTAAATAGCATTCGTCTTTTCTAATGCCTTTGCGTCCAAAGCATGCTTGAAGGAGGGATTTAAAAGAAGAAAGCTGGCAGTCGTACCCAGGTTCCATTGATTCCACCGAATTGGCTCCCGTCCTTGTGGGACAAGTGCTCCCTTAATTTTAGACAAGTCTACTTCAAGCACAATTAGACAAGAGGCTTTTTTTTTTTTTTCCTTCTTTTTTTTTTTGGCCTACGCGCCAAGTGAGACGCATTACTTGTAATCATTATATACCAGTTTATTGATTGTGGCTTTTCAGTATTCACCGTAGATAGGCTTGTTTTAACAGAGCTGTCAAGAGACGTGTCTGGTTAACAAACAGTTACGGGCTGGAGGTATAGCAGCAAGCACGGGCACTTTGTCAGGAAGTACAGAAATGTGCAGGGAATTTTGACGAAAAGGTGAATGAGGTTTTCCTTTTGAATCTTTGGGATTTTTCGAGATGGCTGGTTCAATATTTTGTTTTCAGCTCCGCTTCATGCATTTTAATATTTGAAAAGATCACACAAATGGAAATTATTCACAGGAACTGCGTATGTGGAAAATCTATGAGATCCCACACAGCAGACCGCGCCGGCCCATTGCTTGTAATATAATGTCACCATAAAAATGCATTCCGGTTATTAGGAAAGCTGGAAGTGAGTCAATTATTTGAATAAACAAACAAAGACCTGGTTGCCCCGTAGTTTGGTGCATCACCGAGGTGTCTGAAGGCTCCTTTCCCACGCCTGCCGCCTCATTCCTAAACTAGCAGAGGCTGTTGTGCAAGGCAACTTGACAGCCCATAATAAGCAGGTGGCTCAACGCGCTGCTCTGAAGCAATCCCCGCACACCGGCCACGTCTGCACATCTGGGGAACAGGGGACCTGGGGTGCTTGTGTGTACCGGAGGACGAAGAAGAGGTTTTGCAGCTTAGGGAAAGGGAAGGACCAGGCTCCTGTGGTCCCCCATAGCAGGGATAAAATGCTTGTCCCTTGTGCGTGGACAAATTGGGATGCAGCACCTTGGTTTGCCAGGCACGGCAAGGAGGTGAGGAGGTAGCAGAAGGTGCCAGCTTTAGCTTTTCACCCCAAAGCTAAAGGTTTCATGGCTAAGAGATGTAAGAAACAGTAAAAACTTCAAGCAACTCTGCCTCACAGGTGGCTATATCTATAGCTGCTGGTAAGCTGCATCCCTCAAGGAGACTTCTGAGGCAATAGAATAAGGATAAATTAACAATACAAGAAAAACAAATCCTGTAGGTCTGAATTGAGGTTCTGGTGTTGTGACAAAATATGCATATTTGAATTTCCTAAGAACAAAAGCCTACATTCCCAAAAACAAGCAAGGTTTTCTGTTTCCATCAAGGTTTCTGACCGGGAAATCCAAAACCACGTAGAAGTGTTGGCCAACATATTTATATTTACTGGGAGTCGGTGCAAGACTCGTGACATTTCTGCTTATTAGATCCCTTGCTCTAATGTGTTTGGATTTTGCAAGTTATGACACCGTAAATACATTTGTGTCACTTAGCAACCTCAGCTGTTTCTACAGGAATGTCTTTTGTTCTTGGAAATGTATTATAAATGCAGGTTACAAAACGATTATTTGGGAAGCTAAACTCCTCTTATTTGGATGGCATTCGGGCCTCTCCCCATTCTGCATTGTAAAGTGTCCATAGGAAATTAATTTGCTCTGCACAAGCATCACTCATGGGCACTACCTCTATTGTTACGGAGAGAAGCACCGCATATTTAATAGATATGACAGAAGTTTCTGTTGGAAATAAAAGACATGAGAAACAGCCATGGAAACAATGGACTAGAAAGGACCTCCTGGTCCCCGGGTTCACTGAGTTCAAAGCCCTCTTACTGTTTCATAAACAACACTATAAATACTTTGCCATTATGATGCAACCCTCCCCAGTCTCTTTCATGAACTTATCAATCTGATTTATTTTAACACACAACACCAAAGTCTGAGATCATAGATCGCCCAGCCCCAGCAAAAGGTTTGGAAACGTAAACACCTGCCCAAATTCAGCATTATTTCTCGTTTCACATTGGTTGGGTTGTTGTTTTCGTGTAACTGGTGGGTTTTGTGGAACGTATGCACGATCCCGAACACATACGTGTAGTGGAAGGACTTCTGTTTACGTAGCCAGGATTACACCGGATTGCAGATTCAAAGGATTTAAGGGTTTTCTTTGTTTGTTCTTAATAGGTTTAAAGCTCAGAAGTCACACCCACTTGTCCACCTTGTCAGGATCAGTACAGGAGGTAAGATATAAAAACTGACCTTTATATTCTGAAGCGGAACGTGTCCTCAGGAAGCCCTGCAAAATTATGTAAAAATTCTCAGTGGCCACATAATTAGTACAATTAGTGTTTGTTTATGAAACCTGCAAGATTCTAAGCTCTGCCAGAGACATCTGAAAGTCAAGTATTTCTGAAAATATCTTAAAGACCGATTTCTAAAAAAATGTGAATGGATAAATATAAAGGGAGAGTACATACGAGCAATAATGATGAAGGAAAGGAACCGGTTGTTGTTTACAACTGTTATGTCTTGTTAATGGAATGACTTAGACAACAGTTTGCAGTGGTAATTTTGGCAGTCCCACAGCAGAAGCAGACAATACAGAGAAATGTATCAACCGCAGGAAAATAATAATAATAATAAAAATAAAATAAATTAATATAAAATAAAATAAAATGCAGAAAACCAGTAACATTCCAACTACTGCTCAAAAAAAAAAAAAAAAAAAGGCACAGTGGTCTGAAAAATGTTGTCAACCATTTGTCAACCTTTTTATTTTTAAAAGAACCTGCTCGTATCCTTTTTTTTTTTTTTTTTTTTCTAGTATGTTTGTAGCTTAGGAAGCCCCATCCTCAACCTGGCAGCTAGCCCTGTTACTTACGCTCACAAAGTCTGCACCAGGACACATACATGCATGACAGCTGCTTTACTGCAGAACCCACTGTTTATGTTCCCATTTCCACGGGCTGAGAGGCACAAGCAAACAGCTCGCAGTTATTAAACCACCATAGTGATTTCTGCCACCAACATCTGATCTTGGCTGTTGACAGCTTAGACCTTGCTCCTGGAATTGGTTTGGGTTTAACCCCAGAAAGGTTGCTGGGTGCAGAGATCCACCCAGCAGAAGGGAGCACAATGTGAGTTCCTACTGAGCCCACTTTGGCACGGGTTTCCCATGTAAGCACACCAAGCAGGGGGAACTTCAGCTCCGATGTGGGATACGTTGTATTCTCCAGCACTTAAGCTCTCCTCCAGTCTTTCACTCTGGCTTGCAGAGAGCAGTTAGAATTCCAAAATAAAGGCTGAGGTTGGTGAATTCCTCTAGGAGAATGCAAAATGCAACGCCCTTCTTCTGGTAACTCCTTAAAATATGCAAATTTACAACACTCGCTTTGTTGAGGTGGGAAAACTATTAGCCCTGATTAGTAGTATTCAGTGTAAATATTTTCAGTGGGTTTAGCCTGAACTCCTCAGCAGATACTTATTCAGTCGATTGTCAATCAGTCCTCGCTGAAGTTTAGCATGAAAAAAGATCTGAGGACACTGGGATTCAGTTACTGACTGTGCTCTGATCTCCCTATCTGGGCAATGATCTCTTCCATACTGCAAACTTTTCCCAGGACTGCAGTCGGTTGGGGATGCAATGATGTGCGATTTGCGATTATCATTGCCGGGCTCATGAAAGCCCCAGGTGTAGATGTAATCACGAGCAACACTGAGCTTTTGCTGGTATAGCTTATTTTGCTTTGTGGGAGGAGAAGAAAAGGCTGGAATAAGCTGTACCGGCTTATTGCAGTTTTGCTGGTACAGAATACCAGATTACCTTCTCAGAAGTGCTCTGAATATAGATCTCCCTTGGAACTGAAGTCGATCCTTCTACTGCATCTGTGTAGGCCTTTCTTTATTCCAGTTGAAAAGATACCGCAGAGTTAGTGAATAATGGTAGAAGCGCTTGCTTAAAACACTTTGGAAACAAGATCCCGCATTTTTATTATCTGTGGAACAATGCGATCAGCTTTAGCTGCCTGTTACCAAGAGGGTGCTGAAAATAAGAAGGTATCAGTGCGTTAAATATATATGAATAAACAATGTGCGTGTTTTGTGCCCGGCTCACATAAATCCAGCCTGGACGTGTAGTAACGGAGCTGGACATCTAAGCTGAAGCGACCAGTAACACTTTCACATGACAGGCACCATTCATAGACACGTGCACACACACACAGAGTCCCTTTCATTTCGTACAGCAAGTGAAAGTAGCTCCGAAAAGCATCGACAAACAGATCAAAGGACATTCCTTCCCCTCTGCCAAGTGTTTACTTATTAACCAGGGACCCGGTGCTGATAACAGTTATGTGTGTGAGCTACTTCCATTATCCCGGCAATTCCACTGGTTTCAAGGCCGATACTACCACACACACAGACACATGAATGAGCACATGCTCGTAATGTTTTGAAATCCAGAAAATGCTATTTGAGGCTCGTCACAGAGACCTCAGCACCGGCTTGAATGTGACGGTGGCAGGCTGAGGGGGAAAAATGGCTGGGATGGGAAGAGGATGGCCAGGGGTGGAGCAGGTGTTGGTCTGGGGTGTCAGACAAACCACGGGTAGAAGGCTGGCAGGGTGGCAGCAGCGTAGCCTTGCTTCACTTCTGGTAATTGCTCTCTACAGGTACCTGAAAGGAAAGTGTGGGGAGCTGGGGTCGGCCTCTTCTCGCAGATAACCAGCGATAGGACTAGAGGGAATGGCCTCAAGTTGTGCCAGGGGAAGTTCAGGTTGGAAATGAGGAGACATTTCTTGTCAGAAAGAGCAGTCAGGCACTGGGACGGGTTGCCCAGGGAGGTGGTGGTGTCACCGTCCCTGGGGGTGCTCAAGGAAAGGTTGGACGTGGTGCTTGGGGACATGGTTCAGTGGGTGACATTGGTGGTAGGGGGCTGGTTGGACCAGGTGATCTTCCAGGGCTTTTCCAACCCTAATGATTCTGTGATTTTAATTCGGATAATGCAAAATGAGGTCCCAGCGGCGTTTCCCTCTGCTGGGGGACTACAACCAACACCAACACACCGCCGTCTCCCCGCGGCCCCTCGCCCTGCCCGGCCCCTTGTCCTGAGGCGACCGGCGTCCCCCCCGCCCGGCCCCGCCGCCCCCCTCTGCCTCAGCCGCTCCCCGCCCTCCGCTGCCAATCCCCGCGGCCCCGCCCCGTGCTGAGGTGCGGGGTTTGAACGCGGGCCGCTCCACACGGACCGGGGGGAGGGGGGAGGCGGGCGCTAAAACGACCCAAAGCGGATCCGCCGAGCGACCCCCGCCCGCCTCCCCCCTCTTCCCTCCTCACCACCTCCCTCACGGGACAGCCGCGGCTCCGCATGCGGGGGGCGGGCGGCGGGCGGGCGGCTGTCCCCGCCCCATCCCCGCCGTCCCCCCCCGCTCGGTGCCGGTGGGAGGCGCCGCGGCTCCCGCGTCACCCATTGTTTACAAACGGAGCGCAGCGGGGCCGAGCTCCAGCCTCGGCCGCGGCCGCCGGAGCCGCGTGTGCTGCCGGGCGGCCCCCCCGGCCTCCCCCGGTTCCCCCCCCCCCCCCTCCCCGCCGGCCGAGATGCCGTGCCGGCCGGGAGAGCGCTTCGTGCTGCTCGAGCGGCCGGCGGCCGCCCCGCAGGCGGGCCCCAAGGAGGTGGACGCGCTGGTGGCCAAGCTGGGCGAGGTGCTGCAGCTCAGCGCTCAGCACCGGGCTCCCCGCGGCACCAAGCACCCGGGGCCGGGCAGCGCCCGCGACCGCGCCGCCCCCTACTCGCCTCGCTGCCCCTCGGCGGCCGGCATCGGGGGCGGCTGCGGGGCCCCGGTTCAGCCGCCGCCAGCCCCGCGGCACGACGGCAGCGGGCCCAGGGTCGCCAAGCAGCTGTGCGGCCGCGGCTGGCTGCGGAGCGCCGCCCGACGGAGGAAGGAGCAGCGGCAGCAGCGGCGGCAGCAGCAGCAGCAGCGGGCGGCGGACGGGCCGGCGGACGGGCAGGCGGACGAGGAGGACGACGACGACCCGCACCGGCTCCTGCAGCAGCTCATCCTCTCCGGGAACCTCATCAAGGAGGCCGTGCGGCGGCTGCAGCTGGCCGTGGCGGCCTCCTCCTCTTCCTCCTCCTCCTCAGCCTCTTCTTGCTCGGCGGCCAGCGGCGGGGACGGCGAGGCGCTAAGGGCCCTGCAGTAGCCCCCCCCCCGGGCGAGCTGGGCTGAAGGAGAAGCCGCCAGCGGGGGCTTGGGGGGCGAGGGGTGAGGCCCTAACCCCCTCCCCCCCCCCCGCCTCTTCCTCCTCCTCCTCTTCCTCGCCCGGGGTCCCGGTCCGGCCGGAGCCATCTGCAATAATCCCGTCTGGCGGCCCGGGGGGGGGGGGGTGCCCGGCCCCCTCCCCGGAGGGTTGGCCGGGTGGTGGTGTTATTTTTTAATTTTATTTTAAATGTTTTATTATTTTTTTTTCCTCTCTCTTTCCCGTCGTGACTGTATGAAGCAGTTTTAAAAAAATGTGAATATCGAAGCTGGAAGGCAGCTGGACTTATAATTGTAACGCCTGAGGAGTGAATGGAGCCAGAGATGCATTGTTCGCATAAGGTAGCTGAAACAAGTTTTTTTTCTACAGAAAAAGAAGGAAAAAAAAACTCAGAAAACAAATCCACCCCTCCCCGACAAACTCAATGGCTCAACTACAAGATGTGGCTGTTGATTAAATATATGCACTTCGTACCGGAGCGTTTGAAATGTGTTCCTGATTTACAGGACTTACTGTCTTAATTAACCTGTCTGTATTGAATAAACGTGGTCTTGTTTTTATTTTGGGGTCTGTGTCTCATTGTTACGGGGGAAGTGAATTTCGGTTCGTGTGAACAAAACTACGTGGATGATGCTCCGGCAGGAACGTTCCCCTTGGTCTCCTTTCAGTTGTGAGATCTCCATTTTGCAGACAAAAAATCCCCCACAACAATCCGCATAGTCTGATGCAGTGGGACACCGGTTATTAATGCACGGAGATGCAACTGAGCCCCTTTGTTTGCCAGCAGCGTTCATTCGTAAGCCGTGAGACGCCCCTTCGAGCAGCCGAGAATGTGGCTGTCGGAATTTGTAAGTCAGATCGCTCTGAGACCAAAATTAAGTACCTTGTGCTGGGGAAGGAGCAGAGCTCGGGTTTGTTACCTATTTGTTTTTCATTTCTTCAGGGAGAGGAGAGGGAGAAAAAAGGGGGAGAGAGGTCTAGGCAGTCATGCATCAATAAGAGCAAATTATTAAAAATATGTTGGTAGAATTGGACGCTGATGTTGATTAGGTTACAATGCCCGTGCTGAATCGCCTCCTTGGTGAAACCCTGCCTTAGGTTTTTTACAAGTCAAAGAACGAGCTTCAAGATCAGAACTGAACACATCAGACAGACCGGAGCATAACAATCTCCCAGCCCCCACTCAATTTGAGGTAAAAGCTTCTCCTTTGAAGAAGGTAGCAATCCCACATGAAAGAAAATGGAAGATGTTTGCCTTTGTCCAAGAGAGCAACGCGAGCAGCTACGTTTACTTGTGCAATTAGTTTTCTGACAAATACACTAAATCCACAAGATATTTTAGATTTCTTTCTCTCCGAGCAGCTCCTGATAAAAACTGACACTGAAGGATTTTGTAGTGTTTCACTGAATTCCTCGTGCGCTAGGAAAAGTACGGGATGTTATTATTAGCTTTATCTTGACTAATTTATAAGTAGAATGCAGCTTTTCCATATCAAAGCATGTAAGATGCAAAGGAAGAAGTTCAGCGCATTTTAGAGCCTCCCTAATTACTAACATCTGAAGTCCTTTTTCTCATAACTTATGCCGCTTTTGTGGCATTTTGCACGGCTTGGAATGGGTTTAGGTTTGTCATTAGTTCTTATCCTTAAATACAATGAGGCAACGTGTAGGTTGTCCTTGCTTCAAAGGAGTTTTTATCTGAAATTTTGTTGTTTCCTTCTCACTCCAGGAAAAAAGAAGTTCAAGAGAATGTAAAAACAAACCTCAGCCTCAGATACAACCATTAGCCAACAACAACTAAAAAACTAGTTGTTCTCGTATTTGTCCTTCAGATGCTCGAGCAGATAGGCGTCCTCGCTGTGCCAACGGTGAATTTGAACTGGAGGATGAGCGGTTTAATTATCTTCCCTAAAAGAGCTGCAGGAAATAAGCTAAAAACCGAGCGTTGCTGATGGAGCCCGAGGAGTTACACAACTACGGGTAGATGCGTATGTGCAGCTGTCAGCTGAAATTATGAAAGCTACCGTGGTTGGCTTGAATTTTTTACCACCAATAATTGTGCATCGGTTCTGCATTCCCCCCTTTTTTCCCCCTACTCCTTCCCCCCTCGACAAACCCTAGCCCCTGTATACTAATGAGAACAGCTAACTTTACAAGTGTCCTTTGTAGTCATTGAAAGCCCTGAGACATTCCTTTTAAGGATTTTACTAGAATAACACTTTTCAATAAACTGGCAGTTGAAGTGAGGCTTAGAAAAGATGCTAATAAATTTCACAGTGACTGGCTGTTTTTTAAGCTTCCTAAATTACTTCTAAAATAGCTTTTACTTTCTCCTTTGTGAGGGACTGGGAGATGTATATATGAAAAGGGTTATAGTGAGCTAAGTGTTATGTAGAGTGTGCGATGATTTGGTAAAAGGATTTTTGGCACTCCTTTCGGATCTAACTCGCATAGCTCACTGCTGCGCCGTCATCGCTTGCAATGCGGACGTCCTCGGCTCGCGCCAGCAACCTTTCCCATCCCATCTTCCTGATGAGTCCTGAAAATTGTCTTGTTCAAAACAGAGCGCCTGTCCCTTCTGCGCGAGGAAACGGATCAAATGGGGCTTATTTTGGTTGCGGAAGCCAAGTTTTACGAGATGTTGGACCAACTGAAATATTGCCATAAGGTTTCCATTGATTCACTGCAAATTCTGTTTCTCAAATATTGTTGTGCAGCCGTGTGCCACGCTGAGTGAGCAGAACAACAGAAATGAACCTTGATATCAAAGTCATCACCTACTTTGTTGCCCAAGTAGAATTAAAAAAGGTGAAACATCGAAGCCAGCATTTTCATGAGCTTTAAATACCTGTGTTGTAAAGGTAGGATGTCTTTAATGCATTTAGCCTGTTCTGGTCCTCACCAAGTGCTTGGTTTCTGGAGAAGCAAAAAGCAAATCTGGGTACCTGCTACATGTGGCCTTCACAGTATGCTTAAATTATCTTCATTAGTAAGTGAAAATACAGTCCACTTCAGCTTTAAATGGGGAATAAAATTCTATTTTCATAATAGGCATTCAGCTAAGATTTATTGCCACCCTTGGTTTTTTCCATCTCATGAGGAAAATAAATGTTAAAACACAAGATTTTATGGCAGGTCACATAGGAGCTGAGGCTGAAAAATAACACCCTTAGATATTTGTAACAAATGATATGGCCATGCATTTGGGAAGATGTTTATCATACTGGGGGGGGGGGGGGGGGGGAGGAGAGCTTTAATTTTGGGGTAGACCTGGCTTTGAATATTTTTGTAAGCAAACACACAAAAGACTGAACAATATCATATTTCCGTGCGCCTCTCGGTGGTGTTACGTTAGTACGGCACGAGGCTGCCGCAGCCTTTCCATCAGTTGTCTGCATCGTAGCCTAATTCCTCCAGAGTTTTCTCTGTATGGCTGAGCAAGTGTTCTCGTGAGCCCTTGCCCAAAACTCAGTTGCAGCAGCACTTGGAGACTCCTGGAAAAACTAGGTTGCTATAGTACTTGGCATAATAAACATGGCAGGAGAGTGGACACTGCCCTATGCCCTTAAAATCTGATTTTAAAGAAGATTTTATAGAAGATATTAAGTGCATCTCGCAGAAGGCATGAGGGATATGGGTGGCTCCCTGTGTCAGCGTCCTCTCCCTGAAGAGCATCCCTCATCCCCATCTATTCCCTGGCCCCACGATTCTCCTCTCACCTAGGCCATCATTCTGTGGTTGTAATCTTTCACTTTTACATTTTTTTCCATTCCATTTTTCCATGGCATTGCTTTTCCTAAATAGTAAGTAGGTTTATTCTCCTTGGTTGCTTTTTTTGGCACATACTTTTTGACTTGCATCTCCATTTGGCTTCAAATATTGTAGCTCAGTCACTTCGTGGTAGCCCAGATCTGTTTTATTTCTTAGAAACTTCTTACGTTAGTTGGAGGGCAAGTTGCAAATGTCTTTTGTGCTTAGTTTGTATCATACAGGGCAGAAATGGAGGGTGAAATCCCAGCTGCGGTGAAATGAGCAGATGAAGTTAACAGAAAAACTCCTCTCCGCTTCTGTGGCAATGTCCTCCTGTATTTTATGTAAGTAGCAGGAAAGCACCGCTTACCATGCTGATACCTGCATCAATACCTTTGCAGCAATGCAAAAATGACATTGGCGGTTTTGTTTTCCTGAGAAAATGCAGTTTGTTTGCTTTCCCTCACCACCCTTCCAAAAACGATGCTGTAGCTGTGTGGCTGACTTCAAATTTGTCAGCCCGGTGGGGCTCTCGTTCTGCAAGTCCTGTGGCAAAAGGCAGCCTGCTAGAAAGAGTCAGTGCCCTCGGAGGGAGAGAGCCTGCACCAGCCAGGTTAGCAGACGCTGTAGGATCCACAGCAGAGGCGCCTACAGGAAGCCAGGCTTCATCAGTTCAGAGGCACCCAGAATCAGCTGTTCTTTCTGCAATATCCTGGATCTAAATCGTATTATTTTTGCCTCCCGTGATCTAATCTGGTGGTGTCTGGTGGAGTAATGCACTTGGCTAAGGGTGCCCTTCGCTGCTGTAGGCACTGGGACATCGGTGATCAAAAGAAACCGTAAAAAACCCTTGTCTCTGGGTACACCTGGCAGTCACTGACTGGACAGGACTTCAGTGAAGAGGTGATAAAGAAAGGCTGCAAGCTCCTGAGCTACGTGAAGAAGTTTAACAAAGCCTTCAATTCCAGCCCCAAGTACAGGATTTATAGCAGCAACAATTGGAAAGGCAAGGAAAAAAAAAAAAATAACAGCAAAACCTGCTGGAGCTTTTACAGTTGGAAGCCAAGGGGTAAGTTAGAGAATAAAGAGACTTGCTTTTGGGGGGGGGTGTTCCAGCTCCCCTGTGTGTCACGGGGCTTGCTCCATCAGTCACCACTCCGAAGGCGAGCGCTGGCTGATTTTGCAGTCCGGCGAGGTTTTAGTTGTACAGCTCAATGGCATTGTTTTTAGGAGCAGCACTGAATTAAAGAAATACATTTTTCATCTGGTATTATGTGATGAAACAGCACTGGGATGAAAAAGTTTTAATTAGAGGAAACGCATGCTGGCTGGCTTAATGCTAAGTATTTGCTGCTCTAAGCATTTTGCCACAAGAGGTCGAGACTTACTCTGTCTTTATCACAACAATTGCCCTAGTTTAAAGGCTTAAACCTGCAGAAGCATGGGCTCTAAGTTAAGGTGAAAATTTGGGTTATTAGTGCTCTTAAATCTACATAGCAAAGCCTTGTCATTAGGACAAGACTAGTGGTTTTCTATGGGAAACCAAACAGTGCTGAAGCAGGAGACAGGGCACATGTATGCACATCCCAGGTTCTCCAGAAGGATGAAAACCAAGGGGGTGTTTAATCCTTTCCTGGTGTTAGAAGGCAGCTTCAGCAGTTGGTATTCTGGCAATGACCCGCTGTCAGGCAGTGTACAGGTACGCCCTGCCAATGTGCTATGTCATCTGTACGTCAGGTTGGAAGGTACAAAGTATGTGAATTTTTGATCTTGCTGCTCTCCTCCAACACAGACCTCCTCTGCCACTCAGCTCAGTCCTCAGGAAGGTCGAGGTCCTTTCCGCTGAGTCACAAGACAAGGAAATCTCATTCCCACTAAATAATAATAATAATAATAATTAAATAAGGAATATGTCAGCCTGAAGCATGCCAGACCAGTAGCAGAATAGAAGTAACAGAAATTCCCACCTCTGCATTTGTGTAGATCTGTTTTTCCCCCTTCTTCCCCCTTTAATAGGGGCTACAGATGCTGGGCTTGATGATCTATGTTTGGACTTGATAATCTGAGTTTCTTTTCCAAAGTAAATAATTCCGTGATTCTATGTCAAGCACCTCTGAATGTCAAGTTGCCTCCCTCAGCAGGGATGTGGAAGTGATCCAGAGTCCCATTTTTTCCCCTTTTCCTGTTAATTTGCTGGAGACACCTTCACAGCACATTCGTTTTGTGACACTCCTGTTCTTCAGACTGTGCTAAGACAGAGATGCTCGAGCCCTAGGGATAACCACACACAAACATGGGTTCAGATGTGAGCCAGTGAAACTGTACTTGCACTTTGCAGCTGTATGGTTGACACTAAGAATGGCCCTAAACAAAGGGCGTTTGCTATTAGGAAAAAAAAAAATAGGATGCAGCAAAAATATGGAAACCTACCATTATGTTTTCTGTCTCACTGTCCAAGTTAAAGGCAAAAGTTCATTTTTTTAGTGCAATATCGCTTGTGTCTGGTGTGTGCACTGTCTTGATAGCTGCTCCTGGACAGGTCTTATCTTAGCGAAAGCAGATCAGACCCCATCACAATCTATTAAATTATTGCTAGAAATAGAATTTCAAATGGATTTTGTTTCATCTGCTCTTCCTAAATAAAGCAAAAATCCTCATCGTTAGGGAGATGTATATCCACGTGGAATGACCCTTCCAAGCATGGCTTCGTGCAGGAGTGACTTGAAGTTTGCAGCTAGCATAATCCAGCTCTGACTTAGGATCATAATGTTTTTAACCGATCTGTTACAAGTCTCAGTTCTTTTGACTCCAGTATCTTTAAACTTGGTTGAAATGTTTTTTTCTCATTTACAAGAGTGAAGATTTTTCTTGTATTTTCTAGAGTCAGAAATGTTTTCCTTCAGGTTGAGAAAAAAAAAAATCAGCTTAAAATTGAATTGTGATAAACATTTTATGTTTTTAGATTGTATCTGCTTGGAAAGATTATATTACAAACTGATCTTCACCTTTAAATACAGCAGGCACAACCACCTAGAACATGAAATTGTGTTATCCTGGAGGCACCACTTTTAAGTACCTAAATTGGAGAAAGTTTTAAATCAGGAAAGGGAGGTTAACATGAATGTTAAAACTCAATAGAAAGAGCAAAGATCACTCACCGAAGAGTGGCTGATTTCAACTTCACGAGTAGCCCACTCCAATCTGTTTGAACACCTGTGGCTCAGCAGAGGAGATTACTGGATTGACACCAGAGGTGATCTTTCAGAAGTGACAGTTTCACATAATTAACTCTTGAGGGCTCCGGGAACTGTCATACTGGTAGGATGTGAGCTGTAGGCAGCTCAGTGTCTGGGATGCTGGTCTGCTGCTTCATGGTCAGCTGGTCAGCTCTCCTCCTGGCCTCTACCAGTTGGGCTTCCCCTGGCTTGTGTAGCTTAATATCCCTTCCACGCTGTTGGTTTTAGGCCTCTAGTTAGGGCTGAAGCTGATTTTCTTGATAGTGTGCATGGTGGTGTGGGTGACCCAGTGCTTTCAGAGCCAGGAGAGCTGACCCACTGTGGTCAGATGGTGGAGGCAGTGGGAAGGTGGTGGGGATGGTCAGAGCAGCCGCCTCAGACATGCCTGGGGACTGCCTTGGCTTCTGGGCTGACGATGAAGCAGCAGGAATGGATGCTGCAGGCGGAAGCTGCCCCCAGAGGGGTGTGTGGGACTGGGAGCTGGGCTCCTTAAGAAGTGATTCCTCTGGGAATGTCAGAGCTGGCCAGGATGAGAGACAGAAGATGACCAAGAGATGGTCTCGAGAAGCAACACAAGGAAGTGAAGGATTCTGGAGGGAAAACAGTGGTTTCAGACACTCAAGGCCAACCTACTGACACTGAAACTCTGAGGTGTGCACAAGCCTTGCCGACTCCTAGCGGGGGCGATCAGTAAAGCTTTGAGAGCAGATTATGGAGCCCCACTGCGAGAGGGGAGAGACTACTAAAGGCCCATCTGGAGAGCTGTAGGCACAAACAGGCTTCCTGATGAGGAAGAACAGTGGCGTGGCAGAGGGAACTCAGGCAGGCTCACAGCAGCTTTCCCTGACGTGGTACCAAAGAGCAGGTAGAGACCAACCTCAGGAGGTGCCCACCCAGCCCTTTCCTCTTTTTTTTTTTTTTTTTTTTTGGTGAATTCTTGGCTTCATCGCCCACCTGGCTCACTCTGGGATTTTTCCCTGTTGCTTTCACTGATTGCCTCCAGGCCTGTGGGTCTGTACTGGCAGTACGGAAATCATCTGGGGGCTTGGCCATATTTATTCCCCTATTAGTGCTCCTCGATGTCCCAGCACTCAAGATCCGAATCTCCTGTGTAATGCTGCCTCAGCTTCCTCCATCTGCCCTCATGAGAGGGGGAAGTACAGCACGGCCTGGCTCTTACTTCCACAGCTGGGGTGACAGAACAGGACGGGGAGGCGTGTGCTGCCTGTTTATGGGCTGCCAAGGAACTGCAGAGCTGATGACTTTGAAAGCAGCGAAGCTACAGGAGCTATACCTTCCTCTCTCAGCTACCTTTCCCTTTGTTTAGGTAAGTTAGTTGCTGCCGGGCTTCAACCCGTGTGACAGCAAGCAAAATTAAGTACAAACAGTCTCTATTATTGTCTTGCTGTTCTCCTGGCTGTGCATGCAGCAAGGATGACAAAGCTTTTGTCAATACTGAAGACCTCGGGACTTGTGCTGTCAGCAGGGGCTACCTCTGCAATTCCGCACACGCCAAGATTCACGGCACTAAGTGTTCCTGTCATCAACTACTTCCCTTGAATAACTGCTGCTGTCCGCTGGTTAACACTCTCACTGTGTCTGATGGTGTTTCTGAGGCATGGAGGATCTGATTAAAGACTTTGCCCCACGTTTACATCCCGGATATAAGAGAAAGCTCTTCCCCATGAGGACAGTCAGGCATGGGAGCAGGTTGCTGGGGGTTGCACAGTCTGTCGATGGTTTCTGAGATCAGACTGGATAAAGCACTGAGCATCGGGATCTGACCTCAGAGCTGTCCCTGCTCTGAGCAGGAGGATGGACTAGAGACCTCCTGAGATCCCTTCAGCCTGGTTTATCCTGCAAAGCTGGCACATCCACTTAAAGCAAAATATTCCTTTCTAATGTAGTGGATGAAATTCACCCAGTGCTTCCTTAAATCCTTAAATCCTAGCAATAAGGAATCCAGGCTACAAGACTGTAGCCTATATGCCCCTTAGCAAGCATATCCTTTCAAGACTTTTTTACTGCTGTGGCTTCATTCACTCCAATTGATCCTGAGTCACATCCTCACATATGGCCCTGTGGTTCACAGCACCTTTCTCCTTGGTTTCCTCGAGATCTAGGTTCTGCCCTTCCTCACTGAAATCTGTGCAAAGAAAAGGGCAGGCAGAAAGGACCAGGTGTCATTTTCACAATTTGGATACTCAAACATTCCCCGTGGCTCACATCTAGATCGCCTGTTGTTACCTGTGGACTTAAGAGGGAACAAACCGGTGCCAAGCTGATGTGTGCCCAAGGGTAAGCATTATTTTAATTCCTAAAAGAACAAGAAGAAAGCTCTCCTCCAGATCTGAAGGAGCCCGTCCCTGGTGTTGTGAGGATTGTGCTCATAATGGCAGCTCTTGTCTCAGTAAATCTAGTGCCCTGGGACTCGACAAGAGCTGACAACACCCTCTGTATCAGGAAGCTGCTTGTTGTGAACCCGTGACTTATCAGAAAACGTCCCAGCCCAGTGCCCAGTGCCCACTGTGACTGGACAACAAAAACTTCAAATTTTTGTCCATTTTTTCAGTTAAACTGATAACTGAATGTGAGGTCTGCTTTCTGCTTGCTACAGAATTAAAGCCACATACTTTGCTTCAGGCAAGCCACAAGCCCGAGGCCCCCTCTCAGACATGTGTATGCTCCTGGTGCCTCAGCCTCCAGAGCGTACCAGCCCAGTCTTCTTTTGGCAAGGGCACTAGGACATTCAGCTGAGAGCCCACATGGCGTGGGCTTAGCAGGGCAGGGCTAGCCCAGGCAATTCATCTGCCCAGATCTCCTGATGCTCCCTGTTCAGTCTTCAGCAACGTGCCAAGTTGCTCAGGCAGTCTTTGTGAATGAGAGCAGCTCATCGGGAATATTGGTTGGCTGGCTTCCATGGGGACAGCTTCTTCTAAGGAAAAAAAATTCTCCCCCCAAGCCCTAAATCTTACAAGCCAGTTATACACATAAATAAATAAATAAATTCTGCAGTGGAGGACCACTGTGGTATTTCTTAGCTGAGAGAGACATTTGTAATAGGGGCACGTACCTCGAGAGCAGAGTATATATGGCCAGCACATTCTGAAGAGCCAACTCTGACCTTTCCTAATTAAATCTCAAAAATGGAAAATGATGGATGGTTTAATCAGGCTCCTTTACATCATTTGCCCTGGGACAGAAGATCATTCCAACTTTTTTTTTTTTTTTTTTTTTTTTTTTTTTTTCCCAAATGTGTCTAGCACAAGGGTTTTTCTAGATCCTTATCTCTCTCTGATCTGAAATGCCATTATTTTTCCATCGCTCTTTGCGTGAGGCATGACCAGCACCTCACGCAGCAGCGCAGATGGGGTGTGCTGCTGACTGCTATTAAACGCTGCAGCACTCTCAGTTGTCTCCATCCCTGCCTCTACGAAACTCACACAGCTTGTTTCCTTCTGAATAGAACTGCTGAACTGTCTCCTGCAATGCCCTATTATTCCTCTTTGCTGTAACACACTGCTTTTGATTTTTGCTTGGCTGGTTCACTAGCGAACCCAGTTTGCATGTATATGTACTGCAGCCGCATGCCAGGAGGCTAGCAGAGATACGTCTCTGGCTACGTGCTTGGCAAAACCAGACCCATCCTTTTATCCCCGAATTAGAAGTCATTACAGCCACCCTCTGGCCTCTCCCTCAGCAAAATTAGTCTATAAAGAACGTCGGTCTCCATCCTGCCCTATTAATGAGAAAAAGCCGGTCCAAGTCGGTGGTGCAGGGGCCTTTCTTAAACAAATTTCATCACTGTCTGCGTGGTGCTGAGTCAGCACGCGTGCGGTAAGTCGGTGGTGGCAGGCAAGCGCTCCGCCGCCTGGCAGCGGTACAGGCTGCCGATATGTCGCCTCGTGGGCTGCATCAACACCTTGCCTGCTCCGCGTGCTTCCTCGGGGGTTCTCCTTGCACCTCCCTCGCGTGTGAAGGAGACGGGGATCGCCGACACACTGAGTCGTCAAGCGTGGAGATACAGAATTTGTGCCAGCAGCCTGTGGCAGCCTTGATACTTCGTCTTCCCGTGCGGTGAGGCTGTGACAAGGCAGACAGGCACTTCCCGTTCGACACTCACAGTCACCGAAAATAGGCGCTCCATTACCGTAGCACGTTAGCTGACAGTAATGACAGGGGTCTGCTCACCAGTTCAGTTACACGCTGGCAGTCTGTCCACTTTTCCTGCTTTATCTATCAGGTATTAATTGCGACTTCCACTTACTGCCACCAGCCTGAATCGCTGCATTGTCTGCCGCTGCGATCAGACATCTCCTTATTTTTGCTTTTGTTGTTTAAGCATCAGCAAACTCAATTACACGCGCGCACGCATGCATACACAAACACACAGTAGTAGGTTTGTGCTGATGTTTTTAAAGATACACATCTGCTGCTACTAAAAATAGGTCCTTGTCAGCAGCTTGGTAATTTTAGGCTCAATGAGAATTCATCCCCATGGTAACTGTACAGTTGTTGAATCATTTATTATTTGAGCTTCGAAATCACAACAGTGCTGGCAGTTTTCACCCTCAGAGCATTTTTAAGGACCTTTTGCAGCGTGGCAGTGCTCCCTGCTCCTCGTCATCAATATTTATCAAACAGCCCTCGAACTGCCTACCTGCTTCCCCTCGTCTGCAGCAGGACTGGGATGCTCGATAGCAGGACGGCAGTTTAAGTAGGTTTCACTTCTACGATAACGGCGGGGCTGCTGGCGCGGCTCTTTGGCTGAGGACAGCATGCACCATGCCCCTGCGAACTCCCGATTGGCAAAACGACTTGAATGAAACTTGAAAGTCAGCCTTGGTCTTTGTCTTGATAGCCAGAAAGCCAGATAGCTCAGGTCTCCGTGTTGCAAGAGGTTGTGCAGATAAGGGGCCGGCGGTTTTTAACCGTGCAGATGGATGCGGTTGGCTCCAAGCTGGTGGGGTACGCTGCCTGGTTTCTTCGAGATAAAAGCTGTTTGTACTTTCTCCCACTTAGAGATAACACTCATTAGCCATCGGGTGCCAAAACAAAGGGAAGCTGGCCTGCTCGGCTGACAAAGCATAAGGTGACATGCAGGTCCCCTGAGCCCAGGGCTTTCTCAGGCTCTGCTGCCACCGGGTTCCCCGCTCTGCAGAAGGTGGGAACAAGCTGTGCAGAACAGGCAGCAGGGCCTACCTTCGGTACTGAAACAGCAAGAATTCGGCAGCAGGAACCGTTCCACACCACACCAACTGCCTTGAAACGGGGTGCCTGAGACCACTTTCAGGACCTATTAAATCACGGGCATCAACTCCCTCGCCAGCTGCTCACAAACTGGAAGCTTTTATTTTTGTTGCGCTGTTGATGGCTGTGAGGTTTACTGGTGCACCACACCGAGGTGCATCACACCGAGGGCCATTCCGGTTTAGGTGGAGGAGGCTCGGAGAAGTCCCTTTTAGTCTGACAAACTGGGATCTGCAAGGATGACCCAGAAACACGGACTCTGTTCCCAGATGCAAGCAGGTGTAAAGCTTAATGGAGCGGATTCCTCCTAGATTAAACACGGTAGCTGTTATACACTGGCATGAGCAACGCCGTGTTTATAGTCTGCAGACATTCATTGTTTGAGCTTTAAGAAGCTCTTGGCCAACCTAATCTGCAGGGTGCTTTTAAAGCAGAGCTCGTATGTGTGTCAAACACAGCAAAACACGGATGTGCAAGTGCCTCGTACGCCTTGCACGCAGACGCCTTCCACCTTAAGCAGCTTTCTGTAAAGCTGTCAGCATCCAGCGCCTGTTGTGCGGCATTAGTCCGGGATTTGTCAGGTGTGCCCAGCGTATGCTGCGGGGAGAAACACAATCTGCCGTCAGGAGGGGGGCATTTCCCCCCTCCGTGCACAGTCACCTCTGATGCTGGTCCTGCCTGCGTGCGGTGGTGCTGCTCCCCGGGCAAAGGGGAACCAAACAGAGCATCACGGGGTGAAGCTGCTTCAAGGTGATGGCTGCTTCTCTGCTCCAGAGATTGCTTTCAGAACTGACCAGGACTGTGTCGTGTATTACCATTAGAATTCCCGTCAACGGCCCCAAAACATTTTATATTTCTAAAAGATAAAACTTTTTTTTTTTTTTTTAAAAAAAAAAAAAAAAGGAAAGAGCATCTGGTTGCTCAGTCTGTTCGTTTAATTAAACCAGAATTTCCCATCCCTCCAGTTGGTTCCGCCACTATACGTTTATTCCAAATTTTCACTGCATACATAGGCAGATTTGGGAGACGATGCCTTTTTTTTTTTTTTTTTTTCAGTTTCCACCCAACAGCCTTCATCTTCCCCAGGCTGAGCAGTGCACACTGCGGCCCGACACGATGCTGGCTATCGCTGCTACGTACCATGCCGCAGCCAGGATGCTCCAGCAGCAGAACTGCCATTGTGTAGGATCCAGAAAGCCGGTCACAGCTCATGGGTTTTATAACGAGTTGGGAGGGGGAAAAAAAACACCTGCACAATGGACCAGAAGTGGCATTTATTTCCAAACCTGTTGTGGCCAAGAAAGGGCTTCCAAGGCAGTTCTTTACTTTGGGAGCAGCTCTGCTTTGCGCCCAGGCTGCTGCCCAACTCTGAACGTGCCCAGAAGATGGGGTGGTGGTGCCAAAGCCCCTGTCTCTTCCCAAACACTCTTCCCCTTGCCACGAGTGCCTGGAAAGGAGACCCAGGCTGCCTGAGACTTGGGCACCAGGCTGGGTTTGAAACCTTGGCTGCTGTTTGTCTCGTCCAGCACAGCATGCCTTTTTATCTGAAGTCACAGAGCAACAATCGGCGTGCGAGTCCACTGTGCTGTTTTTGCAATCGCTTTCTGAAAATGAATCAAGTGTTAAAACCCATCTATCAGCTCTCTGTTACTAGATTTTTCCATCTGCTTGTAACTGTATTTTCCATCTGAGATTTTGGTTGGTAAAAATAGCTCATCTGTGATTTGTATTATAGTAGTGACAAGGGTCTTCTAACCAGGACTAAGCCAGTCTTCTAACTGGGACTGGCTCTGGGGTACCCTAGAAATGTCTCTTCATAGCTTTGTGCTTATTTATGATTGTTTATAAGAAGCATTTATTCCGTGCAGCATCCCTTCCCTCTTCCCCTTGCAAGCAGATTCACAGGGGCTGAAACTTTTTATCAAATGGGCTGCTTTGTTACCCATTAGGAGAGCCTCTCACCCCCAGCCTCCCAAGAAAAGCAGAAGTGGTGCTGGGCTGCTCCAACAATCTGCCGGGGCTGGGCGCTGCCTCTGCCTGCTGAAAGCTGGCTCTGCTGGCTGCTGGGGCTCTCAGCGGAGATGACTTTCTCCATCCTTCACTCCAGCTCTGTTACACAGGCTGGGACTAGAAGCAAAGCAGGGCCAGGACCGAGCGCAGCAGCCTGCAGGGTAGTCGCCTTGCTTGGGTGAATGCCAAAGGTGGGGGTTGATGTTGGACATCTCAGAGCAAACACCCACAAAATTGCATTTTTGCTGCTGATGCTTCTTTATACAGTGATAGATCCTCTCTACAGGCAATGACAAATAACAGTCATCTAAAAAACAAACCAGGCGTGCTGATTAATCTAGGCCATCATTAATTGTCTCTGCACTCCTCTGTGTGCGTTCTTATTTTGGTCTGTCACTAAGTGCCCCTGAGTGTAACTGCAGCAGTGTAAGCGGGGACGTCCCCTCTCCCCATTGGGGGCACTGGCTGTGCAGAGGGCAGGGCTGGCACAGCTTCGGCCTCTGCCCAAATTCCCCATGCTCAGAGGTGCTCTGCACGGTGTGGGGTGGGTTGTCCCTACGTGGGTCCCACCTGGGCATCACCTGAAGGATGCGGGGTGGCAGCTGGGAACATCTGTCCAAGAGTGGTCGCACTGGACCTGTAGGTGCCATGGAAGCAGCCGAATGACCAAGTTTATGTGAAGTCCCTTGAGGGATACAGAGCCAGCATGTTATAGGTTATATCTAGAGCCAGGGACAGTTTTTTTGGGACATTTTTTTTTTTTTTTATTGCTATTTATGCTCAAAAATCAGTAAGAGATTTGTTGCCAGTTGCAGGAATTGCTATCACATGGGAGTGTGATACACTTCTGCTTGCTCATCCACCACTGTAAGCATTGGTGGAATTAGCCTGTGGGGTGACTTGATGTCCGTGTGCTATCGTCAGGGTGACTGCACAGCATCCTGTCTCCAGCTGGCCTTCTTTCAATGTTATCCGGGTCTTTTCAGGCCATTTTAGCTGCCTGTGATCCTCTGACGGCCTAGTGACAGCCCTGGTCCCCAGTGCGCAGTGTTGGTGGCAGTGCTGCTTACATCTCCCTGGCTCTGTGCTGGGGCTCCCCGTGGCTGTGCAGGCACCACTGGTTATTCAGATCCAAGCTGGGGTCAGTACCACAGGATTGTACTGGGTCTGGCTGGGATGTGAACTTTCCCTGCAGCAGCCCACACAGTGCTGCGCTCTGCACTTGTAGCTAGGACAGAACTGGTATCACACCGGTGTTGTGTCTGCTGCTGAGCAGTGCTGGCACAGCATCAGGACGCTCTCTAACCCTCTAGGGGGTGGGCCAAAAAGTGAGAAAGAAACATCAGCAGGGCAGCTGACCTAAACCAACCAAAGGGATATTCCATACCATGTGATGTCACACTCAGCAATAAAAGGTGGAAAAAGGAAGAAGAGGGGAGGGGTGGGCTCTCGTTGTGAAAACGTCTGACCTCCTCCCAAACACCGGCTATGTGCGTTGAGGCCCTGCTTCAAGGACGTGGTCAAGCATTGCTCATTTGTGGGAGGTAGAGAGTAATTTCTTTCCTCTGCACTTCCACATCGCCTTTACTTGTTTTGTTATTACCTTTCC
Organism: Oxyura jamaicensis; assembly: GCF_011077185.1. NCBI lineage: Eukaryota > Metazoa > Chordata > Aves > Anseriformes > Anatidae > Oxyura > Oxyura jamaicensis. The sequence continues at coordinate 134,699,082 of NC_048894.1, read as the reverse complement.
CCCTCCCGTTTCCCCTTTCCTTTTTTTTTTCCCTTTAGTTGAATTGTTTAATTAATAATAATATTTCCTTAATAATTTTTCCCTTTAGTTACATTATCCTGATCTCAACCCATGAGTTGTTCTTTCCATTACTTCTTCCCCTCCTCATCTGAGGAGGGGGAGTGAGAGAGCGGTTGTGGTGGTCAGCTGCCCAGCACGGTAAAACCACCACAAGGATCCCAGAGTGGCTGAGGCCGCCAGGGACCTCTGGAGCCACCCGGTACCACCTGTGCCCAAGCAGGGACACCCAGAGCAGGGTGCCCAGCACCACGTCCAGGCGGCTTCGGAAGGGCTCCAAGGAGGAGACCCCACAGCCTCTGGGCAGCCTGTGCCAGGGCTCCATCACCCGCACAGCACAGAAGGGCTCCTGGTGCTCAGGGGGAGCCTCCTGGGGGCCAGGTTGTGGCCAGGGCCTTCTGTCCTGGCACTGGGCACCACTGCACACAGCCTGGCTCCGTCCTCCCTGCACCCTCCCCTCAGGGATTTACAGACAGTGATGACACCCCCTGAGCCTCCTCTTCTCCAGGCTGAGCAGTCCCAGCTCTTTTCCTTCTAAGAGAGATGCTCCAGCCACTTCATCATCTTCATAGCCCTTTGATGGACTCTCTCCATTATGTCAGTGTCGCTCTTGTACTGGAGACAGTGCTCCAGGTGTGGCCCCACCACTGCTGAGCTGAGGATCACCTCCCTCAACCTGTAGGCAATATATTGCTGTAAGCAGCCCAGGGTAATACCAGCCTTCTTAGCAGCCAGAGCACATCGCTGGCTCGTGTTCAACTTGGTGCCCACCAGGACCCCCAGCTCCTTTCTGCAGAGCTGCTCCCCAGCTGGGCAGCCCCGCCACGTGCTGGTGCCTGGGGCTGTTTGGGCCCAGGTGCAGGACTCTGCACATCCTCTTGCTGTGAACTTCATGGGGTTTCCAGTAGCAGGGAACCATTAGAGTAGTTACAAATATCTGTTACTTCTTTATGCCCAGGGGTGCCTTTGGGCCTCCAGAGCCGTACCGAGGACCCAGTCGGCGTGTGGTGGTAGAGGGCTGGGCCCAGGCATGGTGGGGAGGAGGAGGAAGGGACCTTCTGCTGTGGTTGCTCCCTCTCTGTGAAACCATGCCCCCAGGAGATGAATGGGGACACAATTTGTAGGTGGAGATGGTGACAACCAGAGCCATAAACTCAAATAAAAACAAGGTTTGGTTTTCCAGACCCTTCTTTGGGTTTAGTATTTCAGCATTTCAGACATCTCATAGGCAGCCAAAGCCAGTCGGGGGGCGGCTTACTGATGTTCATGTGTGGGCAGCTCAGTTATGGCTGGTAAATCTTGCCCAGCCCGACTGACGCTCACAGCCCACAGGTCTCACAGAAATAAATGATATTTGATATTTAATTACTTTAATAATGCATTTGATCAATATTTAATCACTTTTCTCAGAGCGGTCCTGGTGTTTCTTGATAGCTGATTTCTGGCCCCGCTCCACAGCCTGTGCTTTGCAGTCAGGTCTTTTCAGCAGCTTTGCCATCCAGCTCTATACCATCGCCTGTCAGCTTCTCAAACCGGAGGTGGTGAAGGTGCACAGAAGGAAGCAGGCCTGTCTTGCTCTGAACGCCCCGCTGTGTTTGCAGCTGTGACCTGTGGGGCTTACAAGGAAGCTTCTGGCTCCCTCAGTGGGTGAGGACGCAGGGAGCTGAGCCCATGCCAGCACAGGGATGCAGGGATCCCAGAACAGACACAGTTTTCCTTCGCAAGGTACTAATTACATGCTGAAAACACTTAGTGTTCACAGACTTGGGGTACTCATTTGCAAGTTCTTTTAATGGATGTGTATTTATTTTCAGCTTGCAGCGTTCAAGAAGAAAACAACCAAAAACCACAGGCCACAATATAACTAAACACTTGAAGTATTCCATAACTTCAAAATGGTTTGGTTTTGGTGGCTCAGGCTGCATCATAGGAAACTTGGGATAAGAAACTTTACTCTTATCAGAACTGGCCAAATAGACGCTGATATCAATGCTTTTCAGGTGGCTGCCAAGAAGTCTTCCTGTGATAAGGAGGCTCTCTCTACTTTTCAAAACAAAACAAAACAACAACAACAACAACAAAAAAAAAACCTGAGAGCTTCACACAGGCGGCGCCAGATCTCATTAAAGCCAAAGGGAAAGTTTCCCCAGGCCCTTGCTACAGCATGAGGCATGCTGGTGGTGCCCAAGCAGCCTTTTCACAATCCTACAAAAAAATTTTGCCAGAGCAAGATGTTATGGTGAGATTATCCCTCCTTATATCACTCGTCTTGCAAAACTGCCAACAGAAGAATAAAAATTTAAGGTGGGAGTTTTAGGAACTTGTGTAGGCTTAAACATGGCATTATTTTTGGAGAAAGCAAATTGTGATAGAAGTTTAAAATTGTGTTAAAACAAGGAAAAATATTGTAATATTCTTAGTCAAACAGTGTGGTATCATACTGTATAGACTGGCATACCAACCAAGGAAAGTACTTAAGTGTTAAATAAAACCTTATTAAAAATATATAAGGAAGTATAAGGAAGTATTAAGGAAGCATATAAATATTCAGTTTTAGATTTTTAAGTTTGGAATTGTAAACTTCAAGACAATGTGGTTGCTGAGACTCAGTTAAAAAACAAACAAACAAACCAAAAACAAGCAAAGCAAAAAAAAGAGAGAGAGAGAGAAACAGGATGAAGACATAACAGCCTGCATACAAGACACACTTCTGTCATCATGCTGAACAGTTGCCATTCATTAGTTTATCCAGGTTTGTGGAAATTATGGTATACTCCTGTAGTTTAGATTTTTGTTTTAAACAAATGAGCCCACTAGATTTAAAACCAGGTTTTATTACGGCTGTTGTTCATAAACTGAATTTCCTGCATGTAATACAACAATTTTAAATACAGTTTTAACAAAGCATGAGATATATTTTCATAACCCCTTTTCAGATTAATTCTAGTTGTTACTTTCATATGACATACTATTTACACATCTCAAAACATGAGTGACAGATTTACGTCTCAAGTTCAATTGATAGTCCTTACCCCATAGAAAGCTACATCATGGACCCAAACTTTCATCTTTCCTGATGGAGTCTCAGGCTTTCCTGCTTAAATAAATAAAATTGCCTCCAGCTGAGATCCTGTTCCTATCTGAGGTAACCAAGATATTCAACGATATCAAAGCAGTGAGATTTGCCAATTAGTCTTGTAAAAGAAAGCTGACTATACAGACATTTTTCCCTTTTGTAGGAATCACGTCATTTCTAGGTTATTTGATTTCTAAAACATACAACCATTAAAGCAGGGGCGTGGTATACTACTCAGCTTTAGGTTAAATAGAATTTAACGTTGTTGTAGTCAATTAAAACACACTGAGTTCTTGGAAAAGAGTATAAAAGATCCAGTTTTGAACTTCATAGAAAGAATCTCAAATATGAAATAAGTGCTTGTGAAAAATAAAACAACTCAGGTCAGGTACATTAAAATGTGCATCTGACTTTATAAGATCTGAGGTCAGAGCCCTAAGAAGAAAGTGGAATCATCATAGAAAACTGTGCTGGTTTTACTCAGGTGAGCAGTCGAGCTCCACCACAACCACTCAAGAGGGAGAAAATACGATGCAAAGGGCTCAAGGGTTGAGATAAGGACAGGGAGATCACTGAACAATTATCATCACAGGGAAACCAGACTCAGAGTAAGGAGATTCGTAGAATTTATTGCCTATTACTAACAAGCTAGAGCAGTGAGAAACAAAGAAACCAAAAAAACCCTTTCCCTCCATCCACCCTCTTCCACCTCCTCCTCCCTAGTGGTGCAGGGGAACAGGGGAATAGGGGCTGTGGTCAGTCTTCCCGAACTGAACCTGTGGGGGCTGCCCACAGGCAGCAGCTCTTCAGGAACTGCTCCCACACGGCTCCGTCCCACGGGGTCCATCCCCCAGGAGCAAACTGCCCCAGCACGGGTCCCCCACGGGCGGCAGCTCCCCCCAGACCCCTGCTCCTGCGTGGGCTCCTCTCCACGGGCTGCAGCTCCGGCCCGGGGCCTGCTCCTGCGGGGGCTCTCCATGGGCCGCAGCCTCCTCCAGGCCACATCCACCTGCTCCCCCGGGGGCTCCTCCATGGGCTGCAGCGTGGAGATCTGCTCCATGTGGGACCCATGGGCTGCAGGGGGACAGCCTGCTCCACCAGGGGACTCTCCACAGGCCACAGGGGAACTGCCTCTGTGTGCCTGGAGCACCTCCTGCCCTCCTCCTGCAATGACCTGGGGGGCTGCAGGGCTGCTTCTCACTCCTCTCTCCCAGCTGCTGTTGCACAGCAGGGTTTTTTCCCCTTTCTTAAATCTGCTCTCACAGAGGCACAAACAGCATCACTTATTGGCTCGGCTCCAGCCAGTGGTGGGCCCCTTATCTAACATGGGGAGCTTCTGGATTCTTCTCACAGAAGCCACCCCTACAGCCCCCCCAACTACCAAAACCTCGCAACATAAACCCACTACAAAAACAAGACTGTAGGGGATGGGAAGAAGGCATCTTGTCCACATGCATGACTGAAACTGGGATCAGCTGCACAAGCATCATCTCTGATGGGTGCTTGGCCAACCAGTGTCAGATGGAGGAGACCAGGCAGCCTCCCCAAGCAGTCTACATCCATACCTAACTATTGCAAGCATGGGAAGGTTTGTTCCATCTGCCTTAATTCCCTGCCTGTAACTCAATCCAGCTCTCCTGGTCCTATCCACAACGGGAAGAACTTATTTTCTCTTCATAGTATTTTTTTTTAAATATACCGTTACCATAGCTATCCTCAGTCTCCTTTTTGCCAATTTAAGCAACCCCAAGAGCTTCAGCAGCCCCCTCGGAGCTGTTTCCAGGTCCCTTCTTTTAGCTCAGCAGCTGGTCCACACCTTTCTGCATTTTTGGTACTACTTGTTAGGTAGGACTTTTTGCTAAAAGTTTGATCAGCACTCCACAGAAGACCAGAAAACCTTCAATGGCATCCCAAGCAAATGCCCCATTTGTGCAACCCACTGTGATGTTCACCTGCTTTGTTTTGTTTCGTTTCAGAAGCATTTCATTGTTGTTGCTTGAGTTCAGTTTGTGATATATTCTTCCAAACTTTTTCTGACCTACTGCCATTCTATCTGTAAGAGTGCAGCCAGCCCCAGTCCCAGCGCTCACACAGGTACCGGAGAGCAAAACAGCACCTGGGGGTGAAAGCAGCATCACAGAGAACAAGACAAAGAACCCAAGGTGAAGCTCAGCATCTCCAGCAGACTCTGGCCCCAGCTCCCAGTCTTTTCACCATGGACCATCTGCACATTTTAGAGAGCCTTGGACTAAAACACACACACAGCTCTAAGCGCCTGCCTCTAGGAGGGGAAGGAGCAGCCAAGCACATCCCTGGGCTGTGCTTTCCAGGGGAGGCAGAACAAGGACCGGGCCAAGGACACACACTTCTGGAGGTGGATGGGGGAAAATATAACCAAGCAGAGTGTTGTGGATTTGTGCCTTCTTAAATAGTGAGACAGGTTGATTTGCCAAACACTTTATCTTGCTTGGCAGTAACTTTTGCACTTGCAAGACATTCCTAACATCACCCCACTTTCATTCTTCAATACCAGTAACAGTAGGTATGTAAAGATGCTGCTCTCCCTCAAAGGAGAGTGTGTGCTGGGTCTCACAACAGAAAATATGAGATCACTACCTACTAAGCAGGGTAGAAAAATAAGGAATACTACAGCATGAGAGAGGTTAACTGCTTGTCAGTTTCTGAATACGCAGAGTGAGGGAGGTTTGGAGATGTCTGCACCTGTAAGCTCCTTAAATGTAATAGCAAATAGATATAGAGCATGTACAAGGTAAGAATCAGAGGCAAAGTGTTTAACGTCCCACATTTATATGTATGTATATATATATATATATTTTTACAGTTACAGCATTTTTCTTCAGATAATTTTACATTTCTGCGCTGTGTAAGGCACCCCTAGTTCAACTGATATGATGAAGTACACAGAGGCTTCTTTTGCACAGAACAATCAGACAAATATGTACAAGACATGAAAACATGTTTGATAAAAATACCAAATACACAATTCAGTCTTAAAATCATTTTAAAAAATTTTGAAGTGTGTGCAAAATTAGGCAAAGAAAGCTTTTTTTATATATATATATTCCAAAGGGTATAGTATTAGAGGTTGTAGGTGCTGGCTAAACTATTTCTATTTTAAGAGCAGCTTAATATTTAAAAAACAAACAACAAGAAACCCTCAAGGCATTGCATGATTTCAGTACCTCTGCTCTCAGTGAAGGGCTGAGTGGTCTGATGACAGTGTGTGTTCATTGTGCATTAACTTAAAAAGCTAGAGGTCCATAGTTCCAAAGCTCCCATTTCTCTTGAGCACAATTGGTTTGAGAAGTGGTAAAACTGAGAATATGATCAAGATGTCCGTCTAGGTTTGCTGCATTTGTTCAAAACACCAGAAAGCTTGGAGGAATCTGCATGAAAGAGTTGTGCATGTCACTGAACCCCACCATGAAAACAAATCTTAATTTCTCAATTTCCAAGCGATCAAATCTTTACTGAAATATCAAAAGCTTTGGTTTTCACATTACATACACAGAATTTCAATGACTTTCTGTTAGGGAAACATTGTTTTTCTTCGGAGCAAAACAGGCTACATTCACTGTTCCAAACCCTTTAGTTTTCAAGGTGAAATTTTACCATCAGCTTCAAGGCGGTAATACCATCCTCCTCCCTCCCACTCAGCAACCCAGAGTGGTTGAAAACTGCCTGAAGGATGAATCCTTTCCTCCATGGGTGCAGCTTCCCTGATCCAGGTCACCATGGTACAGCGCAGGTGCAGAAACAAGCAGCAAGGTGTGGATGGGAAGCAGCGCAGCAGTTTAATTCAAGATGCTACCAAGCTTTTGACTGACTAGCTGAGATGGCCACTTTTGTCCTTACAGACGCTGCACTTCACTCAGCAGGGCTGTTAGACTAGATGGTAGCTGCAGGTGAAGATGTTGCCTAAAAGTGGATTTCACCCTGAGCCTTTTGTGTCAGCAAAGAGGAAGAACAAATAAAGGGCTTTGTTGTTATTTTTCAGGGAAAAGGTGAAAAATGGAGTAGAGGAAAGAAGTCTTATCACATCTTGGACTAGATATTTTTAAAAGACTAGATGTTGCAGAAGCATTTTTGTAAGTGTAGTTCCATATCCTTCTCCTCCAGCACTACTGCACATGACAAAGCACACAGTGCAGCCATCAGTACACTGCTTTTTCAGTTGAACTTGCATTTTTCTTCATAAATGCTTTCTGGGTGACTTCACCCTTTGACTGGTCCTGCCCAGAGGATCAAGTAAACCAAGCTTGAAAGGCTGAAGTGGTCTGGTCAGGAAGCTCACAACGCAAGAAAGTAGCTGCCAGTTATACAAACACAACCTACTTCATTACTGTGATTTTACCTCAACACATGGTTTAGAAATTAGATTTTTGCAGTTACCTTAAAAAAGTAGCTTATTCTGCCTAATGAATGCTATATCCTGCTTCTAAAAGCCTCAGTGCATTGCTAGCTGAGTAACATCTCCACACTTTGCTCCTCAGAGCTGTCTCTGAATATTTCTGGAGGCTCTCAGTCCCAGTTTGAAAGCTTGAAGCAGCATGAGATTGGAGCCCTGGGAAGTACACAGAGCAGCAGCCCACAGCAAGACTGGAGTAGTCAAAATCTGTTCAGTGGTGGCTTTAATAGCCAGGGTCTTACAAATCAGTGCGACATTCTGGACATAGCAAAGAGTTGCCCTATTCCCTGGGCAGCAAATGAAAAATGATGCTGAACATGGTGTTTATCTGAAGCAAGCACTTGTGTTACCCCGACCCATCTCCTGGGGTTTGTCCTCCTTACCTTCTCTAAGGAATTCTAACTGCTGGGACCTTTAAATGCAAATCCATTCTTTGGGCCCTGTCCTGGCCGCATCATTTGCATGTACAAGTCCATCCTCTGCTGCATACTACAAACACAAGTTAAGACACAAGCAATCAGAAGCCAGACTAGTACAGGAGAGAGCCAGCAGCTTTATATCTGCCCAGTGCTTTATTAAAGCACTGGGCAGATATCAAAGTCCAGGCTACGTAATCAGACATCTGTAATCATCACCATGGTATCAAGAGTCATTTATCAGCTGAAACTGCTCTGGGATAAGCAGCCTCCCCTAACAAGACAACACATGGGTACACCCAGGACCTGTACGCAGACCACCAGCTCCAGACGTCGGCAGCCACAACTGACTGGTCCCATGACAACATTCCTGAAGAGCAGGGGCAAACACACCTCCTGCACAGCCACAGCCACTCTCAAGCTCTCTAAAGAAAAAGTTAACGTGTTTACTGCCAGGTGGATCCACATACTAATAATAATACTGACAGATGCCACTGGCTTCTCTTATGTATTATACAATTTGGAGATGAAATGTAAAGAAGCAAGCAAAACCATAAAAAATACCAACAACCTTATACTTCTTCCTTCAGGCCACCTTGATCATTTTGCTGTCTCCTTTGCATGCCTTCAAGCACCTACCACTTCCAGCAGCATTTTCACACTATTCCTCAGACCCAGGATGCCCTCCTCAAGGCACACTAGAAAACTAGTTCCCAGACCACCTCCGTTTTTGTTCTCCAAACCCACTGCTATAAAAATAGTATGGGAATGTTTCTGCTAGGGACTATCAGCCTCTCAGATGTAAGTTCGCTTACATCTGTGCTTAAATCCTTAGCTATTGATATTTGTGAAGACTAGCTTTAGCCCAAAAGTCACCTTTCCCCCAGGTCTTCTGTAGCAGAGGAGACAGAGGGTAGGAAGAAGTTCTACACTGTTAACCTATATTGACTCTGTCTAAATTGAAGCTGATCTTCTCCAGTTCCTCTGCACCTTCAGTAGGTACATTTGCCCATAGACATGTTCTTATCACTACTTTATCTTCCCCAGTTCTCACTATTTGCAAGTCCCTAGGTCATCTTTGCCCCAGTACTAGAGGGGATAGTTCAGTCACAGCAGGCGACAAAAAGCAGCTCCAGGCAACAAGAACCGTTCCTGGACACAATGTACAGACCTGTACGCAATGTTCATGGTTTCCCTTCAGACAAAGGTCTTCAGGGGGGTTCACTAAGCAAATGCAAGTAAGGTCTAACATTACTTCAACAGCCAGTAGCTGTCCATGTCTAGGAGGGCTGTTTTTTCATGAATAATTCTTCACTCCATGAGGTAACAGTTAGAATAATGCCAAAAGAAGACATTCACAGTCACCTGCATCACTTTGGAGCCTGTTGTCAGAAAGACGGCCACGGGAAGATAAGATGTTGTGCCAGAGTAGCATCATCAGAAAAAATTGTCATAAAACAAGACTGAGCACTAACAGTTCCCCGTGTGCCTTTTCCTTAGTATTAATAATTCGACTAATCTCTCATAAGTATATTGACCGTTCTAGTATTTTATGTACTGCACAGCTTCTCAAACACAAGATCCGGTGGACACCTTATGACCCCAGTGCACCAGCTTTGGAGCTTAGTACCACAACATGCTGTACGTGACCACAGCTTTAGGTGTACATAAACAGTAATGAGGTGAGCCCGTGGCAGACGTACCCCTCCGTTGTTTGATGGAGCTCCAGGCCAGTGCTCTTCACCAAATGCCTGCCAAATACCTCAGACGAAGGAGCACTCTACGGCTGCCGGCAGGGCTAGCAAGGCAGTACTGTCTTTTGTTTACTTATATTTCATGGACTCGTTAGGCACATCATCTTTAGTGGTCACTGGTAACTGCTGCAGGTCGAAGACTACTGCCACAAGGGAAGATGCTTGTCTCGCTTTAAAGAAATATTAATGCCAAGATGTTAAATATAATTTATTCATGATTAATAAAAATACACTTCTCTAACATCCAAAACACGCATAGCTTATAGACAGCAGAAGCTTTGTTATTCTTTGTCAGGTCTTCCAGCTTGATTCAAATTTTCATAAGAGTGGAACTAGATAACAGACCCTTGTTTTATTTTTATTTGACAATTCCAGAAAATATTGTCTTTTTGCTAAAATGGCAGGTAATCCATACATGTGTCTAGCAGGAACTGTAAACGTGTATGTATGACACTTAAAATATACATTTTACTGATCCTTTGAGAAAGATGCTCCCCCCAGACTATTTGCAATTGCATAGCTTTGTGAAAAACATCATTAACATTAATCCTCTGGTATGTCTTCGTACATACTCCTTCAGCTGCATGGCCAAAAAAACAAACAAAATGCTAATTCGTGCATCGGATGTAAGAGAATAGAATACCATAAGAGAAAAGTTTAGGTAGAATAGTTTAAATTCTTGTAGAATTCTTACAAAACCAGCACTGTACCTTCTAAACACATGAAAAGCAATGAAAGAGACATTTCCCAGTTTTCTTTGCAAGAGAGTCAACTCTCGGAGAAGAAAAACAAGGAACGCAACAACAAAACCAACCATGATGCAGCTTTCTGCTGTTAACTAATTTAGAAGAGACAAGGCAGAGTATTTTTTTTTCCCATACAGTGAAGCAAACTAAAAAAAAAACAACAAAAATCAACATGAAACACCACCAGAAATCAGACCCACAACAAGACACACCTTGGGCAATCTAACCTTCCTCCCCAAAGCAAAGCAACAACGCTTGCCTTCGGAAAGGACTGGTGTTGAACACAAGTTCCTTTGCCTCCCTTACTCTTGCTGGGGGACCGAGCCACGAAAGCCTGCCCCCTTCCAATCCCTTTATTATTTATTGTAATATTTTTTCAGGGTCCTTTTCTGTTTTAGCAGAAGTAAGACGTCCTTTTAAAGCTCCAGCTACCCAGGCTAACCCTGCTAGCTTTGCACCAAGATGCTCTGAGCACTTGCTAATTTATAACACCAGCTTGGAGGTAAACAGCTTCTGCACCTGATACAAGACAACACATGGGCTGCAGAGTCATTTCACCCATTTCAGTGCTTCCCCAAATTGAAGGATGACATCCTCCGAGAGGAACAGCAGCTAAAGACCTAGAGTGGTCCTCTCTCAAGTCAGAAAAGCAGCAAATGGAGACACTTACTGAGAAGTGTCCAAGATAAATAGCCCTTCTAGCCTATGTTCTCTAGTTAAACAAACCAAGAACAAATACTGGCATGTTTTACATTGGGTCAGAGAGGATTTCTATAGTCATTCTTAAAGCTGCATAACACTGCATTATGTTGCAGTGCAAGATCTCAGCTCTTTTCATATCAATATAGTCCTTGAAATCAAATGTGATGAAGCATTTCCCAATGCAGCCTTTTTTCCTTAGGAGTTGATCCTTCTTGGGTCTCATTGACAGCCAGATTGGATTTTTTCCAAATCAATATTTCTGAGATTGTGGTACTCTCCAAAGACTCTCAAAATAAAACACAATTAAGCTTTAGAAATCAGTTTTGGATGCAAGAACAAGTCCTCACATGTTGATATTGGCATTCAGACAACACTTAATATGCCTCAAGGGATTCCAAACATTCATCACTAAAATCTTAAGAAACATCGAGGATCGCTGTCTCCCGTTTGATTTCCTAATAGTTACACACACACACACAATGCAGTTGTTTAATAAATACTCATATCCAGAAGTACGCTGTGATTTATATTAAAAGTCGGTGAGAGTTGGGAGCAGTCAGCATACACAACCAGGCAGCTTCTCAGGTCTCTGCCAAGTATTTGGCAGGTCAGTAGAGAGAACCACAGACATGCCCAGCACTACTCGCTCTTGGGAGCAGGTACACGCATAGACACCATCTACAGCTTTCAGCTCCCTCCTCGTAGATCTTCTGTTTTTCCCTTAGCTTTGTTCTCTGTAGTCCTGAAAAAGTTTTTGGTTTGTTAAGCATTAGCAATTTTCTGCTCTGTGACAACAGATACTGAAGATATCCTTTCATCAGGCTACTGACTGACAGCTCACATTAATTTATGTGCTGTAGGCCAGGGCCTGTACTGCAGGTTAGTCTTACTGCATATCCCTCACCGCACTACACAGGGGAACACTGCTAGGTACAGCCCTGGGAAAGGCAAGAAAGGGAAGCGGGCATGGATGAACAACTCGAAGGACTCATCTACTGTTTTTTTTTTTTTTTTTTTTTTTTTTTTTTTTAAACACACTTTCTCCATCTTCCGTTGTAGCTGAAGTGTAAACTACACACCAAGCAGCTGTCAGAAAACCTCAAGGTGATCACCCCAGTGCCCTATAAACAGGAAACATTTTTCAGAGACCAACAGGGATTTTCAGCTACTCCCTGGGCTGGCACAGACTATGGGTATAACGCGCACGTATACACGGACTTGCGGCTTAATGCCCATAATGTTCATTGCTGGAAAGCAGCCCAAATGCAGGAGGAAATGAAACTTCAGTATAAAGCCTTTTTAGAAGTGGTTCACACAAAGTTTGAGAGAGGCAAAACTAGTAAATTTTGCGGTGTAATTACCAGAGTTGAAAGTTTTAACCTGGTACTTTGTTCTCAAAAACTAACAAGGTGTGCTATTAGCAAAAGTATTTACATAACCAGAATAATTTTCTGAGACTGGAATGTTTATCCATATTTAAAGAAAGCCCACGTAACTCAACAAATAGCAAAGGTAAGAGTGATAAATCATAAGGTCATCCGTTCATCAAACGGAAACACTGAGATCCCCATGACTGTCATTTAGTCATGTACAAACATCACCTGGTTTAAAGAGGCCTGCTGAGAACAGAGTTTTCAGCTTTAAGGAGCCTTACTCCAAGATCAACCCACCTCAACCTCTGGAAGCACCAAAAGCTCCTTACATACAGATGCCATCCCCACATTTAAGCAGCCAACCTGCTGCCCACTCAATGCAGACTTAACCAGCCTGCCTGCTGTGTGCAGCATCTCATCCGTACAAGGCGGCAGTTGCACGACAAGGGCAAGCAAAAGGAACACCAGAAGTGTTGGCTGCCACCGAAAATTGCATTAGTTCACCCTGAGCAGTACTGGGACTTTACTCCCTGGTATAAGGCGGCTGCTGCTGAGTAAACAGAAGCATCTACTAACATTTCTTTGCACCCTGAATTGCCAGAGATCCCTTTGTCATCGCAAGTAAAGTTTAAGAAAACACATCTGCATGTGTGACACGCACGTCTCGAGGCACGACTGAAGGATGCTCTCATACGGCTCAACTGTGCTGTAAATACGCAAAAGCAAGAACTATCCTTAAAATGATCTCTGTGCCCAGCTCGCACAGACACTGTAATATCAACTAACCGCCCAAACTAATCCACGAGTTACTAGATAGCAGAGGAAGAGTCAGCAGTTCTTAGCATCACCGGGCTGAAGATCAACTCATTCAGCACACTAAGTGAACGAAAGGAACTTGGATTTTTGAGACCCTCCACTGACATCCATGGTGGTGGTTGGTTTGGTGGGATAAGTAGATCTTGGACACTGTCAGCAGCAGGTTTTTTTGTTTGTTTGTTTTTGTATGTGTGTGTGTGAAACAAGGTAGGTTTTTTTAAGTTAGTTCTTAAAATAACATTACTACCTTGATCAACAGGTAACTTAACTTCATATCAAGGTATTACCATTCTGCTATTTTTCAGACATTAAGACAATTTGACTAACTAAAACCTATAAGGGAAGGGATAATGACAACCTATGAAGGTTGCAACAATTTATCTTCCCTGCTAATGCGATCTCTCTCCAAAGTAGTTAAAGGCATCCCTGCTGATCCAATGCTTGACAAGCTACCTCTGCTTTCAGAAGTGTATCATCAAGGTGTCCCCAGAAGCAATCATTCCAGTGCTAAGATTGTGCCACTAACTGGAAAGCTCAGCTTCTGCGGGATATTTTGACAAATCCAAATCCATAGTGGAGACAGACTTGCCATGAGCAAGGATAGGTAATGAAGAGTCCCAGAGTCTGCCACATGATCCAAACATGTGAGCTCCATTTCGGCAACTGACCAGCAGGTTTTATCCTCAGTTAGCCCATTCCCTACAGATGCAATCCAACCTGTCATGCTTATTAAAAAAAAAAAAAGTAAAAGTACTGCAGTATAAGAGCCATGGTCTGGAGTATTACTATCAGCACAATTAAGCCGATGTTTTGTTTCTGGCTACTACTGCTCTCCATCTGTGACAGCTCTCCAAAGCCAAATATACATACGGTTGTTATCTAACCCAGTTCTGTCAAGTGATCCTGGTTAGCCAGAGAGATGCAAACAAAGCTACTGGCAGCAGCTCTGGCTGATAGTACTCCTGATCTGCCCCACTTGTTCCAACTTCCTAGTTTTGCTAGTTTAAACTAGTTGGTAGTTGTGCTGTAACGTGAACCTAAGCAATGGCCAAGGTTACAAAAATACCTCGCTTGTTCTCCGTGGTGGTTGTTACGGGGGAAAAAGCGAGGATCCATTATGAATTATGAGGTCCCCCCAGCCTTGGTCTGTAATATACACACGTTTATGTATGCATACATGTAATATTGATGTGTATACACAATATGCACATAGAGAAATACTTTCACAAGTTGATTAGTGTACAGATAAAAAGCAATCCATAGCAGGAGGAGGTGGAAGCTTACAGGTGGTAACACATTACCCTGGATTTCCTCATGCAGGAAGTGCCAGAATCATGTTTTTATCTACCACATAGACAGACAAACTCGAATTACTGCAATGAACAGTGCTGTACATAAGACTGATAACAGGGAAATAACTTCTTAACCCAAATTTAGCCATTAGACCAGCATAGTGGAATACAACCACACTCTTTGGAAAAGACCCATGTTCACAAGCAGAACTCATCTCTCAAGACAAACAGTTCTCTGAAGATGCTAACAAAAAAGTTTTCCTTCCCAACTTAGTTCAATAACACAATTGTTTACCGTAGGACACCAAGCGTAAAAACACTCTTCCAGTTATTTTGGGTTCAAGGACTTCCTGAGCCAGATGTGGTTTCTGCGTATTCACTAGCTGACAATGAATTTCCTGCTCTTGAGTTTGTTCAGTCTGTTTGAACCCACATCAGTTTTCAGCTTCCATGTCATTTTTTGGCAACAAGTCCCACCAGCACACTACTCACTGAACACAAGCCTCCTCCTTCCATTTCACTCTCCAAAATATTGATTAAAAATGTTTAAACGTGTTCCTACAATTTAGCATTTTGTCAGAAACTTGAGGTTTTAAAAGGCATTACTTAGAACTGATCAAAATGGCATTAGAACAGAGTAAATACACTAAATTAAGTTTATTTTAAAGGTCTAAACCCTATAGCAGTAACTCTCAAGTTTGTGTACGCTAAAGTTTCCATAGTACCTGTTAGCAGTTGCCAAGTATTGCGGCTATTCATTGCTTTCAACATACATGCACATGACAACCAGTGCACCTATTTACCCAGGATTAGGTAAGGAAAGAAAGCCATCCCTCCCATGAATCCTATTGTTCTTTTTCTCAAAAGCCTGGGACTAGGCAGAGATAGAGACCACTGATTTGCTGTCAGAACACGTTGCCAGATAATAATTACAAGCTGAACAGAGATATCAAAGACTGACAGATCTTGAATAACTTGCTCTCCCTCCTTTTCGCTGGTAGTTCACTAAAGCTATCTTAAACAAACGGATGTCTTCTATGCTATTATGTCCTCATATTTCATCACCAATGCTAGAAGAGTTTTAAGAAAAGTTATGTAAAGAAAGGGTTTCTGGTAGACACAAGAAAAGCAAAACAATCCTTCCCCCAACCCTGCCACCTAGGTTAATTACTGGGTAAAAAAAAAAGGGAATTGGCTATTCTAAAGCAACCTGACCTTGCAAAACTTGGGCTGTAGACCATTTTGGCAGCAGGTCAGAGAAACTCTCCTTATTGCCATAAATATTCACTAGATAGATTTATGAGCCATTGTCTGATCTTTAGCCACCAGATCAGTTTTGCTTTTCCATGTATGTGCATTTAAATGCACCATTGAGTACAGAGGGTACCCCGCTCTTTCCTACTGCACATTTAACATTTTTTGAATTAGGTTTCAGAACCAGAAACCTCCACTTAAAAGTTCTGATTTTTATGTGAAAGGGATCCAATTGCTCATTGCATCCTTTACAAAGCATAGGAACTTGTATGATAAGATAAAACTAATTTCTCTAACAAAATATCAGCTACAAGGGATCACTACGTCTATTGGAGTCACATACAAATTGTCTGTAGATCAAACATTTACTTTGGACAGAAAAGCAATATCCAAATAGCAAACAGATGTCAAAATGGAAAGAAGCCAATTTTACTCCAGAAATGTTACCATTAAAAAAAGCAACAGGTACTTGTAATTGCTATAAGAATTGCTACATGATTCTGTACTATTCTTAGGGAACAATTGCTGTCAGTTAGATAGGCATACTAAAAGGATATTTTGGCCTGGAACTGATCAGTCTGTAACCACCATAATGTCCACAGCTCAAGCAGACATTGATGGGACTTGTGTGGGATCCCATTCGGTGAGGTCTCTGTTGGGCTTGCTGCTTAAATAATTATGGACTCGCCACTGCAGATTAAGACACCCAAAATGCCAAAGTCACACCAAACTATTAATGGTACTGCATTCTCATGATGTAAGAGCTATTATTGAGAAACTTTATATTGCCAGTGCAAGTTCTGGAATTTTATTTTTTTGATCTTACATTAAAGAGGCTGAGTTTGGTAACATGTCATAACCATAAGACACATGAAAGCATTATAGAAATTAACTTTGAGTGAAAAACACATTTTAATGAAAAAAACAGGCAGCTCACAGACATACTGATTTAGTTGGAGTAGTTAGAAAACTTTGGTTATCTTACAGGTACTACAGTGTCCATACTGCTCAACAACTTCATAAGTAGCTATTTGGACGCTTCTCCAGAGATAAAAAGCTCTTGCCTGAACCTGATTGAAAACTTGGGGTTCTTTTCTCAGGTTCCCTGATAGTTGAGAGGCAGTTTATGGCTTGTAGGGAACACGGCTCTTTCCAGGGCCTCGTTACTGCAGAGAACGAGAGGTACCAAGAGTCTTTGTTCTGCAGAAGACAGGTAGTATGTGCAGAAGAGCCAAAAGCCTTTCACAAGAGGTGTTCATGAGGTCAGGGAGAACGTATGCTTCAAGGCACATATTTCACATATGCATTCAATACACATGTTTCAATGCGATATTTTCATAAATAAGTAAACAACAGAATTTTCACCATAAAGGTCAAATGTTACTTTATTACAAAAACAAAGAGGCAGGATTTCAGGAACCGTTGTAAGGGCAAGACCCCAATCCACCCCTTCTGAAAGGGGGCCAAGGGTTTCTTTGTGGACCCAGGTAGGAGTGTTCATAATCAATTCCTACCAAGGGCACAACAATGCAAACTAATGAGTTGAAGAGGCATGTGAGAGAAAAACAAAACCATGAAATTCCCACTGTAACCGTGCAACTTGTTTAAAAAAAAGTAATCATCACTACCTGAAATAGTCTAAAACTTGGGAAATCCCTAGATATCCTGAAATTGTTTCCCTGAACAAGATACTGAACAAGCTGTTCTTTGTAGCACAAGCCTTTAGCATGACAGACAAACGTTCTTTTGTGAGCTTTGTGCATTTGCTGCAAGAGGACTTCTTTGTTCCTGCTTGGTTTTCTCTTCTGCTTTACCTGGGGTAGTACGCTGTGTAGTTCATGAAGAGCTGAGCCCCAGCAGGGTAGTATGCCGTGGAGGGCTGGAGTGTTCGTGGGTTCAGAAGCATGGATGGCTGGTACAGAGCAGCTTCTGTCGGCACAACTGCAGCAGGAGCCGGAAAGGAGTAGGAAGGGGGTGAAAGGCCTAAAGGGACAAATGGAAAATAGATTAAGACCTTCGAAATCCCAGCATGTGTGTGTGTGTATATATATATATGAACTCCATTAGCTGAACAGTTCTTCAGGAGCTCTCACAAGTTTCTAATTTGCTTGCTCATCACAGAAAATAAAGCTGGGGCACTGCTATGGACCTGGGTGCAAGACTAAAGTATATCCCTCTACCCCCTAGTCAAAAGCAAAAGGTCATTAACACGAAAATCAGAAGCCACTGATGGCTCTGGGAACAGGGCCTCTTTCTGATTAGGACAATATTATTTCTTTTCTAGGCTCATGCATTAAGATACTTCTCCAATAAAGGAAACCTCAGTGCCTGATACCTGCCTAACTTTCTGCAGGGCAGAGGATACCTGTCTGTCTTGATACTCCCTATCCCCCAAACTGCTGTGTCCAATTGACCAAAAGCAGAGTGGGCACAACCACGACTTTGTAGCTTCTCATATTTGTTTGTTTTTAAACTGAATGCTAACAACACACTGAACTTAGCTGTGAGGGCCTCATAAGGCCTCACCTCTTGCTGAAACATAGTTCTACCGCCTCCTTTCCTTTCCTTCTCTAGTACCATAACAGTGAACATATGAAAGTTTTAGATAGCCCTGAATAGGTGACACAGAAGCTTACTTTAAAGCAACAGTGAGCATCTCACTGCATTGTGGGATGGGGCAGTGACAGAGCAGAAAGGGCTTATCTGAGGAATACATCATTTGCATTTATATTTACAGATAGGAACACTGCCACCTAAGAAATCCCAAACTTTGGGGCTTCTACTCAAGAACTTGTCCTAGGAGCTCTCAGGAGCTCCTGTCTGGGATATGTCACACGTAGGACCACATACTGCAGATCCCCACTTAGATGAATCTTGCATTGCAAGAAATGCTAGTCAACTGGAAAGCGTAACTCCTAAAGATTAGCTGAAGGTCTATTCACAGCTCAGGAGGAACCACACCCAAGAAATTCACTGTCAGATTGGGAGCTCTGAGTAGGGTTTAGAGAATGTTTCTTAGAAACGCCACCATAAACAATAATACATGTGCAGAGAGAGAGAAAGCTCCTACTCTACTGCCTTACCATTTATTATCTTGGAAGCAAAGTATTATTTTTCCCATAGGCTCAGATTTATACAGCAAGCATGTTTACTAAGTTAGCCCTTAAGCTCTTAAAGCATATTCCCCAAACATTTGTCTAGAAGTCCATGCTCATCCTAACAGCTCTGAGGAGCAGAACTGTACATGAAATACAGTTTCTGCAGTTCTGAGGCCACAGGGATGTGTGTTTTACTCCCACAGAGACAATTCAGGTTTGTACAAACAACAAAAAGGAAGAGTTCAGCCAGTAGTGGTTCAACAGGTAGGACACTTGAGGTTAAGTTTCAAAGGAGAGCATTTCCAATGGTTTCATGAATTAAGTTTGGAGAGTGAAAGTGGAAAGACTTATTTGACACGTTCAGCATGATGAAAAGTGTACATACAAATCAGTTTAAGTGGGAAACTGCTCTTTAAGCCTTAGGCAGTCAAATTACTTTTCAGAGTCATGGCTCACCATGGCCAAGTTCAGTTTCAAGAATGGGAGGGGACATTTGCCACTGGAAAAGCAAGAGGAATTTGAAAGTAGTCTTTCAGTCATCATAATTCACAACCAAAGGGAAAAATAATGACTTCAAGCTGCTGATTTATTATGAAAAGGCCTTATTTTACCACCCCCATCTGAGACTCCTTTCCAAGAACCAGAATCAGAGTCAAGAAAGCAGCTCCAACACCTACCCGCACACAGCGTAGAGTATTGGCAAGACCCATGCAAAACTTACATGGTAACTTACATGGTGGTGGGGACAAGCCATTTCGATTTAAAGTGCCCCCCATTAATACAAAGTTCATCTCCTCAGCAGAACATTGAAAGACTTCAACATATCTGTCCTTCATAGTCTTCTTGTGACACTTCTGCGCAGCCAGAAAAGCTCGGTCTGCAGATTTCATCTGAATAAAAGCATCTCCCGACGGACGTCCCTACAAACAAGACAAACAGAAGTGTTTCTGGAGCTCCCATGAAGTAGCAGCATAATAATGATCTGTGCTGTTAAAAACAGCCATAAAAATATTTATCTCTAAAGTAGAGTGCAGCCAGTCATCCCTACAGACTCTTGCAACTATCAGCATGTTTAAACTCTCCCTGAAGTTTCCCCACTATTGCTGTGAAATCCTAGTCTGCCTGCTGCATCTTATGGGCATCCTTCCAACTTGTGCTAACTTAACTGAGAAAAGACATACAGTCAAAAGCCTTTTTATTTTTTATTTTGTTGATGTCAATATGGGCTAGAATATTTTAAAATGTCACTAGCCGAAGGCTAATCATGTAGATAGGCTTGGTGTGAGCTTGCAGGGAAGAAAAATTAGATCCTTGTATATAGCTGTAAGTGGGTGGGATACACAATTAGGAAGAGTCACTTCAGCCACACAAAGCTGTTGGCTTGAAGTAGCCAAAACTGGAGGTAGAGATCTGAAGTCAGCTCTAACTTAAGTTCTGGGCCAGTTCTTCTAGTTTCTGAGGGAAGAAAACCATAGCACCATCCTTTACACACTTGTTTATCATTAGAGGGTTGGAAACAGGAATGGTGGGGGTAGTGAGAATATTCAAAAAGATAAAAATCAAATAGTTGTGCAAAGCAGTACCTAAAAGAAAGGTGACAGCTTTGGGCAGGACTCTCAGGACTACACACACACACTCTTCCTCCAGGTTCTTTCATTACTGCTGACAAGGGCTGATGCTAGCGTAAACCATTACTTGTGCTTTAACACCTGTATCTTTTTATTTGTCTCTTCCAGAACTGCACATTCCTCATCATTTTTCAGCTCTGGCTCAGATGTGGCTTGGTCAAGTCCTCACAAACACAAAAATCTTAAGACAGGTGCTGCAGAAACTCTAGTCCCTTCTCTCTTCCCATGCTCCTCAAACAGAGAAGCTTTACTGCAGGAAAAGGAACTAGTTTGCAGCTGCAACATAGTCTTAGCATCACTCAAAACAGTTTTAGAAAAGAACATTTTTATACCACAGTAATCAGCACAGCCACTCAATCTCCACAGAGGATGAGGAGCTGCCCTTTCCTCCCTTTAAAGTTACAAAACTATGCAGATAAACAAGGAGATCACAACATGGGCCTTTGTCTAAAAGGTTTTGGTAGAAACTACCTCCAGGAAACAATGGCAAAGATGAAACCATCTACATGTGTCAGTGAGCCACTAATCCACATGCTTAGCCATAGCCATTCAAGGAAAGTAGCACCACAGTTGAGGAGACTTGAAACTTCAGCTGTAGTTTTAGACTTGTGCCATAAGAAATCCTTCCATCTCAAAATGGCTGCAGTCATACAGCCTCAAATACACCTGAGGCATATTGTTCAGCAAAGCAGGGGCAAAATGCTTCTTTGAGAGTTAACGTTGACCACAACTTTGTTTTGAAGATATGCCTCACATAAGAGGAATTACTAAAGCTGTTGAGCAGGACTCTTCAGTTCAAGCAGTGCAGGATCACAGCTGGTGCTAAAGGAGCACCTCTAGAGATTGTGGCTTAGCTTTAGGCACGTGGGTCTCAGTGACAGGAACCACTCTACAGCAGATGCAGCAGCTGTTACAGCATGGTTCAAGTAAGTCCATCTATTATCAGTACATTTTTAGAGGAGTGCTGGAGGCCAATTCATGTCATTAGTGTCAGTCCCAAAGGTGCTTCCCTACTGGTGATGATATCATTTGGAGGAGCCTGTAACACACACATGCAGGTAGCACGGTGCCCAGCAATGTGGCGCCTACCAACCTGGTGATTCAGTACCATGTGGACGCCATGGGTCCGAATATCTGTAGAAAACTCCCCCAAAAACTCCAGGATATCCTCAATAGTGGCAGCATAGGGAAGGCCACGCAAACGTATGCAGTCTCTGACGTTAGTGGGAGGCACAAATTGCTGAGGTAATACTGGAAGAATAGGAGGCGTTGGGAGAGGAATGAGAGGCGTGGACGAGTACCTGTTCAGCACCTGTGCAAAACAGAAAGAGGTTACAGAAAGCTTCCTTACTTATTCTTCAATTCATAGGATTGGTGTTACGTCATTTTCAGTCTGGGCAGCATTTAAGAAAAAAAAAGTGAGCTAGTTTCTGGGCTTAAGCCACAGCAGCAATGCTTAGAATTCAGACGCTTTGCAGAAAGTCTTTAAACTCTCCAAAATAAGTTGGAGCCACTTGAACCATAATGTAACTCTCAGATCTAGAACATGAAACCTTTATTTCTACAGCATTTTATCATGAAAATATCCTACTGTCTATTTAGTCATGGGGCCATTTCTACTGAAGAAAATATCTCCTCTAAGTATTAGGTGAGTCTATGAACTAGAAACATACTTCACTACCAAACTGCCTTGACGTGCAATAGTACATCAGGTAACACGTGGTGTCACTGAGTCATAGTATTAAAAATAAGGGAGTCATGCTCTGAGATTTTAGTAGTCTGAACAGTAAAAACCCCACCCAGTCAAGAGTTTACCAGCTATTTAACCACTTTCCTTTAACCATCTCTGAACAATATCAATATTCAATTACACAGGTGTCAGATGTTTTTGCTAAACAAAGAAGTTACGGGATCACTTGATGAAAATACAAGGGTAGCAAGTTGCAGATATGTTTTCTCACTTACTATCACCCTCCAAATAAGGCACCAAAATCTCTGCATATTTGAAGGAAAGAGCCGTGCTGTTGCTTGGTTACAACGAAATGGCTATTGTAGGCCATAACTTGCCTTATGGACAGGACCTTTTAGTATCATGTGTAGAAGTTAGTGTCATCAGCCCAAGCTCTACAGGTCTTTGGAGACATAGGTACACAGTCCTCTCAGTCCTAATTCATTCCCTTGACAACGTACCTGCAATCAACACTCCATCAAGCCATGCTCATGCAAGAGTGGCTACTTCTCAAGCCCAGGTCTGCTAAGTTTTGCCACCCTCTGCTAGGTAGCCAGCGCTGTCAGAAGATGTCCAACAACTATCATTAGAGGCACTTTGTAAGGCTCTCCTGATAGTTGGCTGAAGAAGCCAACTAGAGGCTCTGTTTTCTGTGCCAGTGACTAAGAATGCCTTTTAGATCAGATTTGTTGCCAGCACTCCTCTTGAATAGAGCTAAGCCATCAGTGGAATTCACAGAAATTTTATGTGGGTCTACTGCTTTCCACTACATATACTGGTATTATCTATGAACTACTGTTTGCAAGAATATCAGAAGACAAAAAAACATCAAGGATTCATTTATACACACATGTATGTATATTTTGCATGTGCATGTGATTAAGAACATCCATAAGATCTTACATGCAGAGGGAGCAAAACCTTACAAGAAGTTTGGACACTACTCTTTCCAGCAAGTTGTCAAGAGTGAGAAAAGGGGAAGAACTTCCAGTCATGGCCACGCAGTACTTGCTGACACTACTTAATGCCAATGCAGGAGCCTGGACTACAAGAAGGACGCGTTTGCAAGGTTTCCACCCACCTGCTGAACTTCTGCTGCAGTGCTCCTGAAGAGTTCAATGTACCTTTTTCCCAGCAAGTCCTTATGCTTTTTCAGCGCATTCTGTGCATACTCCTCGCAAGCAAACAACACAAAGGCATCCCCCGTGGGCCGGCTGTCAGGGTATGTGACGAATAGGACTCCCTCCTTCCCTCCTGTTACAGGGCAGTGCTGGCCAAAGAACGTCAGCACTTCTTCTGTTGTCACATTGAAAGGAAGGCCTCGCATCCTGACAATCACTTGGTTTTCTTTCGATAAGAACTGTGCAACCTCGTTGGAAGTGCCTTTAGCAAAGGAAGTACAGAAGCACTCAAATTTAGGCAGCCACACAAAACCCTGAGCAAGTCTGGCATAGCTAACTCCTCCTCCCCCCCAAGACCATTTCTGAGCAGAATCCCTTCTGTGTGAGTCCTGCTTCACACCTCACCTTTTTAAGTTACACTTTTAGCATGCTTTGAAGCCACAATATATAGCAATCAAGTTCCCAGACCATTATGCTTGGAAAGAAAGCCAGATGGCTAGAAGCACATGTTGAAGACAGCTCAGGAATTTCATCCTATCCTGAGGAAACTGTCAAAGTCTAACAATTCGACTTCCAGCATCTTTTGAAGACCATTATGCTCATAGTTACAAGCCTACACTACCCTATCCAGATCTACCTGCTAACCAGTTTTGCACCTTAGCACAGCCCTTTCACTTACAGCTAGCTTATTTTGCCAAGCTGATATACAAAACAAGTCTGGTAGTGTCAGACATACAATTTTTCCATCATTAACAAGCAGTGTTTTTACTTTGAATGGTGCAACTATTACCAAACCTATCAGTTAGCCATCTATTCAACAACGTAATAGTCTCTCACACTCCAAAACCATAACTTTAGACATTCTGTTAGTCATCTACATCCCCCAGAACAAATTTATGTTAGGAACCAAGAAGGATTTTAAGCCAGTAGTGTAGGTGCATAACAGCTTATTGGATCTTAACTCAAATTCTGTATGCTTACAGTCATAAAGGGAAGGTGGTAGTCTGTGGGGAGATTAGTAGAACAAGTTTTGCAGTCTTTCAATTCAAGGTTTGGGAATAGTCCCCTTAAAATGAAGTATTTCATCTAAATTTCCCCTTTAGTCAGAATCGAAGGTTTCATTTGAAGAAAAATCAGTTCCATAAATCCCTTGTTATTTACGCTGTGATATCTGTTTGCTTTTATGCGCAAGTCTCCACAGCAACAGCAATAGCATTGTTTTGCAGAAAAACAACACCTGAGCAATTTTTCCAATCAGTAACATTTAGGTCCCCTCATTCAGGAAGATTACCTTCTGAACAAAATTCATAAGGTGAGATCACCTTGTCTGATCAAATCCTTATTTAATAGGCTGCTTGAAAATGGTAAGGGTGTGGGAGAAACAAAGGTGGACAGAAGTCATGGAACAGCTTGGACTGTCAGCAGAGTATCTAATTATCACCCAGCAGTTACCTACTTGATCATGGAAAGAAAAATGAAAGACCACATCCAAGAAGAGCCGTTTAGAACCCCAAGTTAGTTGCAGATAAGGACGGAACAAACCCTCCCTTCTCATCCCCTAAAAGTTACCTCCTGCAATTTTAAGGAAGTCTTCACCTGTTGCCTTGTATACCTAATGAAAGGGAAGAAAAGAGAACACGTGATTGACATGCAATTTGCACCCCTGTTGAGAGGAGGACCTCAAAGCCAGTGTCACACACCTCGATGTATCGATTTCCCATGTGATGCTTGTGTCTCTGCAGCGCTAGATCTCTGTGCTCTTCACTTACAAACCTCACGAGAGCCTCCCCATTCCTCCGACCCTGAGCATTGAGGCAGAGTGCAGCACCTCCCCTGAAAGATTTAAGTCAGAGAGATAAAAACTCCGTGACTGGAGCAGATGAAGCACTACAGAGGCAGAGATAAGTTCTTTGCTACTAACTTGGCAATGTTTAAACCTTTGAAGAACCTCGCTATGTCCTGGTCAGACGACTGCCAAGGTAGTCCTCTTGCTCGAATGACAGCATTGTCATCCACAAGTTCCATCTTGCTGCTGCAGGCACCAAAAGAGGAAACAAATGCTCATCACTCACACTTCTGTGACAAGGTTCTGCCCATGCTCCCCCTCTGCTGGGCAAGAGGGAAGGCACTGTTAGGGCTTCCTGAGACCTGTGACCAAAATCACAGCACACGGCAAGCTCTGCTGAGCTGCCCCTTTCCCAGCTCCCTACCACACATGCCCCTTGAGCTCTCCCCTTCTTAAGCACGTTCCCACTTCACTCTCCCCTCCTGACATACCAATGTTTTGTGCTTCCCTGTTGTGTGAACAGGGTTAGTGCACTGCAATGAAACACTTGGCTCTTCTCATCTCGGATAAGTAGAAATTGAGGCAGAGCTGTTAGAGCCAAGTTAGTGTTTGTACTGTGACAGCATGCAAGGGCTACTCACAAGCTAAGACGAGATTTGTTTCAGATTTTACTTCACCCAAGGAGTTTAGCCTGAATGTTTCATGTTGAGGCCATTACTGCGCTACTGGAGACTAATATAGCCACAGGCTACGTCAACTGCTTAGCATGGGAATAGCTCAGCCACAAAGAGCCAGATTTAATTGGTCATTACCACAGTCCCTTTTGTTCTCTTGCATGTTAAAAATGCCATGTAGAACAAAAACACTGACAACAGCTACCCACGGCTGCTTTTATGGCTGTAGGAAGGCCAGGTTGTTGCACAGAAACCATGGGATTGATTAAACAGCTGCCTCCCCTCATACAAGGGCTGTGCTGTAGGAGGGTCATGGTTTTGGTTGTGTTTTCAGTTCTCAGGTGGCCTTTCCTGTAGAAATCTGTCCAGAACTGCTCCTCCCAATCCCGTACTTTAATACTTTGCCTTAATAAAATAAGCTATTGGTGCATGAGTTTGTACAAATAAGACAGTGTTATCTTTTCTGATGACATACCTCTACTGAAACAGTTGAAACAAAACCCATCAGCTTCCACTTATTATCACAAATAAGATGGGAATCTTTTACCTCAACACAACGTTTCATTATTGAAATGGGAAAAATCTTAGAACAATGCTAAAACAAATAGCTGCCTGAACTAATCTCACTGGATACTTTCTGCCAATACTGTTGCATTTTTCTTCTTGCCACTTTTTGTTCAGAATCATCTTTTGCCAATATCGCTACCATTATGAGAGTTCATTAATCTGGAAGAGGGAAGTAATTACTTGTGCAAGAAGGGACTAAGTAAAGCAAGGAAAAATCTGTATTCATACATGGAAAAGCAAGATTACATTTTAAAAAGTCATCAAGCATAGATGAAGCTTTATGTTTAAAACATGTTTGGGAAGAAGACCATCATAGCTCAAGCAATTTACTGGTAGCAGTCTTTTGTTTGGCACTGTATCTTTATGGAAATGCATCTTCCCTATGCAAGAGAAAAATCGTCATGATGTATATTCACCAACTGTGAAGCAAATTGCAGGAAAAGCTTGAGTTACTACTAAAAGGGTTACTTTTGCAAAAATGCAGAAGTTTGTTGTTCAGAGAAGAGCCCACTCAACACCCATTATGTACACTTATTAGGAGAACCCAGAACTAACAGCACCTAGCAGGCTACAGTTCCTTGCTAGGCTTCAGTCCTGCATCTGATGCAGTTTTCTTCCCCCTTTCCCACTTAAAACATCTAATTTACTTCCACAGCAGTGGCAAGATAAATAAAAATAATGGCAACATCTATTTGCAGATTAGGAGTACAGAGAAGTACAGCTTATCTAAGCAGTGCCTTTAGAAAAAAAAAAAAAGAAGAGTGAGATGATACATACCAAGGCCCACTTTCAAATTTGTAGTTCACTCTTTCTGGATCTGAAAACTTGTGATCTATGAAACACAGTACAAGTTATTTCCTTTTTCCTCAGCATACAAGACAGACAAAAACCAAACAAGCAACACAGAAGACTAGTTCATCACAGTCACTTACTGTATGGTTCAGATATTAGTGTTAAAATAATATTCCCCATATCTTCAACTTGAGAGGCTCCATAGGGAAGCGCTGAACTGCTCTTGTCAAGATTTAAATCTTTATGCTGGAGTTAAGTCAATCATCACTGGATAGATTTCTAATTGGTCTCCTACTAGAGCAACAAGCTTTCATGTTATCCTTAATGGTAAGTCGCTTCTCAGGGGAAGACTTAATCCATTTTCCTGCCGAGATGCATCAGCTGCTCCGGGTTAGCTGCTGCCTTAGCCTCTAACTACTGCCACCTGCGGGAGTGTGAGGTCACTCCAGAAAGTGTCTGGGGACATGAGACCCCATAATAAGGACATACATATTTAATTCAGACATACAAAATGCATGAGCATAAGACAGATACAATCCTGCATGAAGAAGAGACTGGAGTCCTGTCCTCTTTAATTAAGATCTTTAATCTCTAGAGGAAGATCTGGGGAAGGAGAAGCAAACCATCAACTACAAACTCTAAAAATAAGAGGACATGCCACACGTTTTCTGAACAGGTAAATCCCAAAGTAGAGTAGCTATCTTACCACTTTGCTAAAATTCACAAGCAGCACTTGGTCTAAGTCTTGCCTGTTAGAAGTTACAGCCTGAGCTTTGTGCTCTCGTGCAGCATTAGGAAAATCAGGTTTAGAGTTCATCACTGTGAAAATCCAACAGACAAAGCAGAGTCCCACAGCCCACATATTTTCTGATCTGAAGGGTGTTGGAAGATGATAGCATGGAAAAGCTTTCCTGTCAACAGAGAGCAGAAAATGTTGTCTCAGTCTGTACACTGATCAGATACAAATCTGTGTTTGAGGGAGACGGTTACAAGTATTATTTTTTCATAACTTTTTAAAAGTTCACTAAGGTATCTCCCTCCCCCCTTTTCTCTTGTGTTTGCCCCTCCCTGTAGCACCAAACTACAGAACAGGAAGATTACTTTCAACTCTGCTCCATTTACAAAGCCAATTTGTATTAGCTTTTCCAATGGTCTTTTCCATCCACATCTCCTTCTTTGAAGAGAGAATGTTTAAGAACCAAACAAAACAAGAAGTCAGCTACAATGTAGTTTGAAGTAGGACTAATTTTGTTTTTGTGCCCTATCGCTGTGCAACAAGATATCAGAGCAAAAAAATGTACATGTTTCCTAAACAACGAGACCTATCTCGGCATGGCTATACAGCAATGCAAGGCATTCAAAACAGACAAACGCACCAGTTATTCACCCACATTTCCACAAAAATAAACCAGATGCATTGCAGATGCTCAGAAAGTGCTGCATTTTGGATTGAAGAACAACTTTTGAGCACCTAGACGACAGCGCTCCTCAAAGAAAAGGTTTTTCCCATCTAGAGTTGAACCCATTTTGAATTGGCAGATGCCTACATGAGGGACACACAGCAGAGGAACAGCTTCTGTTAGAAAGACACAATGCACACCAAATTCAGTGCACCATCTCAGGACAAGCCATCAGTTAATGCTCAGAACAATTAAATCAAACTCTTCTTCCGCAGCAGGGAAAGGAAAGATGCAGCACTGAAAACCACCAAAATCTCAAAATTTTAGTGTGCACTGAGTATGGAAGGTAAGAGAAAAAAATCTTAATCAGCTTGAGATGTTCTTGTAAGAAGTGACCTGTATTTAAAAAGACAACAAACACAAGTAAATTAGTGATCTGTCCTGCAGCTGCTCCACTGAATACTGTCTGCTAGCCGTTGCCATCACCTTCCCTTCCCAGCATCTTCGGAGTAAACTAGTAAAAACACTAAATGGCTTTCTTAAAACCAAGCTGAAAATCCTAAACAAGCCACATGAAACAACCCCACAACATGGTGTAAGAGACTATCGCCAGTAATTATGGCAACAAGGAACATTTTCATTGCACTCTCTCTTCCTAAGCCATGCACCCAAGCTTGTCTCCCCCCACAACTGCCTGGGGAAAGCTGGTGCTTGTGGGGAGTGTTGAAGAGGAAAATAACCCACAAACAGACTGCCTTCATCCCTCTCACAGCATCTAATCAGCAGCATGCAGATGTTTCTGGGCACCTCACACATCAAAACAGAGGAGTGTTTCTCCTCCTTTGCCTGACACCGTCCCCCTGCAGCACCTGGCAGCCCCGCGCTGTGCTTGTGCAGAGCCTCTGCCACCCATCTGGGGAAGGAGAAGTTGCTGAAAATGCAGGAATTAGAAATCAGGTCTTGTCTGACCTTTTTTAAAAAAATTATTATTCTAGAAATTGTGCATTGTGGCATTTTTCCAACGTCAGAGAGGAAGAGAAATCAGGCAGTAGTTTCAACAGCCACTGGGACAAGAGACGTGTACGTGTGCATACATGCAATAGCTTGGCTGTTAGACCACGCTGTCACAATGAGGAGACACTTCAATACTTCCCATTTGCAGAGCCAAAGATCCCTACCAGCAATCAGCTGCAGATGGGAATGCAGCAGTGTGGAAGGGGAGGACACTGAAGTGAGGCTGTCACACAAGGAAAAAAACAACAGATGTCCCCTCCCTGTTTATGTTTTCCTCAGAAAACTTCTAACTGAAAACATTGAACAGGAGATTCCTAAAAATGCCCCAGTGCCTACAGAAATTGCTGCCGGGTGTTCAGAAGCAGGGAGACAGTTGTGCAAAAAAACCTTCCAGATTAACGTAAACACAGTGGGAGGGGAGGGAGAAATTCATCAACATTAGTAGGAGTGAGAGGAGAGAGAAATTGCTCACACCTCTGCCTCTGATTAGCTACAAGCAAGGCTTTTAGGCAAGATTGGAGAATAAAATTGATTGTTTTCTGCACGTGAAGGAGCACGTTTTTAACAGCATCAACTAAGCGAAAACCCGCATTTTAATAAACATGTCTGCCCACAGGCAGATGGGCCTCTGATCTGAGGCACTGGAAATAAAGGATGCTTAAAAAAAGCTGTTAGTGGAATAGCCTTTAAAAAAGAACTAGCACTTGTTCTATGAAGGTATACGAGACCACACGTGCATACGCTGATATTTAAAGCTTGTCCATCCTAGGCAATTAGCAAAAACAAGCAAACAAAACAAAACACTTGAATTCAGTGGATAAATCTAAGTTCACATTTAAAGCATTAGAAAAATGGACTTGGCTGTCTAAAGCTACGATAGACAATAACAGGTACACACATTCCAAGGGAAGCAAAGGGCAAAACGATGTACTCAGAAAAACAAGACAGGATAAGGGAACAAAGATTTTCCTAATCTTGCCTTGCAGCTGTGGTACCACCTCTCTGTAACACCCAGCACACGGAGGGGTGGCACATCTTATGTCAGGCTTGTCTCACAGCGTGGGAGACATTTTAAACCATTTTCCCTGACTCTGCTGCGGCTTCACCAGCTACAAGTGTCCTCCAAGCCTTCCCCCAGGCTGTCTCTTCCAGGGTCTCAACTCCTTTCTTAGCCATGGCAAAAGAAAAACTAACGCTCACTTAGCAGAGATGACATGAAGATGTTACAGTTATGTTCTGCACCGATGCTTTTCCCCCTTTATTCTGATTGCAATCATTTTCTTGAGGAGACTTAAATCTTTTTAAATACTATTTTGATTAAAGTAATCTGATATTACCTGGTTACTCGGTGCTACCACAGGATATACAAATAGCAATGCACAAGATTCTCAGGTGATACCCATTAAAGGGCTTTTCATAGCCAGGGCTAAGTACTGCTGGTTTTAGCTGTGCTCTACACAGTGGTTTTCACAAACATCCAGGTCAAAAAACAAGTTTCAGTATTATAGCACCCAGATCTTATCCAGAGCATTAAGCAGACTGTTCTGAAGCCCTGCTGTGTTTCTACTGACAACACCCAGCTGGTACTGCTAGTAAGGAGCTATCCTCACAATCCCAGTTCAGAAGCAAGTGGAGCAAACCCTACACTGGAGGAAGCAATAGTTATTTGCCATTTAATGACTTCTGCACGCCCAATCTTGAGGCAAAGGATGAGTCTTCTGCAGACTGAGTTAGGAACAGTCATGCAAGCTTTGTTCACTCCACCCTGGAGGCACTCACAGCAGTGAAAACTGGCTCAGCAAGCTTTGCAAATCAAGAAGTGCAGCAGGTATGGGAGGTACAGAAGGTGCAAGAACAGCCCTGATTCTTTTGTATCCTTACACACGCTTAGAGAGATTTCAACAGAACCAAGTTCTTTCCTTTGCCAGAACACGATCATTTCTCCCAAGTTTTTTGTTACTCAAAATTTCTCATAATTGTCCCGCTTTAGTCATTATTGTGTAAGAGCAGCAAGACTGTCTGCCACAGGATTGTCTCCCGCACCAAAAACCTGTTGGAGACCTTAAGTTAGGAGGTAGTAGCAGAGACAGCAGTTAAACATGTCAATTCTTCCTCAGCCCACCAAATTCGATGACATTTTAAAGACTGCCTCACCTTGCATTAAAAGAAACCTGTGGCTGTTTGGACAAAGTATTCATACTTTCTTTGGGGGCAGGTGGCACAATGTAAAGTTTTCACCTGAACTCTTAGATTGAGAATGGTTTCATTGCTATACGCAATTTCAAGTAGTTTGCTGAAGGATTAAGTCCCCAAAATTCTTTTTAAAGGAAAACTAAGTCAGCCAGTTATTCAGTTTAATGCCTCTGTGTTCCTTTTCAAGATCATGCAAAGAAGGCAAGCACCAAGTATTCAGCCAAGCACCAACTACCCAGTGTTTGACACCCTGGAATATGCCTCCTGAATGACTGCAGCAGGAAATTATTCCCTCTGATTGCTGGGAACCAGAGAGCACATTCCCCACTAGCCTGTAATTTGTTGTTTAATCAAATGCTACCAACCAAAATAAAAGCATTTGAAAGCCTACTAACGATTTAAGTGACTGCATACCAATGGCCAGCTTTCCCATAACTCTTTCTCTTCACACGTTTCCTCCCATTGATCACAACCATCTTCTGCCTGGGTCAGAGATACAAGCACATGAAGGGACTTGCCCAAAGTCATTCTTCTGCTCCCACCAATTTGTGAATGCAGTTCTCCTACATCTCTGCTCTGTGCTCAACCCCTAAACCAAATGCTAACAAACCTGCCCCAGCGCAGTCTGCAGGCTACAAACAAATCTCATCGTGCAGCCCCTTTAACCATGGGGTGGAAGAGCCGCACTTGTTTCCTGCGAGAGTAACAAGAGATTGGTCAGGTTCTGGCACTAACCCACAGCTTCCTTTCCACCTAGTCCATCAGCTTTTATTTTGTTCATCCATCCATCTCCCTTTCTCCATCCCCACCTCGGGATGTGATACTTTTCTATCAGCCTTCTCTTTGCTACCTAACTGTCTTAGAAAGAAGGTAGCTGTCTCACTTGAGGGGAAAAAACCACTAGGCACAAAGTTGTTTGGACTAATCCTCAGACTTAATCACCTGCTTCAACCAAAACTTTTATCGCAAGCATTACACGCATGTACAGACTCTCCAAGTGCAATTAAGTTAATCTCCTCGGTGTCAGGAGGTGTGTAAATTGGTACATTTCAGCAAGGTGAGGGGAAAGAAAATTATCATATTGTGCAATAAGAGGAAAACAAGTACTTTACTTTTTTGGCTCTACACCCTTCTTTTCCTAAGCCCCTGCAAGGACTCCCAGCGTGGGGTAGAGACAGTTAATTCCAGCCACGTTGCATAAACAAGAGCAAGTTTACAAATAATGCATCATCACTTACAAAACAAGACACACCACAAAGATAAAAACAGAATAAACTTATTTAGACTTAGGTGCACACCTGAAGAGAAACATATCGGATCTGGAATTCAGACTCAAGCTGAGACCACTCAGACCATCCAAAGCTTTAGGGCCTTGGAGGAAAAACTACCTGCAGTTGGCCACCACCACCCAGATGGTGCTGGCAGTGAGGTCTGCTCCCCTCTCCCAGCATGTGCACAATCAGTCATCGTACCTTAACTGACTAGTGACCCTACAGGTGTCTATGGTCACACAAGTGTTTCCACAGCAGCAGGACATACGCCAGACACTCACAGAGGGATAAAGTAAAGGCATCTCTCTGAAACAGCTGAAGTAGCTCATTGCCTTTAACTACTCCAGCTCATGTTTTCTGTCAGAGCATCCCCAAGAAACGTATTAAGCTTTTAACAATAATTTAAGAAGCCTCCATCATCTGGTTTCTAGACCATGCAAACACTTATGTAGAAAAAGCAAAATAGAAGTCCACGCTCTTCCACTTAAATATTCCACTTGGCTTCAGAGTGGGGGGAAAAAAGTGATTCTGCCCCTTTGCTAGGCGACATGCATCTTAATTTGCAGATGGCAAAGCAGAGGAGACAGCCTCCAGCATTCAACCTTACAATTAAACACGCACAAAGAAATAAAGCCACAAACTAACAGAACACACTTACATAGATATCTTATGCCCCTCTCACTACAGGTACAAAACCCTGGTGATGCTGGTCCTACAGAGAAAGGCTAATGTAACTCAGACGTCGCACAGTTTTGAGTCTGAAAAACGCCAGTTCTTAATGGCAATCACTCCACAGATGCAATAAGCTAGCCAAAGTTATTAATAGCAACTTAAAATTCTCAAGACCCTTTATCTCTTCTTGCCAGCTAGCTTTTGTTGTCATTATTTCAATAGGTCACCAGGGATGTCGAGAGTTTTCCATTTCTGAGAGCAAGTCTGAGATGAGGACTGGAGCCTGCAGCAGGAGGGGGGCTGCCAGCAAGGAGAAGGGCAGAGCCAGCTCACTTACAGCACCAGCTTCAGCTCTGGGAATTGTACACAGCACACAAACAAAGCTGAGCTGAGGCAGGGCTAGGTTACAGATTACTTCAGATCACTCCAAATGTAGTTTTAGACTGAGAACAGAAACACGATGCAGAGTGCATCTCACTGTCAGCACAGCCTTGTGTTGCTAGGTGTAGCATGCACAACTTCCACGGCTCTGAAGCTGGATGCCACATGCACCAGCAGCATCCCTGCCTTTGGTTCGCTCCTGAATTAAAGAGTAATTACATGTTCACATCAAGAGTAACCACTCCCCCTCCTAACAATTCAGATGAAGAGGTCTCCCAGCATTTATCTAAAAAAAACACCAAAAAATTTAACTAACCGATGCAGCGAGCAAGCTCACAGCTTTAAAACCAGGATTCACATCAACGATTTGAATAAATACGTCAGTTACATTTAGCTGTGAAGCTTAAAGAACAGCTATAAAGGTAGTAAAGAAAACACACAAATCAAGAAGAAACAGGATTTTCCCCCGTGGCATCACGCACCATCATACGTTTTTATCTTTGTGAGAAAGCTCTGTACAGCGCCGCGTCGCTCATTAAAGTTATACCACCTCTAAACACGTGTTGCAAGCATTACTCACACATCTTTGTCCTAAAATTCAGCCAAAGCCGTAACTGTGGCAGGCACCGTCACTGTCAAAAGGATACATTCTGTCATGGCCGCAACATCAAGCTTGCTAATATCAGGTGAGCCAGGGCAACACTTCTTGAACTCTTTCCGCAAGTCAAAAAAGGAGTAGAAGCATTCAGGCAGCAAGATATTCTGTAAAAGGACAAGGCAACTACTGTCAGCTGGGGCAAGCATCTTCTACTTTGTCTTTACATACTAAACTTTCCAACTATTTTGTTATAATGGGTAGGGGAGAAAAATAAAAAGACAACAAAATACCAAACCAAAACATTTTTGC
This sequence comes from Oxyura jamaicensis, assembly GCF_011077185.1. Lineage (NCBI taxonomy): Eukaryota > Metazoa > Chordata > Aves > Anseriformes > Anatidae > Oxyura > Oxyura jamaicensis. The sequence continues at coordinate 134,663,934 of NC_048894.1, read as the reverse complement.
TGCAGAGAAGCTCATGTAGCTCCTCAAAGTATGTTTATCACTTTTTTTTTTTGCTTAAGCAGCTTCCTCTCTGTGATTTAAGAAAGAAAAATGTGCTTTTTCACTGCCAGAGAAGAGTTTGCTGTTATTGCCAGTGCCTCAAATCCAATATATACGTAGGAGAGCAAACACGTGCTATTGCAACATTTATCATCAATTTCTGGTTCCAGCTTTTACTGTGAAAAGCCAGAGGGCACTCGGTTCAGTTTATAGAGCCAAGCAAATTTTGCAAGACTAGCAGAAGATGTCTTGGTTTGCAGACAACGCTGAGTTTTCAGAGAACAGTCACACTTCAAATATTCATTCCCTTAAAAAAAATAAATGGAGCAGATGAAGGTTTGATACGGTGTAGAGGTTATCAGTCTATGCTTGGTAACTGCTTTAATTGCAGCGCATGAAGCCAGGAGTAAGCCCATTGAAAGTGCCAATAAAACCCTTTTTGCCCCACAATGACATTTATCACATTTTATTCTGTTCATTTGTTTCAGGATGAGGAAGAGAAGAAGCAGGGAAGTTATTTCAACTAACACAACCCCCCCGGTTCTCCTCCAGACTTCCTCACAGCCTCAGTGCTTGTGTTCTACTTGGCTGCCTGCGGTCTGCAGTGCCTCTAAGTCACAGAAAGCCCTTACTTTCTGTCTAGAACGACTAGTTAGCATCTTGGCATTGGAACAGAATGACAGCATATGGGGCTGTATGCTTAAAAAGCCAGAAGAAAGAAGTTTAGGCTCTGTAACAAGTTCTGCTTTGAAAACAGCAGGGCTTATCTTAGCATATAGACAGGTGCATTAGGCAAACGACACCCTTTAAAGACAAACTTATGAAAATGCAGGTGTGCTTGCCAAGATTTCCTGCTCTAGTTTTAGCACGGCTATTTTCCTGCTTCCATGAGAGACTGAGTTCTGTACTTCACTGAGTTTCACTTGAAACAGTTGATGCCAAGTTACTGTCTGAATACCACAAGCTACTAGGTTGATTAAGACTGTGCATCTTAAAATAAGCACATAGGCAGAAATCACAAGGCTTTTGAATATACCTGGATTTCCACAAAACACATGCCACCAACCTCAGCACTCAGTATTTACCAGAAAACTACTACAGGTCTCATAAGTATCTGATTTACTTGATCTATAGGCAGCACTGAGCAAGTTTCAAATGAATAATTTGTAACCAAACAGCATCAGAAGATTTTGATGACAATTTGATTCCTGTCACTAAGACTGAAGATATATAGAGAAAAAAAAAAGGATCCCCATCACCTGCACCAAATTAACTTAAATAAGCATAGGGGTACTCCCTTCTTTTACCTACATCATTTAGCTGCACAGAAAAAAAACACAACTGTATAAAAACAAATACCCATTTTAAGTGACAAAGTTTGTTAAAAGCCTCTTTTCTCCCAGCCACGTTATACCCTAACACAAAGTTACACATACACAGGTCTGTTCGTTATGAATCATGCACATGGCTTCTCTGCTCAAGCTTTAAAGGTGTAAATACTTATGGCACCAACGAGTATTAACAAACAAACATCCAATATCAGTTTTGTAACAGCACAGACTTGCAGCATTGCTCCTTCAAAGGCCAAGCAGCAAAATGATAGGTGCAGAGATCAGTAGCCGGTGGGGATACCAGAACAGATCTGCTACTGAGCAATGCATGTTCACAGCAAGCCACAAAACAAGATTTTATTAATATTGAGGCAGTTAATTCAGGCCTGAAGACTCAGCATATTGCTGCAACCCTATCACTAACGAAAATTAGGCAGGAGCTCGTAACACTGTTAGCAATTTGGCAACTCTGAAGTTATAGAAAACTCTAGACTATGGGACTAGTCATCGCTCTCAGCCTGCCTCATACTACTGCTCAGCTCCTTGCTAATACAAGCACCGCCCTTGCAGAGTCAACTGAATGCACAGAGGCTGAAAGCTGCTAAAGGTGAATGCAAAATTTCAAGAGGCAGTCAGCCACCTTAATCATAAACTATTTGGCAACACTTCCAAATTTCCATTTTTAAACCCATTGTAGCTCGCACAGCGGTACGAGTGTCTGATTTGGAGTAATCGCTCAGTGCATTGCTACTTTCTCAAACACTTAATTCACAATTATTCTTCTGATTTCACTTCTAAAAGCCTCTCTCAGGGCAGCACAGGCATTAGACATTGCCTATGCCATCCACATGGACAGGCTCGTAGTCTGACAAGTCCATTGACTGACAAGCAGTGATTGAATTACAGATGTGGGGAGGTCTCCTCATACTATGCATTTTAAGGAGAAGTTGATCAGTTTCACGAGAAAAATATACAGAGCACACCAAGAGTCGAACTTCAGTCAACTGCTACATACCTTTTTGGAAGCTTCAGGATGCAGAACCTGTCTAATGTGCAACTGCCCATCAGTACAGAAACAGAAGGAAGTACCTACACCAATGTTCAGCTCATTGCTCACGGACTGATTAAACTGAAAGCAGGAACAACAAAAGACGTGCATGTGAGAGATCAGAGTTGCTGCAGAAGGAAGTGTCATCAACTTGCAGTATTAATCCTGGTCAGCAGGACCATAGGGCTGGAATTTCTTTTTGAGCAAGTCCTTTGTATATTTGTTTCTTACTAGCTAAGCACATGATTACTCTCATGGTAATTAACTTCATAGGGAAATTGCCCCTTTTCCCCTTCTACCACGATGTGGCCACACATACAGCCCACACCACAAAAGTAATTCTTTTTTCACTTGCAAGAGCTCTGCAAGGAGACGTAAAGCTGTTTGCAGAGAGCTGGGGGAGCACCTGGGCAGAAAAACCTCACAGACAGGGCATGTGGGAAAGGAGAAAGACTTTCAGCCCTGCCCTCAATGAGAGCCACACACACCTCCCTGTTTATTTAGAAGCTTCGATACTGTCTCCTTCTTTCCAGGACAGATAAGTCACTATAAACCCAGCTTTTTTGAGGGACACCTCTGCATGGCTTCTTCCTCCTACACTGAGGAGGACCCGGCCACAGCTGCAACTCAGAGCCCAGCCAGGCAGGAGATGAGAGCAGGGCAATGCCTAACCTTCATCTTCCTCTCAGGGTTTAACCCCACCTCCCGAGGTGAAAGAGCACAAGGCAAGAGAGAAAAATCCCACAAAGGCCAACACGGACCAGGCTGCCTGACCCACATGTGACTGTGGTGCCCCATGCCAGGCTCTTCTACCCCACTAGTGGGTAGGGAGGGAGGGTAAATGGATGCTAAGGTGTCTTCCACCTCCCGCCAAGGGACTGCGGCCCCCAGCTGCTGGTTATGGGGTGTCACCTGTCTCAACGCCTGCTCCAGCGGCGGAGCCAGTGCCAGGCTCTCCACGTCCACCTTGGTGACCTCCTGGCACTCGGCAGTCAGCTCCGGGTGGTCGGGCCTGACCAGCACGTCGTGCGGGTGCCCCAGCTCCAGGGAAAGCAGAGGAGGGGCGAGTCAGCACCCGGCCTTGAGCTCCCCCACCTGCAGCCCCACAGCCCTGCCCTCCACCACGACCTGCTCCAGCCTGGGGCACCCACAGCCAGCCCAGCTCCTGGGGCACCCACAGCCCAGCAGGGGCAAGGGGAGCAGCAGAAGCAGCTCGGGATGCTCCCTCCTCCTCCTCCTCCTCCTCCTCCTCCCTCGGGGGAAAATACCTCCTTAGTCCTCAGGTCGACCACTTTCCACAGGAGCTGGAGCAGCTCCCGCTCATCCGAGCCCAGCCTGGCCCCGTTGGTGCCCGCCGTGGTCACAAAGAGGATCACCAGGTAGTCGGGAGACGCCGTCATGGTGCCGCCAGGCAAGTGGAAAGGGGGAAAAAGAGAGAAAGGGGGAGGAGAAGAGGCCAGAAACTTTCCCTCTTCAGGTCGCTTCCAAACAAGGACCCAAGCGGCAGATCCCCCACCTGCAGCCCTGGCGCGGGGGAGGCGCGCGGGCAACCCCTTTCCTTCCCTCCCCCCTCTATTATCCTTATTAGATATATAATTTTTTGTTGCTTTCTCCCCGGGGGCGGGAGGCTGCCGCTCCCACGCCGGCTGCACCCCTGGGAAGCTGGCAAATGGCTGCGGGCTTTTGCAAGTTTGGGGCCGCGGCGCTACCTGCCCGCCCCCCACGTGGCGCAGGTACGGGGAGCGCTCACCTGGCGCCGCCCGCCCCGGGACGTGGCGGCCGGGCGGGCAGCGCCCATGGCGGGCGGGGCTGCGCGGCGCCCAGGGCCTCGCTTCTCCCCGGGGGGGCCCTGAGGAGCACCCCCCGCTCCCGAAACGGCAGCCCCGGGTTCGCCGTGAGGTGCTCGTCCTGCTCGTGCCGCCGTCGGAGTGCTGCCCGCCGGGCTGCGCCTCGCTGTCGGCGCGGTGGAGGGGCTGCTCGCCCCTGGAGGGACCCCCTGCCGCACGACCCCACAACCCCACGACCCCATTCCCGGTCAGCGACTCCCCTCTGGCACCACATACGGCCAGGAGTAGCTCCCCAGGGGAACCCCGAGCAGGTTTGTCATGCTCCCTCACACAGCCTTCCCTCCAGCACACATGGGCAGGGGTGGTTTTGTTCCTTGTGACAACCTCCTCTTTTCTTTCTTCCTTCTTATTTTTTATTTCACTGTGAAATTTATGTTTTAAACACGAGTTGATCAGAAAGTGATGTTCCATTATGACATGGTCCCTGAATGTAGGGTAAACAAGTAACACTAACTTTCCCCAGTGAAACCCTACAGTACATCTACTTCTTTAACACCCAGTGAAATCCCTACTTCTTTAACACCCTAGCTGTGTGTCTCTGGCTTCGCTGTGATGGCCCTTCCCAAAATATTTGCCAACATGATAGCTCACTTCATACTTCTCTTCGTTGCTGCTCCTGCTGAGGTGCAGGTCCGCAGCCCGCACCATCTCCTCCTACCCTGTGCATGTTTGTTGGTTTGGCAGCAGGGCTCAGGCCACGTTTCAGAAACACTCTGGGGTTTGGGATCCTGGTAGCCCCCAGATGTTCAAGCGCAGTCGGGTGGCCTGATCCTGATGCACTTCACTGGGCTGTGGAGCGTGCTTCCTGCAAAGACAGTCACCAGGGCCCTGCTCCATGGTTTATAGGCTTCCCTAAACAACCTCTGTGTGGTGGAAAGCTGGCTGGAGTCACTTTTTACCTTTTTGGTGTAAGATTTGGGTAGTGGCAATCACTGAAATGAATTCCTATGTGTATAAAAGAGGTGGCAGAAATGTGCTGTGCTAATCTGACATCAGGGACATGAGGTGATGGTGCCCCAGCTGCAGGAGGGTTGGGGACCCCCATTTTATTTGTGGATTTGTCTTCCAGCTTTCCATCTAGAAAGCTCAGACTCCTCACCTTACTGTTTCAGCAGGCTACCACTGCATACAGTAACCTTTTTATAGGTTAAGCTTTACCCTAAAAGTATTTTTAATTCCCATTATGTCTCTGGGTTCTTGATTAATCAGTATTTTATTTATTTGTTAATTTTTGAAGCCACTTACCACTAATTGCTCCTGTAGTGGCATTGACCTTTCTTTTTCTTTTTCTTGGGTAACACATTCCCTAAAATGCCTGTTTCCCAGCCACGGTTCCCATTCCACCCTGCCTCTTTTATGCCTTCAGTATCCGGTCTGACAGCATGCACCAGTCGGTCGGGTTCCCATGTTTTGCTGCCCAGGCTCCTGGTATTCCAGCTGCTTCTTCCTGGCGGTGCGTTATCCCCAGGCCTGGTTAAGCATAGTCTGTGCATGAAGTGTCATCCTCCAGATCACATCGGTGTTATTACCTACGGGAATGTACTAGGATGCTTTGGGGCATGACGACCTCCTAAGGTTCCACCCAGCACCTTGCTGCTGTATTTCTCTCCTCTCCTTCTGTTGTCTGCCTTCCCACCATCTGTCTCACTTTCAGCCCCTTTGCTAATCTCCCTGTTTTCCCCTTTCTGCATTAGTTCTGTTTCTCCCCACACGTTGCTTTGTACCACTTTCTGTTTCAAGGCATTTCTGAAACTACTCACATCTTCCTTCCTGCTGAGAAGCTGGGTTTAACTCCGCCTCCCTGACCGCAGCAAGAAACCTACCTATCTACCCACTTTTTTATTACTTGTGTTCCCGAAGCTTCTTCCCCTCTCACCCATCAATCCCCTTCTTCCTAGTTTCTTTCGTTAATCTGCACATCCCACTTTCTCCAAGGCTTTCCTACAACCCTGTGAGTTCTGCACCTCCCACCCTGCTCTATTACTCAACAGGAGGGTCTTCATAATACCACCTGCAACTCTGGTATCCTTCCCCAGGGGGACCTGTGGCCCATGATGGATCTCTCACCATGGCTTCCTATTATCACACTTAGGTTTTCTTGCAAAACATCAACTTTTTAAAACTGTGATGGGACAATCAGCAGAGCTGTACCATTTTGTTGGAACATGTTAGTGGTCACCACCAACTATTTTTCTAATCTAAGCTAATTGCTGCTGCTAATCAAATAATTTTCTTCACTTTCATCAGTTAATAAATACAGTGTCTGTGGATACCTACATTGCTCCCTGAAATCGCACAACTGGCTGTAATATCCAAGCACTGCTGCTTTACCTTGCAGCAAAGAAATGCCAGCTTGTAAGCTCTGCCAAGTCCCAAAGCCAAGGACAGTGTACTCACAGCCACCTGAATGTGATGTGAAATGTGATACCACAAAGCACGGTATTACAGTCACATTCTCTCATGCGGAGGTGCAGCTGTTACAGGCGGCAGGGAGTCACTGCAGATAACAATGCAGGCTTGGAATGCCCCCGCCACTCACTCAACTACTGGCACTAGCTGTCCCAGTTGTGATACTGTCCCAGGCTATCCTGGAGAAGCCACCCGACTGTGGACCACAGCACCACACTTGGAGTACACCTACAAAACACGTTCATGTGTAAAAGTCTAAACAGGGCCTATAAACATCACCAAAATAAGCCACGGCAAGCGTCATGAGCATCTGTGAGGCATTGCATTACTTCAGCAAAATATATATAAATTCAGGTTTTTGTTTTTATACACCTATAAAAATGTTGTGTTTCACTTCAGGAGTTTATATCTGTTTGTCCATCAGGGCAAGGGAGGGTCCCAGCTCAGGGCGAGATTGAAAGCTGGCCAACCTTCTGCCAGTATTGTATATGAGAGCCCTTGATTCTCAAATTCTGTGATGGATTCAGAAGGATTTGCAGTATTTTAAGCACATCTGTTGAAACAGTATGGGGAGGCAGTAGCATGACTTCAATGGATTCAGCAGTGCCCCAAACCCCGTCTTCAGCAGGACCAATGGAACTGGTTGTGGGGCTGCGTGCCGTGACCCAGCTCCCAGTACGTGGCGTGGGGACCAACCTTCCTCAACTAGTTTCAGCGTGGAGAATGGAGACACGGAACCACACCCTTGCTTGAACTGATGCAATGTTTTTGTACGAGGTCGGACCTAGAGGCCTGCAACTTCCAGTGCCAAGTGAAACTGTGGGGTGCCGAGAGAGCAGCCAGCTTAGTTACTAAAATAAAGCCTCTCATCAGTTCCTGGTGTGCACACAAGAAGGCTTATTTCATTACGAAGCTGTTCCAAACACAAGGCAGAGCTAATGAGGCATAATTAGCACCACGGAGGGAAGCATGGTGGCAGTTTAGAGAGGCTGCATTTCCTAGACTCCCTCTAAAAGACCACGGATCTTTGCTGTTACGGAGATAAACGCCAAGCTCATGCAGCCCCGCACAGCTCGCTGAGGGCAGCTCTGGGAACGGTGGGGACTTCTGAGGGGACACACAGAGGGCTTCAGCTGCCGTGGAGCCGGGGATAATCTTCAGACCCCCAACTCTTTCCCCACAGCCCTGCGGGGCTGCAACTGCCGTGTAATGGCCGTGACGGCCCCGGCAGCCGTACCGGCCCCGCCGGCCCCTGCCCTGGGAAGCGCTCGCACGGCCGCCGGAAGCGCTTCCCGCCCGCCGCAGCTAAGATGGCGGTGGACACCGCCACCGAGCTCCTCTTCCTCGACACGTTCAAGCACCAGAGCGCCGAGGTAAGGCGGCGGGGCCCGGCCGCCCGCCTGTCAGAGAGGGAAAGGGGGAAGGAGCGGCCCCGGGGCAGGGCCCCGCCGAGCGGGGGGCTCCTCAGCCTCCTCCTGGCCGGCAGATCGGGGCTGGGGGACGGGGAGGAGAAGGGAAGGGGATGGGGTCCGAGGGGCTCCGTGTGGTGGGGCTGCGGGGGAGAAAGAAGGAGCCGGGAGGAGCTGCTGGGAGGAGCTGCTGCTGCTTCCCCGGGGATTTATGGAGTGTCTGGGGACCTCTGAGCTTTATGCGTTGTGAACAAAACGAGCGTTTCGACCTGGCTTCAGCAATGGGAGTTTTTACAAATAAATGCTTAACTTCGAGTGAGGCTCAGTAACTAACGTTCAAAGTGAGTAAATAGTTTGCTACAGGGAGCCTGAGCATCCTTGATGATGCCGTGTTAAACGGGTTTGCCCGAGGCCTGGTCCTTTGCCCTCTTCAGAAGGGAGGGTGAGGGCTTTGAAGGTGGGCGATATAAGTCATAGCGTAACCTGAAGGAAGCTGCGTGCAGGGACAGGTACAAGGGGTGAAAGCAAAGCGTTCGGAGCTGATGCTGTGGTTAAAAACAAACCAGAAGTTATTCTGGAGTCCTTTCTAGTGCCCCATTCATGGATCCCCGAATGTATGTCTACTTCTGCAATTTAAGACAGCGGTGGGTAGGACACACTAGCATTCTTCATCTTCTCCAGCACAGTGCACGCTCTTACCGAACACTTTTTTAATTCTTTACTTCATGTTCTGGCACTTTCCTTCTTGCCAATGACTTTTTCATAACCAGAACCACACTGAGTTTTTATTTAAAAACAAAGCAGTTCACGTATTGCAGAAAAGCCACCTTCCTGTTATAGTAAGTCTCCAGCTAAATGGATTGTAAGTCTGGCGTTGGAACTTGCACTTCTTGAGAAGTACTGCTTAGCTTTCTAATAAAATTACTTATTTGGCTTAGCTGTGTAGTTTAATGTCTGTTGGGCAGTTCCACCATACCATTTTATATATGTATACATAAGTATGTGTATATATATGTATTATCTGGAGAAAAAGAAAATTGGATCCAGTTGTGAAGTGATGAGGTTGCTGCATGGACGGACACCTCAGCCCCTGGAGCACCTGTGAGGAGATGCTGTATTTGTGCAGTAAAAGATGCAAGCATAGATTTTTTTTCCTCAAATTATAGCAGTATGTGTCATAGAGCACACACTTAAGTGTTCCTCTTAAAACTTTACTTGTGACTATTTCTTCAGTTATTAGCTTTCTAAAAATCTTAGTACCTTCTTGCTTTGTGCTGATAACTGTGGAGTTTCTTTTGCTTTGTAATCATGATGAAGGTTATGTAACCTTTTACTGAAGATAACTTTTTAAAATTTGATTTTTTATTTATGTTGGTAGACAGGTTTTTGTTGTTATTGTGTTGTTAGTGCAGTCTTTGCTAATCCAATTGGCTGGCTGGAAGCTGAGAAGCGTGATTCTGAGCTTCTGTTTGAGAAGGTCTTTATGTTTAAGGTTGGACACACGCTTTGTATACCTAATAAAATTAATTTAGTGAGAGGAGGCTTTCAGCATTAATTGTTTGGTGGTCAGGAGGTCACAGTGACCTTATGATTACTTCCTAGTTTGCTCAGGCTTTTAGGAGTGTTGAAGCATAAGATGTCTTTACATTTACTGTTTCTGTGTTGTAAATAGAAGTCTCAGTTGCACAAGGTTTTCAGATATTGCAGAACTGGTATATAAATGTCATGTTTTTTTATACAGGTCTAGCAAAACAGATTTATAGTATCACAATTATTACTGATATTAGGTTGGAAATTTAACATTCCCATATCTTTAAAATTAGAATGCACAGTTTATTTTTTCACATAATAAACTTGATACGGTTTATTTAAAAGGGAACTGTGTACTTGGTCTTTCTTTTAATAATTTGTTTCAGTTTTTCTTTTACCTTCTGTTGAAGAAAAACTGTTCCTGTTTAAAAGATTCTCATAAATAACTAATTATGTAAATAAGCCTGTAATGTTGTCTATAAAAAGTGTCAAATAGCTTAAAAGGTACCAGAAGATCATTTAAAAATCTTTTCTGCTAAGCAATGTGTAACGTTTTACAGAATTGAATTTTATAATTATTGTGATTGCAACCTTAGTTTGGTTAATAAAGAATATACGAGTACGTTACGTTGCTTCCATTTTATATTTCATAGGTTTTCTTTCTTTTGTTTTGTAGCAAAGTACCAATATAGATGTCGTTCGTTTTCCATGCGTGGTTTACATCAATGAAGTACGTGTCATTCCTCCAGGAGTGAGAGCTCACACAAGTTTGCCTGACAGTAGGGCTTATGGGTAAGTGAAAGATTCTGGGTGTCTGATTCAGGAACACCTTCCTATTCGTTTTCCTTCTGCTTGTATATTTCCATAGAACTTCCTGTCTAAAAAGGTGAAATGCATTTGTGTGCCTGCTGCTCTTGTAGTTACTTTGGGGAACCATTTAAACAGTAAAATTTAAAGCTTTTTCCTTGTTAGGCCTACTTACTCTGATAAGGAGCTTGATGGGTTTAATTTTTGCCTTTGTTCTGTTTCCAGAGAGACATCCCCACATACTTTTCAACTGGACTTGTTTTTCAACAATGTCAGCAAGCCAAGTGCCCCGGTTTTTGATAGGCTGGGGAGGTAAGTACTTTCACAATTTTCTTGACTTCATTAGCTACCTTTTTTTCCTTCTTGAGAAGTTTTGAGTGCAGAACATGCACAATAGAAAATTTGTATCTCTTGTGCTTTTCTCATTTGGTCTGCCTTTTGCTAGTTTGTGTTCTCCTTGCCCTTTTGCTCCAGTTTGTCTGGGAGGACAGAGGTTTATGCTTCAAAGATGAGACAACTCTGTTAGTTTTAGGCTTACAGAGCCCGAATGTATTGAGGAAACGTACGTTAAAATAAGTGGTTCTGCACTCTTGTTTTTAGGAGCGTGTATTTGTTCAGTATTTTATCATTACAGTTTTCTGTAAACATGCTTTATATTAATGGAAAATAATTTTGTGTATTTTACTCAACAGCCTTGAATATGACGAAAATACTTCAATTATTTTCAGACCCAATGCAAAGGTAATGCAATGTGATTTAAACTTCCTTTTCTACGTGTCTGTCATTTGTGTATAAGCACGGTAATGTGTGGTGTGTTGGAACTGAGTAAAACATTTATCGTTGAAGTTCTTATTCTGAAATCTGCTTGTAGTTCAGATATATGCTACGTTAGAGTCTGCATTATAGACACTATATAAATTACATGAGTTGTAGAAGACTTGATTGCTTTACAATTCTAATTGAGATTGCCAGCAGAAGTATCCATTACTTATGAGCACAGGTAAATCAGAATGTTACGGCTGCAGGCCACAACGAAGCACATCCTCTTCAGTTCTGTTTAGGTTTATTTCATTCAGATCAGTATGTTTGTGACCCATGGTAACATTTTTTTCATTAACTGTGTGTATAATACGAGCACTGAGGCTGTATTAGTTAGGCAGCTTATTGCAAGTAATTGAATACTCTGTAGAGAAAGATTATTGGTTGTAATGATGGATATTGAAGTTTCCTTAGTTTTCAAAATGCAGGTTAGAAAGATACTTCAATATTCAGTTCTCCATTCTTGCCTTTACGCAGATACTGATACAATGATATAAAAAATATTTTGAGGTTTTCTTGTGTGGTTTTTAAGTGCCTTTTCTTTCATTTAAAAAAAAAAAACAAAAACGAACAGGTCAACACAGATGGATTGGTTCTAAGAGGATGGTACAACTGTCTGACTTTGGCAATATATGGCTCGGTTGACAGAGTAATCAGTCATGACAGAGAATCACCTCCTCCGCCTCCACCTCCGCCGCCTCCTCCACAGCAACAGCCTGGTTTGAAAAGAAACCCAAAACATGGTAAGCCTTGTGAGAAGATGTATTTCTTAAAAAATAAAATAATAAAAAAAAAAAATTACATTATGGCATTTGAAAAGACAGCTCTTTAACACTTGAGATTTCATTGGCCTTATTTTTCTAGCTTTGTTTTTGAGCATATTTTTATATTTTCTTTTAGATTTACGCTGAATGATTTTGAGTAGATTCTTTTCTAGTGCTTTATTGGGAGTGGATTAATTGTTCTATTGCAAATTATTTGGATCGTCAAAATTCAGTAACCTGTGTGAACTCATTTTATATGATTATAAAATCATATAATACAAAATTATAATACAAAAAATAAGATTAGAAAAGCATTCAAGTCTTAAAAAGAGAAACTTGCAGCCATAATTAGCTTTCATTTTGTGGCTTGTATGTAACAGCATACTACAGAAAAGTGTTTGCTTTGCAAACACAAAATTTTGGTATTAGAAAAGCCATGAATGGAATTCATGAACAGATTTCTACCTGACTTTTGGGTTTAGATTTAAAATTTTTCAAGGTACAGGTATTGTGCTGCAAAACTTGAATAGTTTTTATTTTACAGGAGAGAAGTAGATTAAAGTATAATCTCCCCTCCCTGCCCCCCCCCTTTTTTTAACTTCTGTTGTTATTGGTAGTGGAATAGTCTTGCTAGATAGTGTTAGAGTCAAAATATGACAATTAACTATGTTAATTTTAATCATTATTATGTTAAAAAACCATCTGTAGTGTTAATAACCTTGCTTACTGATGTAGTTCTTGTTTACATCAAAAGTGATTTCAGAAAATAGCCTCGTGTACTGCAGAGGTAAAGTACAGATTAAATAACAGCTGGGAAAAGGTGGTCCTTTATCCAAAGTAGAACTAAAAACCTAAAATGTACTATTTCTGTTCCTGCAATTCTATTAAATGCAAGTTTTTTATTTTCATAATAAACATAGCTGATGGAGAGAAAGAAGACCAGTTCAACGGCAGTCCTCCACGACCACAACCTAGGGGACCAAGGACACCTCCAGGCCCTCCTCCTCCTGATGATGATGAGGATGAACCTATGCCAGTGTCAGGTAGAACCAGACTGTTTTTATCTGCTGTGCCACTGCTCAGTGGAGTCAGAATTGTGTTTTTCTGCACACCGTGTTGTTTCCTGTCTGCTGTTACTTTGCTGGACAGATTCTATTTTAGGGAAGGGATCTGAAAGAAGATCTGTTGGATACATTAAATTGTATCAATTTAAAAGTTAGTAAGTTTAAGAATATCAGTAATTAGTAAACATTTTTTGTTGCCTCTGTTATTTGTTGTCCTTCCCCAGATCACTGCAGCTTCTGCTGAGTCCTCTGGAATCTCTAAAGCACTGAGAGCTCTACATAATTCTTTATAGTTTCACTGAACCAAGTGATTGTTGCCAGTGTTCTGCCAAAACACTTGAAGGTTTTCTTTAAGATGTTATTTTGCACCTCTACTATGTGTCATGCAAAATTCTAAAATGTTACTGAGCATTCCGTTTCACAGAAGTACTCTAATTTCTTAAACTCTGTGTATTGTTTTTTAGTGGTTGGGGAAAAAGAAGATGATGTGGACCACCGGGAGGATTACTTTGAGCCCATTTCTCCTGATAGAACATCCATTCATCAAGAAAGCCAGTATTCTGATGAGGGAGAAGTGGAAGAAGATCAACCAGAAGAAGGAGATGATGAAGAAGATGTGGATGTGGAGGAGGAGGAGGATGAGGAAGAAGACGATGGCCATACAGTAGAGAGCATTCCTGATGAGGAAGAGGAAGAAGAAGATGAAGACGAAGATGAAGAAGATGGCGAAGAGGAGGAGGAAGGTGAAGGTAAGTGAAGTTACAAAAAGCTGAGGAAAAAATCATTTACTTCTTAAAATTTTGATGGTGGTACTATGACAACGACAAGGAGAGTAGAGACCTGGGTCTCATTCTGCAATGTTCACTGGACCATTGTGTCCCTTACTTATACTTCTGACATCTCTCGAGGAGAACAATATTTTGCTGAAGAATATTTATTCCCTTATAGTAAATCTTCCTGTTGCTTTCTATAAAAAACAGAAAAACACGGATTTTATAGGTAAGAATGCACATTGGATCTTGTTATCTGATCTGTTTAAAGAAATAATAAAGCTGTGAAGCAAATTATTTCTTAGCTAACAAATAATCATTTATGTAATAATGTCAGTAGTTGTCGTCTTGGTGTTCAAAGTTCCTGCTGGTGCCTGTGCAAAATCTCAAGCTACGTGTTTTATGATTGGTACAATCATAAGAAAATTGGACAATATTTTTATAGTAATGTTTTGATTTATATTTCATTGTTTTTGTTTTTCTAAGTGTCTCCCCTGTCACAAAAAATATTCTGTGGGTTGGGGCTTTCACTTACAGCTGGGGAGAGAAAGGTTTTTGTATGGTAGTGTATGATTATTTTCTAACGAGTCATATTTGTATTAAATAGTTTTTTTATTATTTTGGGCAGCCTCTCAGCATTTATGAATTGAGTTATCAATAATTAATTTTATTTCATAACTGAATCCTTTCCTTTTTAGGAGATGATGGATATGAGCAGATTTCAAGTGATGAAGATGGAATCGCTGATCTGGAACGTGAAACATTTAAGTATCCAAGCTTTGATATTGAGTACACTCCAGAGGATCTGGCATCTGTGCCTCCTGTGACATATGAACCTTTTGAAAGGGAGCTTGGACCTCTTTTGTACTTCAGCTGCCCTTACAAGACTGTATTTGAGAATGAAGTTGCTAAATTAAAGGACCAAGACCCAGAAAAAGAAAATTCAGGGGCAGTGGAAGCCTCCGTTAAATTAACTGAACTGCTGGAATTGTATCAAGAGGAAAGGGGTGCAAAGTGGGTGACTGCGTTAGAAGAAATTCCGAGTCTAATAGTAAAAGGATTGAGCTATCTGCAGGTTAAAGACACAAAGCAGGACTATATTACTCAGCTGGTAGACTGGACACTGCAAGCTTTAAACCTTCAGGTAGCGCTCAAGCAGCCCATTGCTTTGAATGTCCGGCAACTCAAAGCTGGGACAAAACTGGTATCATCATTAGGAGAATGTGGGACTCAAGGAATAATGGCACTCTTGCAGGCAGGAGTTATTAATGTATTGTTTGAACTGTTGTTTGCAGACCATGTATCCTCCTCCCTTAAACTTAATGCTTTTAAAGCTTTGGATAGTGTTATCAGTACGACTGAAGGAATGGAAATGTTTCTAAGAGGTGGCGTAGACGTACATGAAAAAAGTGGTTATCAGAAACTCCTTGAACTCATTTTGTTAGATCAGACTGTGAGAGTAGTTACTGCTGGCTCTGCAATTCTCCAGAAATGTCACTTCTATGAGATTCTGTCGGATATTAAAAAGGTGGTTGATCAGCTAGCTGAGAGCACTCCCCCTCTTCCTAATCACACGGAGACAGAACAGGACCAGGACTTGGCAGGGCTTGACAGAACCAACCAAGAATATGAGAATGATGTGGAGGCTCCTATGGACATGGATCACCTCTTGGAATCTTCTAATATAAGCGAAGGAGAGGTGGAAAAACTTGTTAGCCTTCTTGAAGAAATCTTCCATTTGATGGAAACTGCTCCTCATACAATGATTCAGCCACCCGTGAAATCTTTCCCAACGATGGCACGCATTACAGGCCCTCCAGAAAGGGATGATCCTTACCCAGTCCTCTTTAGGTATGGTTCTTGCAAGTTCACTTCTCAGAATGTATTTCCTACAGCTTGGTATAGATATTTTTAGGGGTGGCATTGTTGACTGACTCTTTTCTAGATGTTTTACTTTGTATTTATTGGAAACTTCTGGATTGTTTTGAGAGAGTTTGATAGTTAATATACCTGCTATATTGTTAGCTTTCGGTCATGCCTACCATGTGCGTAACAAAAAGTTAACCTCTTGCTGCTGTTGGTTGTGTGCTAGCTCCTCAGATGCATTTGTAGACCTGGATGGTTGTGCTGGGTGCTGCACAAGTGAGTATTTGAAAATTGTTATGGATGGAAGGCGTCTAGGAACGTGGCTATGCATAAGGATAAAAGGAGTCTGGAATTACCTCTGTCTGTGTGCTGAGCTGGCAAAACACAAGCCAATGTGCTGCTCTGTCAGCAAGCTCAGTGTTGGAGAACGTGGGCAGACAAGTTGAGGCCTGTCTGCATTCAGCCATTTATAGGGTTCCCTGGGTTATTTCTCTGTTAGCAAGTTTCAGGCTAGAAAGTATTTCTCTAAATGCTAACAGTTTTCTTTGACAGTAGCAGTGTGGGGTCACAGCTAAATGGAAGCATCTATAAGCTGTCTTCAAATCACCTCCTACCTGTGCGGTAATGATTGGTTTCTTACTGCATTAAATGTTTTAAATGCTCTATTAATGATGGTTCAAATGCAGAAAATTTAATAAAAGATAAGGTGTGGTTTTTGTGGGGCAGATGCTTGGTTTTGGTAATCAGTGCTTTATATTTAGGGATTTATTTCCTCTAAATATTCCAGCAACTATGTGTTGTATGCTTAAAATTTTGTACTGCTTCGTAATTAGTCATTTCCCGTTGTCTGCAGAGCAGTAAACATTGAATTATTTTTGTATTCTATTATTGTACTGTGCTGGCAGATGATTGTAATATTACTGATGATATCCTTGTACTTTTTCCAGATATCTTCACAGTCACCACTTCTTGGAATGCATTACTTTGCTACTGTCTATTCCAGTGACAGGCGTACATCCAGGTGTGCTCCAAGCTATACGAGACCTCTTGCGTTTCCTGGCGCAGTCCCAGAAGGGTCTCCTCTTCTTTATTTCCGAGTACGAAGCGACGAACTTGTTGATAAGAGCACTTTGTCAATTTTCCGATCCGGATCAAGAGGAAGGTCTCCAGTCAGATGGTGCAAACGAGGATACTTTTGCCCTGTGGCTCCTGCATTCGACACAGACATTACAGTGCATCTCGGAATTGTTTTGCCACTTTCAGCGGTGCACAGCCAGCGAGGAAACCGACCATTCAGACCTGTTGGGAACGCTTCACAACCTTTACCTGATCACCTTTAACCCCGTGGGAAGATCTGCTGTGGCTCATGTCTTCAGTCTGGAGAAAAACCTCCAAAGTCTTATTACTTTAATGGAGTACTATTCCAAAGAAGCTTTAGGGTAATTTATATTTGCATCCTTTAGGTTTTTACATTTAAAAGTATCTACCTTTTTTAAAAAAAATCAAAAATAGTGTATCTAAAAACTCGTGTTCTTTTAGACCATGATCTTCTTGAAAATATCTTAAGTAGGACAACGTTATTGAAAATCAGGCCTGTTGGTTGTGATCAACTAACTACTGAATGCCCAGAATTTGTGGTGGTCATCCACAGAAGTGTTCTGATATAAGTCAGACGTTCATTTATATGAAAAAAAAAAAAAATCAGTTGGTAGGCATTTTTCATTGAAGCATAAAATTTCACCTTGAAACGAGCAAAAGATTTGGCTGGGGAAACTTGATGCTGCACGCTTTCCAGGGGTGGGAATCTCTCAGTTTACAGAATTCTTGTACATGTTAAGAACAGCTGTTGTTTTTTCTGGACAGGCAGCCCTACTACTTCAAGTAGCAGGGCTTTTAAAGCAAGATTTTAAAAATGAAATCAAAGTTATGGGAGAAAGATTTGTTGGCTAGTTCACTCTAGTCAGTACTCTCAGGTTTCTTTTGTGGATGATAACTTTCATTTACATTTACTTTATCATTTTTTCTCTTTTCAAAAAGCACAGATTTTTTTTTTAATGATTATATGGGGAAAGCCTTTCTGAAGATAAAAGTTCTGTAGGTAGATTTTTAGGGGTCAGAGAAAGAAAATGTAACAAATACCCAGTTGCATTAGCTGAGATCTAAAAGTTCTTATCGTTGTTTCAGAGACTCAAAGTCTAAGAAGTCAGTTGCTTACAATTATGCCTGCATCCTTGTCTTGCTGGTGGTTCAGTCCTCTAGCGACGTCCAAATGCTGGAACAGCACTCAGCGCCTTTGCTGAAGCTTTGTAAGGCAGACGAAAATAACACCAAATTGCAAGGTACAGCATGTGTCATTATCAACTGAATTGTTTGAATGTATGGAAGAAACCTTTTATATGTGGGTAATTGGTACTTCACAATCATCTGGTTTGGATAATGTATATAATGAAATTCCTTTTCCAGCTGCATCTGATTAGTTGAGTCACAGAGATGATGTGTAATTTTTTTCCCCCCTGTTAATGAGAGTTAAATAGGAAATTCTGGATAGTTAAATTATTTTTTCAAGTAATAATAACTACCGTGAATTTTGGATAATTACAGGAAGTTTGAAATTATTTCTGTGTTGAAAATAACTTAGCAGAGCAAATTCCAGTAAAAATGGGCTAACTAGTTAGCGAGCACACTCTTACTTTTGTTTTCCTTGGTGATGTAGGCTTATACAGTTTGTATATACTAATAAATATTCCTGGGACTGTTTTCTGGCAGCTGGGCCAACTGGCATGGAATGATCAGGTCTCTGTTAGTAAATCTTTTGACTTCCAAATTGTGCCTTGGGATATTCCTTTGTTTGTGTTGACTTGCATATCAGACCCAGATTATTTGGAATGGAGCAGATCAAAGAGCCTGCTGGTGACCATTCTGGCACCTGAAGCTGCAGGGTTGTACTCTGCACTGCTTAACTGGTGTGTGTTCATGTACCAGCAATTTCTCTCAAAACTTAAACGCTCCAACAGAAATCAGAATTCTTCAGAAATGTAGTTTAATTTCCCCTTCTGCCATTCTTTTATTTATTTTCATCTCATCTGATCAGACTATTTCATGAGAAGGGGAACTAGTTTATTAAAACAAATCATGAAATCAATCTGAGAATAGTAGTCAATTCATAGCCATTCAACCTTTGAACCTTCTGATTATTCTACCTATTTTCAGAAATAATGGGTTTTGAAATGTGAAATCTCTTCTCCCAAAGCTTGGAACGTTCAGATTATTCTGGACTAAGAGAATCTGTTGATGTCTAAAGTCTTCCAGAGAGGATAGGTCTTACTGGTGCAGATATTGGCTGCCTTTGGGCATTTAACAGGAGGTTCATTTTCAGTTTGTAATAACCTATTACGTATAACCGAAGGGGAATGTGTCCTTGTTCTTAATGGCTTTTTGTTTATCTGACAGTGGGACCCTTACTGCCTTTTAGAAAATACATTTAATTATAGGTAACACAAATAATAAGCTGAAAATTGAGTGTTCAAGTTGACTTGAGCAAAATTTTGTCCATGTACATGAACTATAATGACTGTTCTGAAGTCCTACTTTTGTCGATGATTTTTAGCTGGCTACAGCTACAGTGTTTGCCTCATGGATTTCATGCTTGGACTTAGTACCCTTTGTGTAAATTAAGTGCCTAAGGTTTTATGTTCATAAATGTCCTGACAAGTTATTTGATTAACTATAGGTAATCTTTTTTTTTCCCCTGCAGAGCTCAGCAAGTGGCTTGAACCTTTGAAAAATCTTAGATTTGAAATAAATTGTATTCCAAATCTCATTGAATATATCAAACAGGTCAGTGAAATACACATAGATGCTATCTTTTAGTTGTGCCCTATAAGCTTGTGCTTTTTTGTAGTTTTGATATTTTATATTACGTAAGTAGTAACATATTTAAAAATATTATCTAAAATAGATGTTTTTATTAAAGCTTACAATCTAAGCCAGTTCTTGCTCTCAATTATATATATTGAAACAAAACTGCAGGTAACTGAGTACAAAACATGGGGGGAACCCCCTGGGAACCTAGGGCCAAGAGATTATTAGCCTGAAGAAGGATCAACCTAGGAGCTTGAGTTCTCAGCTGCCAGATCTTGGGGAGTAATTCTGTGGGCAGAGACAAGTTGCTCTTCCACCTGTATTGAGCAGGTAGCAGATCTTCATTTTCTGCTTCATTTACTTAGCAAGGCCGAATACAAGATACTTTTTCAACAGAACATCTGAAAGGGGCTTCCAACTGCTTTCTCCTGAAGATAGCTCCCAGAGGATGCGTCTTTGCTTCAGTAGATACCACTGAAATACTTCCATTCCCTTCAATAGAGGCTGATATTAGTCAGTGAATGATAGAGGCACAAGTGTGTGTGTGTGTGTTTGTAGGTATATATTTATAATTTTTAAACACTAATTATATTTTGTCTGTAACTAATTTTCCAAGGCTTGTTCTGGTGGACTTGTTGATACATTGATCCTGTAGTCTCTTTAGAGCTCCTTGTATAGCTGCAGATTATCAGAATTAGTTTGAGTGGACCTGTTTTTCGAAAAAGTGGAGAAGGAATTGCATTAAGATATGTCTTCTGGAAATTATGTTAAATTTCCTTGTCTGTGTAATTAAGCATCTTAGTTTGTTTAACAATCTGCTAGCTATTCTTTCATTCTAGTCAGAATATTACGCTAATACATTCGTCATAAAGTCCTTTCTTGTAATACATGTTCATTTTTTTAAAATTTTGTCTTTAAGAATATTGACAGTTTGATGACCCCGGATGGAGTTGGCCTTCCTACAGCCCTTCGTGTTCTGTGTCATGTTGCATGTCCACCACCTATGGTAGAAGGTATGGTAAATGTATTTGTACCATTCAACATAGAAATCTTAATTGTCTGAGTTTCTTACTTAAAAATGTCCCAAGTGTAACGGTGATTTCCCAGGAGGTATTAGACATACAGAGATGTCTCTTGTTTTTCTGTACAGGTCAACAGAAAGACCTTAAATGGAATCTTGCGGTTATTCAGCTCTTTTCTTCCGAGGGAATGGACACCTTCATTCGGGTCCTGCAGAAGCTGAACAGCATCCTCATTCAGCCTTGGCGACTCCATGTCAATATGGGCACCACGCTTCACAGAGTTACAACTATTTCCATGGCCCGCTGTACGCTGACACTCCTTAAAACAATGCTAACAGAACTCCTGCGGGGCGGATCTTTTGAGTTTAAGGACATGCGCGTTCCGTCGGCGCTTGTTTCTTTACACATGCTCCTGTGTTCTATTCCTCTCTCGGGCCGCTTAGATAGCGACGAACAGAAGATTCAGAATGACATTGTTGACATCTTACTGACTTTTACGCAGGGCGTTAATGAAAAACTTACCATTTCAGAAGAAACTTTGGCAAACAATACTTGGTCTCTAATGCTAAAGGAAGTCCTCTCCTCAATTTTGAGAATCCCTGAGGGTTTTTTCTCTGGACTCATACTGCTTTCAGAACTGTTGCCTCTTCCGCTGCCCATGCAGACAACTCAGGTATAATTTAGATTTATTTACTTCTTAAGAATTTTTATTATGCATAACCTTTAGACCATTTTTCACCATTTTCTTAGCTGTAGAAAGAACAGATACGTGAAAGGGTGGATTAAAGTTTTTTTTTTAACAGCATTTATATTCACATAGATTCTTTGGAGATATGTTTGTCATGGGGGGGGGAAAAACCCACAAATATTCTTATTTGGAGGATTTTTTTTTTTTTTAAAGTTAAGTCATATATTGTTCTTCTGTCTCTTGTCAGATTATCTAGATTTACGTTGTATTACTTAAATAGTTGTCTAGGAAACTCTGAATTTAGGCCTGAATGCCAAACTCTGTTTATTAAGGCATGGATCTTGAATTTGTGATCTTCAAGTGCAGAAGACATGTGACAACCCATGCTCCCAAAGGAGTTAGGAATACCCGATTGGTGGAACCGTGCCCTGTCATTTAGTGATATTAATGAAAATGGCATTGCATGTTTTTGATGAGGACAATATTAGTGCTTAGTATTTGCTTATAACTTGTGGTAGAATTCACTTTTTATGGTAAAAGTTGAGAGGGAAAAACCCCCTGTTCTTCTGTTCCTGCAGGTAATTGAGCCCCATGATATTTCAGTGGCACTTAACACCAGGAAGCTGTGGAGCATGCATCTTCACGTTCAAGCCAAGCTGATACAAGAGATAGTTAGATCGTTCTCTGGTTCATCTTGCCAGCCTATTCAGCATATGTTGAGACGTATTTGTGTTCAGCTGTGTGACTTGGCTTCACCTACTGCTCTTCTTATCATGAGGACTGTATTGGACCTGATTGTAGAAGACCTACAAAGGTATTTTGGCTTTCTATTGCAAAGATTTCTTTAATGGACTACTAAATTCGCCCAGGTTCTGTGCAGTAGAGTTAGCAAGAGAAAAACACTTTCAGAAATACTACTTGTTACGAACAGAATGAATTCTCAGTCCAGCTCTATATACCATGTTCTGATACTGCTTTATGTTGCCAACCATGTCCAACAGGTATTCCACGTTATGTGCATGGAAAGTATTTTAGGAAGGCTTTTCTCAGGTTGTACCTGCAAAGCCTTATCTACTCAGTGAACTTCTACACACCTTGTTTGAAATAATAAAAGTAGACTTACTATCAGTAGAGGTAAAACTTATTTTATTGGGATTTGCCATAAAATCCCAATAAAATAGGAACAGGAAAACATGTAGATACTTGTAAGCTGGAGGAAGTTGAAGACTACCACGTCAGAGGCCATTGAAGCAATGAGTATTGTTTATTTAAAATCCTATTTATTCACATATAATGATATAACCGTGTAAAAGCATATTTATCTACATATAATTAGATGCACTATAGTGTGTTAAATGCGTAGCTAATTTATGATGCAACAGAAAGATGTTTAGTGAAAGTTAAACAGCTTTTAGAAAGTACATGAAAGTGTAAATTTACATGCATCAGGTGTTTAAAATGTGGAATTATGACTCCTGTAATGATTATTTTTATAGTTTTTTAGATCACAGTAGAGCAGCTTTTCCTATGTATTCAACGTGCATTGATATCCTTTCAGCAACACAGAAGATAAAGAGAAACAATACACTGGACAAACCACTCGATTGCTTGCTTTATTGGATGCCCTGGCTTCAAACAAAGCTTGTAAATTGGCTATCTTGCATCTGATCAATGGAACTACTAAAGGTGATGAAAAGTATGCAGAAGTTTTCCAGGAGCTCCTGGCTCTAATGCGGTCAGCTGGAGACAACGTCACTCATCAACAGAGTGCCGAATATGTAACCTCTCTTCTGCAGTCCCTCTGCGATCAGGTATTTTATACATCTAATGCATAATGTGTGGTGACACTTCCGGGGGGAAACGTTAAAGTAGGTTATTCTTAGGAAAAAAAAACAAACAAAACCAGGCACCTAAAGGGGAAAAATCCATCAACATTTTTAAACTACAAAAAGTAAACAGTTGTGTATGGTTGGCTGCTTTGATGGACTTGCTGCCAGTCTTTCTGTTCTTGAACGTAAATCTTTTAATTTATGAAATCTCTTCTGCGTGGTGTGTGCTATCCTGGTAGGTCACTAGAGACCAAGAGCTGAATGGCACGCAGACTGACTGTCCTCTCAGATGAGGGATGTTATTTCTCCGCATGGGGAAATTCTAGAACGTGGGCCACTGGCAAAACTTGTGCTATTCACCTTTTACTCAACTGAATAAGTATCTGTGTCTCGGCTAACTGAAACCTCTTAAACATATTGCAAATCTGAAGGTATGGATGATAGGCTGCTACCAGAGTTAAAACAAATCACACAGGAGAACTACAACAAAACACGGTCTGCTAGAACAGAGTGAGAAAAATTACCTGAAAACTGATTCATGGACAAGCCCAGGTGTTTTCTCATTAGTTTTATGCATATATTTACATTTCAGTAATTGTCTTACTACTTGCATATATTTTTTTGGTTTAGTCCATTTATACAAATGATGTTTGAGCACTGTTGGTCAGTAAAGATCAGTTAGCTGTTTGCTTATAAACAATAGCTCTTTGCCTATGCAAGTTCATTGTGAAAGTCGATCTTGGTTTATGCCCCATAAAATATGAAGGGGATAGTAGATCTTAAACTTCTTAGGTATTGCTTAAAACCTCTGAATTTGGATGAATGTTTTGAGATGAAGGGACAGTTTGACTCTGTAGGCAAGAAACTGAATGCAAAGCTAAGATGCTATTCAGTTACTCTGTGGCATTTAGTTGTCTGTGCCACCACTTCTCACCCTTTGAAGCTTTTATGTTTTTAAAAATCAGTAATGGTTTGTAACCCTTGACAGAACCAAATGAAAAAGGATACACTGGATTAGTGTTTTACTGTCAGTAATAACTGTCAGATGCTTGAATAAGCTGATCAAGGGGTAGTGAAAGAACCTAGTGTTGCTGACATAATGTATGGTTTATGCTTACTGCTGGTATGTCAAACGCAGCTATGTGTATTTTACTATGTGTGTAATAATTGCTTTTTGTAGGATATTGCCCTCATTTTGCCAAGTTCATCAGAAGGCTCTGTGTCTGAATTAGAGCAGCTTTCCAATTCCTTACCAAACAAGGATCTGATGCCGTTAATTTGTGACAGCTTAATGGAAACATTAACCAATTCTGAGAGCAGTTACAGTTGTCTGCTGACCTGTATCCGAACAATGATGTTCCTTACGGAGCACGACTATGGCTTCTATCACTTAAAGAGGTACGGTATCTTAAGATGTCTCTGACAACGTAGTTATTTAAAACGTCTGCAATGTGAAATCAGATGTCTAGAAAGATTTAGAAGTTTTTTAAATGTCTTGCTTCTCTGTCTTAAGAGTCCCAGATATAATATGAGAATAAAAAATAGTAGTGTGCTAGGATGACAGCATTTGGTGAGAATCTAAGACTTTACTGTTTAAAAATGCAGAAAAATAGCATTGGGAAGAACACTTATTTTTAATAGCCAAGTGATCATATTTCCAGTATAAAACAGTTTCTAAACACTGAGTTCACTCTTTAGTCACTGTAAAGAAAGTGCTGAAGCTTGTTTCACTTTCCCTACAAAACGTATAAATATATCTTAGTGGAATCTGTTGCATGTAGCACATTGAGTAGGAGATCACCATATCTAGCAGGAAATGCTGAAGACAAGGAACCCGAACTTTAATTTCTCTTCTGAGGCTTCAGTGTTTTACTCAGCTGTTTTTTCAGGTGTTTTTATTTTTTTTTTCTTTCACTTGAGATTATGAATCACCTATGAATCATTTCTGTAGTTGGAACACAAGCACACAGGAGCACTTTTTTTCAGAAGCAAAGTATTGAAAAAAGCTTTGTGCCTTCCATTTTCCCCCACCCCAAGGCTGGAGGATTAGAATGAGATACAGTGCTGGCGTCCTTTCCTTTTCAGTAAAGCCATAGGTACAGCTATCATCTGAAACAGTGAAGAGCTGTATATCTTTTCCTCTATTTTAAGGGAATTCAATTTGCCCTTCTCTGGAACGTCTTGACCACGAGGCAATTGGGGCTTTTGAAACAGGGATTTTTTTTTGGCTTCTATTAAAGTCTTCTCCCTTTTGAACAGAATGTATACATACAGGGGACAGTACTATGTTGTTTTGACACTTTTCCCTGTCCTGTATTTGGACCCATTTCTGCCCACCAAAAGTGAGGTGCAAAGAGGCAAGAAGGGTTCCTGAAAAGAGAAAGGTAGCACCTGGAGCCTTGCCAATAAAAGGCTGCTCAAAACACTCTTCTAAGGGATGTTACAGAACTGTGCTGCTCAGACTTCAACAAGCTACACAGCCTGTAAATGAAAAATAAGAAGGCTAAAGATGCTGTCAGCTTCAGTGCATGGCCTTGCTGTTTTTCGATTGTTTCTGGTTTTGCTCCTGCAGTTAGGCATCATGGGGTGCAGTGAAACTGCAAGCACAGTCCTGCTTTATACACAAGGCACTTGTGCAAGCCAAAGCTTCTGTACTCCTATGCCTTTTCGCCCACAAGATGGAAGTGCAGTTTCAGGCAGGTTTTCAAGATACTGCTGTGGTGTGTGTAGCTGTGTTCGTGCAGGCTGAAATACCTGCACACAGCCCTGGTGAGAACAACAGTGGGATAGAGAGAAAGCAACAAAGCACCTGCTTTGCAATCAACCCCCAACTTAATAATGATCAAATGTACCAAATTTATTTTGCAATAGATGTTGTTTTCTTGTAAGTTACACGGGGGTGGTCACAATGTGTGCACTAAAAAAGTGTTTTTTATCTATTTATGATAAAACAGCTCTCTAAGAAAACACAGCAGTGCTCTGTACACTGTATTAAAGCGAGTAATCACCAGTTTCAGCAAAGACACAGGGGAACTGGCCTCTTCTTTCTTGGATTTCATGCGACAGCTTCTAAACTCGGATACGCTGGTGAGTGAATATGTATTGAATACTCAAATTCAGCTGCATTTCTCTGAAATTGCAGGGTGAGATGCGTTTGGGAACTATGATCTCAGAAAGCAGATGACTATTTAGATTGCTGTGTATGGCTTTTCTGTCAGTAGTGTTAGTGCCATCTTTATTTTGTAATGAAATCTGTGAAAGCTGGGCAGAACATATGTTTAATAAATAAGAGCTTTCTTTCAGTAGGAAAAAATGGCATGTTGATTCTTGAGGAGAAAAGTGCAGTTATTTATTTTCAAGATATGGATGAAATATTTCAAGAAGTCACACTGGCAATTAACAAAAAAAAAAAAAAGCCCCTAGCAAGCATTCCAAGTGCCAGCTCTGTGCAGAAAATATATTTTTGTAATTGGTGAAACTGTAAATTGGTTGTACTGACTTTCCCAGGTGAAAAGTGTGCTGTTGTATCCAGGTTCTGATTTGATGGGGATGTGTTAGGGAGTAGCTGTATTAATATGTGTCATAGAAAGTATGACAAATATAATGCAGTAGTATACAAAAACTACTAACAAGTAGTATAGAAAGAAGTTTAAAATAATTGTTAGTTCTCTGCTACAAACCTCAATTTATATGGGAAAGGATTGGATTCATCTTGATGCAGCATTTGAACTAGCCTATGGAATTGTACGTAATTAAACATATTTTGCATTATATGCAGAAAAATCAGAAGAAATTACTCTTACTTTCTTCAATTTCTCTAATTTATGTTGGGGTTCTAAGGGGTTTGTCATCCAGAAATATAATAAATATTTAACCATACTTATTTCCCACCCCACATGTTTTCCAGGGATGCTGTGGAGATGACGGAAGCCTTATGGAAGTAGATGGATCTCACCCAGGCAGAACGCTGGGTCTGACCACTGCGGAGTTAAAACATCTACTGCAGAGCAAAGAGGAAACTCCAGAAAACCTACTGCTTGATCTGGAGAAACATGTCATGGTAAAAAGATCATGTTGCAATCTGGTGTCTGACTAATTTCAGAACAATATAGACCATCACTTCTTGATGAGAAGGATGCACGTTTCTGTAGCATACCTTGCAGAGTTGGTAATAGCTGTTGCTGTCATTTTAAGAAGCTTCAGGTAGGGTTGGGATCCCCTTGTGCTGGGAGTATTTCCATACCGTAAAAGCATAGACAACAGTGTGATAAAAGGCAGCGAATGCACATGAGAGAGCACTGGCTACTGCTGGGAAGATTGTTAATGTAATAAAGGACAAGGAATCCTGTTTTGTGTAGTATTTTTTAAATAAATAACAAATATTTTTTAAGGAGGGGAACAAATTCTGTCTTGATGTGCTGACTTAGGATCGTTCTAAGGAAGACGATGGCCTTGAATCCTTGCTGGACAACATAGTTGGTGTCAGGCAAATGTTGGAATCGGCGGGTGATTCTTGTCCCCTGAGTGACCAAGATGTGGAGCCTATTCTTTCTGCGCCAGACTCTCTTCAGAACTTGTTTAACAACAGGTAAAATGGACAAATGTGTGGGCATACTGCCTGTAGTTTATTTAATAGCATGCAGTAATTTATGCATCATATATTACAAACAGGATCTCACAGAAGTGCTGTTGCCACTCCCGACTAGTCCCACTATATTTAATTTCATAAAACTGTCAAGGATGAGGCAGCAGTATTTCTCCTAGGTTCTGTGGTGCTGCACAGGCTTGCATTTGGTGGTAGTTCATAATCCAATAGGCATTACACATCTGTCCTTATTGCAGGACTACCTACGTGTTGGCAGACGTGATGGACGACCAGCTGAAGCCCATGTGGTTCTCACCCTTTCAGGCTGAAGAAATAGACACTGATCTGGATATGGTAAGGGGCTGCATTAACATTATTTAGGTTGGTTTAAAAATGAGGGTTAACCTGAGCTAGTAGCATCAGAGATTCACCCTTTGTTAAAGGTTGTCATCAAATGCCTCCAAGTTCACATGGAAGTGGACAAAGAATTGGCACCTTCTACAGTGTCCTGATGTAGGAGGGAGTCGTCTCCTTCAGAGGAGCAGTCGTATCAGTCCTAACCTGCTTTTGTGTGGCTGCTGGGTCTTTTCAGTAACTTGTGTTCAGTGTAGACAAGGAACTTTATTTATCTTCTCTTTTCCTTGTTTATCTTCTGTCCTTGGAGCAATATTCAAACACCCTGATAGCTATACATACTGTTTCAAAATCTTTGCTCTGATGTGACAAAAGTGGAAAAAAAGACAGTAGTAAATGGAAGGAACTTCATGCACAAAGTTTTCAAATACATTTTTTTTTTTAAGCTAAGCTGTTGTTAGTGCCTTAGCTTCTTATGTGGGAAATAGTTGCTTTGTGTTGACCTCATTGCCTTCCTTCTTTTTTAGTTTTACTACTTAGTATTTACTTGCAAAGACACTTCTATTTTTTTAAGCAACCCCCAAACTTAAATAAATATATTTACATATATGTATATATATAATATTATTTTTTGAGCCGCAGTACTGCATTAAAAGGGAGAGAATGTTCTAGCAGAAAAACTCCAGAGTAGGTTTGGGACCCTTGCTGAATCTCCATCCTGGTGCAGCATGTTTTCTTCAGAGGTGCTAGTGATGATTGTTGTGATAAAACAACCCTCTATTGCTGCAGGTGAAAGTTGACTTAATTGAGCTGTCAGAGAAGGGCTGCAGTGACTTTGACTTGCAAGCGGAATTGGAGAGGTCATTTTTGTCGGAACCATCATCCCCTGGTCGGACAAAAACCACAAAAGGTTTCAAACTTGGCAAGCACAAGCATGAGACCTTCATAACTTCAAGGTAAGATGAGCTTAATGACTAGTGTGTTTAGCGCTCTTTTGCATATTCTCAAAATGTTGAATACCTTTTAAATGGCATCTCCAATATGAAGAATATTTGACTTTCAGTAAGAACGTTTTTTTCTGTTAGCTAAATAAACCATTGTTTGTCACGACAGTGGAAAATCTGAATACATAGAGCCTGCAAAGAGAGCTCATGTTGTGCCGCCACCGAGAGGAAGAGGCAGGGGAGGATTTGGACAAGGAATTCGACCACATGATATCTTCCGTCAGAGGAAACAGAACACCAGCAGACCGCCCTCCATGCACGTGGATGATTTTGTTGCTGCGGAGAGCAAAGAAGTCGTCACTCCAGATGGGATACCACCAGCCAAAAGGCCACCAAAAGTGTCCCAGAAGATTTCTTCACGCGGTGGGTTCTCAGGGAATCGTGGAGGACGAGGAGCTTTCCACAGTCAGAACAGGTTCTTTACCCCGCCTGCTTCCAAAGGTACGTTTGCTCTTTTATTAGAGTTGTAGTAAGTGAATGCTTAAAATGCTTCAGTAATGCTAGCCCAATCTTCCAGCGATTCATCATCCGTGGCATGTGATGTTTTTGACCAGTGTATCTGGGAAGGAAATAAGTTGTTTGGCACTAAAAAGGTGTTCTCGTGTGCTGTGGAATTGAACTAAACTCTTCTCTCCCCTTTTCTCTTACAAAAAGTCAGCTGTTTTCTCTCTGTCATGGTCCTGTGTACAGCAACTGTTGGAGTGTTTCAGAGATGCAGTCAGAAAAATACAAAGCCCTCTCTCACATTTTTGATGGGGTAGTTCCTGAAATCAAACCTCAAAATACCTCTCTGGATTTAAATGGGGCTTGAATAAAAGGATGGAAAATTTGGACAAGAGGAAGGCACAGTTTGATTGAACCTGGAGATTCTAGTTACAGAATGTGAAGTTTCTTTCATGTACTGTGAGGTTGCATTCCTTTCCTTTCCATCTGGCAATTAAGACAGGTCTGCACAGTGGAAACAAATTATTTTAATTTAGAGAAGTTACAAATACCAGGATTTACTTTACTTTGCAGTGCTATGTGTACTTTAAGGTAAAGTGTGGGATTATTAATGACCTAAAGTATTGGGGTCTGTCTTAGTACACTAGATAATGCAGATCTTTTTTAGGCTTTAGTTTGTGTCTGAAAAGTGGATATTGTACTGTGCACAGTACTGGGGAAAGTGACACTGAGATAATATACTGAGGGTATGTTGATGCAGAGTAGTTTTATCTGTCTGAGTGATGTAAATGTGGTTTACCCACCCTGAGTATCATGAAAGATTAAAATGAAGAAAATGAGAGATTTGTTCAAGAGTGTGCGTTTTTTCTCTCCCCATATCTAGGAAATTACAGTCGTCGTGAAGGCGCTCGAGGCTCAAGTTGGAGCGCCCAGAGCACGCCCAGAGGAACCTACAATGACAGTAGAGGTGGTCAAAGCAATTTTAACAGGGGTCCACTGCCACCACTGAGACCATTAAGTTCAGCAGGTACATGGTATTCATATGGGCATCGAACTTTAGAAAATTCCTTGAATTTCATTTTTGCTTTACAAATGAAACCGTGCAAGGATGCTGCAGACACCTTGAAATTCAGCAAATGCTTTAAGCATATATGAACAGTTGTCACTGAGACTGTCCAATCCGTACTTTCCTAGGAACTGTCCTGTAATCAATCCATAAGACTTGCTGAATTGAACGCTTGAGCGCAGAATCTTAATTTTGCAATCAGATTTTTGCAGTTCAGTTGTCTTCGTAACTACGCAGTAGTTATAGAGCCAATCAAAACAAAAATGCTTGCCTAAAAGAAAGGTGAAAATTGAAAGGAGAAAACAGACCCAGTTCGTGTCTCGTCTTGATTTTGTTTCTTATGCTTTCACAGCACCTGCTACGCCTAGGCTTTTTTTTTTTCCAACTGAGTATACTTTTCTTTGCTTTAAGGCTACCGACCGAGTCCTCGCGATCGTGCTTCCAGAGGCCGGGGAGGAATTGGACCATCTTGGACAAGTGCTAATAGTAGTAGCAGTGGTGGCTCAAGAGGAAAGTTTGTTAGTGGAGGCAGTGGAAGAGGTCGTCATGTACGTTCCTTCACGCGGTAAAATGAGACCTAACGGAACAGCCCAACCGCGGGGACTTCTGTGAGATGACAAAGAAAACCGAGGCACTAAAGGACCAATTCAGAGTTGGTGGGATCTGGAGGACACCAAGAGAATATTTTTGTCTGAAGAAAAGTTTTTGTTTGATACAAGACTTGAAATTTCAATAAAATTCAAGACTTTTTGTGTACAATTGTATATTTTTTGTTCCTTTTGAAAGAATGTTTTATTTTTTTTGTGGACAGTAGACAACATTCAGTAAAGAACCTCGTTGAGTTGACTTGAAGGACTTTTAAAAAATTCATTGTGCCAAAAGAAAGGTACAGGTGTTTTGTGTGTGACTTATTACTGCAAGAAAATTTAAAAAATATATATGTAAGGCAATTCTAGTTTTTTTTCTCTCAGGTTTAGAGCCACTAGCCCTCTTTTTAGCCAGTCTCAGTTGTTAATGGTTGAGGTACATCTGAGAGCAGTTGAAGTAGCAGGTGATAGAAGATTGACTGAAATGAATTAATCTGTGAAAGAACGCAAACATAATTGTAATTTATTTCGGTTTTGTTGTATGCTTTTGGTAACGTGATTAGACACTTGGGTAAGATCTTGCTCCTGTTAAAATTTGTAGAAAATCTGTCATTGACTTCAGTGAGAATAAGAGAATATTCTGGTATTTACAACTCCAGCTCGTGCATTAGGAGCATGTGTCATTTTGTTGGAAAACAGATTATGGATGCTTTGAGGTTAAATATCGAGAGTCTGGAGTTAATGATGGTTGCCTGCCCGTCTGCTGACTGAAGTAGTTGAGGAGAGGGCACAGACATGGAAAACCGACCAACCATGTAGTGAAGCAGTAAAGCTAAACTTTCCCTTTGAATGGATGGTTTGGATTTTGGTTTCTGTAATTCTTAAACTGAGATACATCACGAAGAGAAAAACTTCTGAGAAGTAGAAATTCATGAAGAGATGTTACCCGTAGATCCACCTCTAAATTTATATTCATGTTATACTCAGCGACTGGAGTAAGCTTTTTAAACTTTTGTGTTCCTTTGAGCTCCGTGGGATTTCTTACAAGTAACCAGTTCTCAGTCACCTTTTACTGCATTTTGGGATGAGGTGAGGAGTGGTAGTTCTTACTGATGGCCATACACCACTTTTATTTTGATTTTTTACAAGCTCCACTGTCAGCTGAGCTTGATTTTTCACTTATGTTTTGGTTTCATGACTATGAAAGTGCTATAAAGGGGTCATCTTCTGCTTAAATAAAGCCTGGTTTTAGTGTCCTTAAGTAATCTTAACTTACTTTTGGGCAGCTAGTCTGCTTAGAATCATAAACTTCAACAACCTCTTTTAAGTGCTTCTAAAACATGGTCATACTTCAAATTGGATTTTTTTTAGCTTCATGCTGGTTGGCTAAATAAGGATGTGTTCTGTTTGAACCATTCTGTGCATCCTGTCCCTGAGGAGACTCAGGGGCTTAACGTCCCCCAGTCTGAGAGCTCTGCACAAAGTCAATTGAGATAACCAGTGAACGGGGTAAGCGTCTGTTGATTGGCTGGGTGCAGTGAAAGGGAATGGTATCAGTTCACCAAGGTATGTATTTTAACGCTGTTTAAAATGACATGAACAAAAATCAAATTTCTAAGTGGTAAAAATAACACAGATGTAATTTTACTAATAATGCAATTGTAATGACTAAAATGGGTGGAGCTCTCAGACATTACAGGTATTAATGCTATTTTTTTAAGGAGCACTGCATAAATATTTTTCAAGCTGACTTGCTCCTTTAGACCATGTGTTTAAGGTTCTTTAATTTTTTTGGAAACTTTACTGTGTTTGAATCTAGCAGGGATATGAATCATTTGTTTTCTGTCAGGGAATTTGAAATGAAAAGTGTCAGGCATGGAATAAATATGTAAATATGTGGTATTTGTTCTTGAAAGTTTAAAATATATGGCATGTCACACTAATCATTTTCAAACTAGGAGGAAATAAAGGGTTGCTTAAGTTGTTTAAGATGTATGCAATCTGTAAATTTAGTCCAACTGGAAAAAGAAGTGTATGTCTTAATGCATTTAGTTCTGTAGCCCTTCACCGCAAAGCGGTTCCTTTCCTGGATAAATTCAGCTTGAAATAATGCTGTTTAAAACTGAGTTCTTTGGTTTGACTCTTAAAACTGGGATCCTTCCACAATTAAATAACATTCTAAGCATTAAATTTTGCTTTTTATACCCTGCCCCAAATGAAGTGTTCAAGTGCTGTTTCCTAAATGGAGTGCTAGAACGCTGGGAGCTAATGCCAGTGACAAAATGCTGCATATACATCCTACATCAAACCCTTGGGAAGAGCAAGTGCTGTAGAACCCCTCCACCACGCGATATAATTCTTCCTCCTACTGTCCTGGGGCTGAGTACGCAGATCTTGCGCTGGAGAGCGTGTGGTAAGGAAAGAAGATGTTCAATAAAAGCTGTTCTGGCTGAAATTGCCTTGGCTCAGTTAATGTCATAGTCGAGCACAGAAACTCTGCATTTGTATGGGCTAATGGTGAGACAAGTTCTGTATGCTTTATTTCCAAAATTTTCTAGCAGCTATGCAGTATTTCTGCACGTTCTATTCTCTACCCTCTGAAGGCCAAATACAAAGCAAGTTATCTGCAGAGATATATGCTACTGCCTGCAGTTGTGACGTGCAAGCTTTCAGCCTCCCCCGATTACCGCCCATCAGGTAAAAGAATAATCTTGAGATGGGTAAGGCAGAGTACTGTAGGCAATTAATTCATGCTCTGGAGTGCCCTGTATCCTGACCATTAACGTATCTCTAGATTACACCTTTGGAAGTGAAAATTCTAGAGTACCATGCTGTTTTCCTATTCTTGTTGTCCATATATGTTCTTACAGAGTGTATGATGAACTGGCATTAAGGATGAGCTCCCTTTAATTGATGAATGGTGAATTGATTTTTTTTTTTTCCCTTTGTGTCCGTTTATTTTCATGCTGTCTGTGCAGGACTGAACCATTGTATTCTTGTAGTCTAGTTTTTAATTTTTGCTAGATCTTCCCTCCTTCAAGAACGGCTGCATATCCTAGTCAAGAACTCTGAGGTCAGGCAGGAGAAAACCCATGAGAAGGGGTACTGCTTGATCTAATGCTTGCTTTGTTCGGTGCTGTGCATTTGTTCTGTTTGGCAAAATGACGTGCAACTGGTAATACAGCCTCAACTGCTTTAGTGCCCTGACCCTATAGCGTAGTTTATTTGGGACTTCCTGCACGCTGCAGTGAGCAGGCCTGAAGCTGACTATTTCAGCCAAGCAACCGGGCTACTCAAACTTCTGTAACAGAAAGAAATGACCCAAATCGCATTAATTACCGTATAATCCTTTATTAGTTCAACTTTTATACAAAGTGTACTTCAAAGTGATACAAATGCTGTTTCTTGTACAGATTAAGGTCTGTTAAGCACTGTTTTATCCATGTATATATAAAGGTAGAAAACGTAGCTAGGCTGGCAGTGAACCATAATGCTGGAAGACGAGTCAATGGTGATTTGTTAAGACAAAGTTGCATAGAATTGTAGGTCTCTGTAAAGGCATCTATCAATGTGGTAAAATCTCCCTGACCTACCGTACTTCATCCGCTCAGCAGTACGTGAGAAAGGAAAGGCCGGTACTGCTCCTTTTAAATACCATCCAGCACTTTTAAGTGAAACAGCTGTAGAAAAGCACCATGCCAGAAACATCCCAGAGGGCAGCGTCTGGAAAATGTGATTTGCAAGACTAACCGCCCTGTGTATCTTAGGAACTAGGGTTTATTAATGCATTAACTGTCTTTAAAACACTTAAGAACATTTGAGATAAAAACACCTTTTTTCCAGTCAAAATAGGTCACTGTATGAGGCTTTTTGCTTGAATATGTGATTCCATTCCCTCCTGCCCTGACAAAAACTCTGGTGTACGTATTTGCCACTTGGACGTGGTGCTGGGCAACCTGCTCTTGGGGGCCCTGCTTGGGCAGGGGCGTTGGACCAGCTGGCCTCCTGAGGTCAACTTGTTAGTCCTGCCAACCTCACCCCTTCGGCGCTGCTAAATTAACCTCACACAGGACTGTTAATCTAATACTAACTAAAAATTGTCATCTTAAGGAGCAAGGATGGTGAAATTCTGTCTTGCAACTGACTCAGATGCAGGGGTCTGAGTTCTAAGTCTGCTGTCAAATCTCAGCTAACCCTACTGAAAGCACTTCCAACTCATCCTTCCCTTTCCAAATAATCTGAGCAGCACAGGTCCACACTGGCTGAGGCTTCTGACAAATGTTTGCAGGAACCAGGGAACGTAGCTTTAATACTAGAGGAAGCAGAGAGAGCAGTATTCTGAATTTGACCTCTCAAGTTGGTAAGCCAATTTAAGGGAACTAACTTGAAAGGTATTTTTAACTGGCCTCCGCAGAATAAATACATAAATGTTGGTTTTCTTTCAAATACAAACTTACTCCTCTAAGCTGTTAATTTCTTTAAATACATCCTTAGTATTTTTCACTCAGTTTAACGTAGGATAAGGATTTGCTCAACTCATTGCAATGCCTCGTAATCTCCAGTACTTTACTTAACAACTGGCTCTGAGCGTTTTTGAGGATGCTGCAGGTTTGGTGCTATTACATTTTGTCCACAACTGAGTACTAAGATGTATTCCCCTTTTAATTCCAATGCTGTGATGCCCCAAGCCCGCAGTTTGTATTGGTAAGGCAGCTGGCACAGGTAGAAGGGTATTCTGCAGTCCATTGTTCCCTGCTCTAGCTGCTAAATGCAACTGTTTGCATGGCTCCTGGTCCACGGGAGTACCTGCTCCATCTGCAAGATTAACCACTCTCTGTAGCTTAGGAACTAGGGTCCAACTGTGAGGAAACAGAATCCATTAGAGCATAAGAAGGTTTAGCATAATTGTTGCCAGTAATTCAGTGCTGGGATGCACGGAATGAAATTAGGAAATGCACATTTAGCAGGCTTTCGTGTAATCCTAAACTGATGATGACTGGGAAGTAGCACTTCAAGTGAGTGCCTTCACCTACCCCAAGTCTACTACAGTATTTGGACCCTTAGCCTGTTCATCCTTCTTATAAAAATTGAAAGGAATAAAGAAATGCCTCTGCCACCTGTTATTAAGAGCTGTGTAATACATGGAATTGGAAAAGCTAAAACTAGGTAAAGTATTATTTTAATGGGCTATTTCATTTCAGTCTGGTTAATTTTAAGAAACAGGTGAAATGATGACCATGTTTAAGCATACGCTGCCCTGTGAGTGGTTCAGTAGTAGGGGAAAACCTGAATTGCAGAGCAATTGTCACTGAGCACTGGGCTCATGCTTAAAGTAAGTGGAAGGAATGGATGCCATCAGCCAGTGTATCCCCGTTTAAGAGATGGGTGTGAGCTTGTTTTCAGCTAAAGAAGACAGCTGGCCTGTCCTTCCAGCAGCAAGTGGGCCCAGGGCACTGCCACGCTTCAACACTGGAAGTTGAGACTCTCCAGAGGTGGCACCACCTAGGGTGTGCTTTCTCACAGAGCTCCTCCCTCCATGCACATTGCTTAGGGGACAGACAGCAGACCAAATGTTAAATAAACCCTACTTCCTACACTAGAAAGAATTCAGTCATAAAATCAGTGAGTGAAATTCTTAAAAGCAGAGATCCTGTTACAGAAAAAGCACAGCTAATTACTTGCTTTTTTCTGATCAGAATGGAAAGGATCCGGTGATCATTACTGCCCTCCAGTTCAGGACGGATGCTCCAGCTCATCTGAGTTCCGTAGGATTTTGAAGGAATTTTCTTCTTTCACATTAAGCAAGGTAGATTAAAATCACATCACAGAACCACACAGTTACAGAACACAGAAAAACATCCTGAAAACATCCTGATTCTACTAGCATGAAATCTGGTGTTGCTAAGAAGCTTCAAAAATCAGTGTGAAAGCTGAAATGGTCACAAAATTCACAGAAAACACGACATGATCAAAGCTTTCTAAGTTTCTACCTACAGCTTTAGTGTGCACACCGATGTGTGTGAAATGACCACTGAATGCTTGGTGGGAATGAAGGGGATTACTCCCAAATCATAGCGACTTTCCACTGTCCCACGCAGTTACATATGCTTGCTGAGATGTGTTATGTTGTGAATTGGAAGAGGCTGCTAGAATGACCTAAACGCTGTCAGTGAGTGTAGTTTAATCTAGACTATACACAGTGTAAAGTGAAAACCAAATAAATATTTGGTCGTAGCTCTTCCTGTGAATGTTTTCTTTGAGAAAAACAAAGAGGTTTTACAGGAGAGTTATTTGTGTTAGATTTTCAGCATACAACAACTGAACATGTGTGCATTTGTTTCAGTGTTACTGCAGGACAGGTTATAAGGATTTATTAATGCCTGAAATTAAGAGAACGCTGGCCACAAGTTTTTCTAATGTAGTGTATGTGCTAAAGAAGGCTGCTGTCTCTCTCTTTGGTTATGGTGTTAGCCATAAAAGCATTGCTCTGAGTGACAGCAAAGCATGCACAGTATCATATTTGCTTTCTAAGCTCGAGAATTGGTTTATTAAGACTTGCACCCGCACACATCTTTCCTGAAAGGTCAAAACTGATTTAGCACAATCAGTAAACAGGAGGCCAGGTTCTCCCCTAGCTATTCCACTGAAGAGCTGCACCAGAGGACAGAATATGGCTTAGTTAGAGCTCTGAAAACAATGCAAACAGGCTTTGTGAGAAGTTTAGAGGAACGTCTTTGAGCTGTACAGATTTCTCAGGCATACTCCAGTCCTTACAGGGATATACCCCCTCAGTTCAGGATTTGTCAGTCTGTTATAAAATCCTAGCTCTGACATGGCTGCAGACTCAAATAGTAAGATATTCGAAGTCCAAGCCACTGTGCAAATATTCCTCTGCTGTGGACATTAATGCTCAAATAGCCTTAGACATGCCCAAAGAAAACCAGAGCTACTCACGGCTCTGCACGTGCAGTGAGAACAGCCCCGATACCCCACTGCTGCTTTGCCTATTGCTGGGAGGTGCTGGCACAGCACTGAGGCTCCAACACCCCCAAACCAGGAGGGCAAGAGGTGGGAAGGGACATCCCCTGCCACATGATGTCACACTCAGAAAAAAAAGCTGGGAAAGGGGAAGAAGCAGGAGGTGGGGCTCTCGTTAGGAAGACGTCCCAAACAACCACATACAGAGCCCCTGCTTCCCAGCATGTGGCTGAACATTGCTCATTGATGGGAAGTAGGGAATAATTGTGGTGTTTTTTCCCCCCTCTTTGCTCCCACGTGGCCCTCGCTTCTCCCCCCCCCCCCCCCCCCCCCCGTCCTTCCCCTTAATTAAATTATCCTTATCTCAACATGCGAGCCTTTTTCTTTCATTCATACTTTCTTCTCCCCCTCTTCCTTTGAGGAGGGGGAGTGAGAGAGTGGTTGTGGTGGAGTTCAGCTGCCCAGCAGGTTAAACCCACCACACTCAAAAGTATTTATATGTTTTTTTAAAAATATTGGGTACTGAATGGACTGAATTTAGGCTTCAAGGACCCTGTAGAAAGCTAATACTTTCACATAGAAAAGCTCAAGTTACTAAACAAAATGCAAGATCCTCTCCCACAAACCCCGAATTGCACACAGATCTATGTAACAGGTTTTAGGCAACACTGTGACCTTGGGCTCTGGTACATACCTCATAACCGTGTGTCTGCCCAGGAAGTTAAGAGAAGCCCTAAAGTAAGTCAAGCTCACTTGAAGCTGTTACATAGCAGTAGATCTAGAATTTAAAGTGCTTTCCTTTCACTTTGACATTTACCTCCTACAGATGATACAAACAAAATCTATTAGTTTCTATTACTGGCTTTCCCCAAATTAAGTACATCCCAAATGTCATTACAGATAATCACAATTTTTTTCCCTGTTTCAAGTATAAGCATAAACTGGACTGAAACAGACTCTAATGGATCAGGAAAGAAAAACAAACTTTTAGCATCCTTGACTTTAAAAGATTCCAGTTTTCATGATATGAAGAGTTCTGTAAATGACACACTGATGAGACAGAAATCAAGTCTTCTCCCCTCTCTTTACAAAAAGATGAGCTACAAGTGTCTTTGAAAATTACCCAGTGTTCTGTAAGAGAAAACTCTCCCATTTGTTTTTATGGCCCAAGAGGGCAGAAAGTGGTAATCCAGGTTTAAGAAGAAAGCAAGCAAATCAGAAATTATATGAAATTTACCAATCATTCATGGAGAGTAAAAAAATTTGTCAGATGATCACAGAAATTAGAAAAAAAATGCTTTTTGAGCTTACTTCTGTTTAGATAACTGTAACTTCCCTGGGTTTCCGTTTTGCACTCTCCAGCCGTGTCAGTGGGCGGAAGTTTGCTGCCTTTCTGCTTCCCTCTGTGGTACTTAACCGACAGTCCTTCTGCAGCCCCCTCAGCAGCTCCATTAATTCCCGTTTTTCCAGCTCTGCTTGCTCCAGCTCCTGACGATGCTGTCTCTCTGCAGCCATCAGGGAGCGTACATCTGACATCATTCGGGACATCTGACTCTGAAACGCAGGTACCAGCTTACTGCAATAAACAAACTCTCTTCCACTGATGGCATTAAGAGGCTGAATTGGTCACGTGTGTAAGGGCAATGGATTATAAAGAAAAAGCAACACTGATGCAATCTGCTGGTTTTGATAGCAGAAGAAATACAAGCAATTTAAGGCACAACCCAGCATTGGCCTTATGAGATGGTCTTTTTTCAAAAATTCCAAACCAGTTTTCCTATAAGTGCAAAAAGTTTCCCATTTTGAACAGGGAGTAGACTTAGCCAGTTGCTGTTTCAATTTTCTATTTGAAGACCCCTACCAAAGTAAGGCACTGGTTTCATTCAGATATACTCTTCAAGGATGTAAAACTCAACTCCATTAAAAAAGAAAAGCATATAATTGGAAGTATCTCCATTGCTTTAATGTAATTGTTATCTGATGATATAATAACAACTGGATGTGTAGGAAAATACCATTGCTTTGCTTGTTATTTGATTTAATTTACAGTGCAACTTTCCAACCTTTTGACTACAGCTGATAGTATAAATACCACTGCCTGCAGTAGGGCTCTGGGTCAGCACAGCGCTGGATTAAGTCACTTTGAACAGCACTAAAAAAGGGGCTGGATATTTAATTACGTTTGATTTTTGATGTATGTTCTGTGTTTAGACACTGAAAATAGGTTTCAGACTGATTTGCTGACGTTTTCTGTGCACAAAGAACAATGCAGTCCTTGTACAAAGGTATCCGGGCCAGCTCCAAACGAATTTGAAGTAGATAAACTGCATGAAAGCAACATTCAGTCTGCCTCTCAACAGAGCTGATTAGCCCAGGCAAAGCATTATGCTAACAGCTGTTTTGCTCTTCCCATCCTTGATTTGACTTGCATCTATCTGAGACTCTGCATTTACAAAAGAAAAGACTGCTACTGGAAGAGCAAAACCCTAGACTGTTGGGGGGAAAAGAGTGGGGGGAAGG
Source organism: Oxyura jamaicensis (assembly GCF_011077185.1). Lineage (NCBI taxonomy): Eukaryota > Metazoa > Chordata > Aves > Anseriformes > Anatidae > Oxyura > Oxyura jamaicensis. Next base: position 134,623,293 of record NC_048894.1, on the reverse strand, counting down.
AGGGAGGGAGTCATATTTACCTTTAGTTCTTCAATTTCATTCTGCAGAATACTCTCCTTCTGGACCATATGCCTTCTCTGTGAATCTAACCTTGACTCCATCTCATGCTTTGCCTCCTCCACTCTGCAGATCATTTCTGACCTAAAAAAGTATTTCTCCTTTTTAAGTCTTGTTAACACAGAAAAATAAAAAATAAAATTCAAATTCCCCAAAGGCTTCTTGCAGCCAGATAGCCGGATCTGATTCCCATCATGCTCTAGAGGATGCCTCTCTGGAGGCACGATAGTATTATCTATAAATTTTTTCCAGTGACACATTCTTGCCGCTTATCACGCAGTGTTTAGTGTTATTCCTTTTTCCTGATGGAATGTGCTGGTGAAGAAAAGACTAGCATAAAAAAAAAACAGTGTATTCTGCTGAGAGGGCACCGCGGTGACCTTGGACAGCCTACACAGGGAAAAAATGCATCGTATTTCTGAAATAATTCTATGATCATGTCTTTATGACTTTAAATGATTTACTGCCTTTTACTATAGCATATGCTTGCTTAGTGTTACTAAGCACACGTAGTCAGGATAATGTGTGAATATTACTGGATTGCTAAACATGTCAACTTGTACGGAAGACACTAAATGACAGCAATAAACTAGTATAACCTAATCACTCACACAAACTCACAGCCCAAAACTAGCTGTTACTACAGTAACCTTGTTTAGTTCAGTAACAGGATATCTCAATTCCTCGGGCCTCAAGGCATTTAAAAGAGATTTGAGCCAGATTTCACAACAACATTTGAGAACACAAGACACAGTGGAAAGACAAAAAACAGGAAAGAACGTGGAAAACAAACATACAAAACCAAGAGAACAGCCCAGTCGGAACACCGTGGAAGGGAAAAGCTACAGAAACATACACACACATATAAAAAAGCATGTATATCTTATAGTATATGAGAGGAAATAAGAAAATGCTGGTAAGAAGATGCACATTTACCAAATGTTATGCCGTCATTTTTATCAAAATTGAAAATGAGACTCTATTTCGGTTGGTGAGGACTGGTAGATTAAACCTCATAATCAAAAATTTTTATATTCAGGAAGATTTGTAAATTTATAAACAAAATTATTAAATAATGTGACCTTGGGTCTGTATCAGGCCAATGGAAAAATAAAGTTTCTAACTTCAGTCCAGTTCTTGGTAGGTTTTTGTCATTTTATATAGTCAGCTCGCTGTTGTGTTCAACTGCGATCAATGGTATTTTGAGATTTGTAGTAGCTTGGACAAAAAATAACAGCAAAAGAAAATCAAAACAGTAAGAATTTAAAGTCTGTATGGACAAATAATAATAACCCTGGCCCACCAGTATCAACTCATGAACAGACTATTTAACACATACCAGAATCCAGTGCTAGTATTTGAAGCGCTTTACGCAGTGATTTTAGGCCCAGACTAACACAAACACCAAAGAAACAGAAGATTTGTACCGCAGTAGTTCTAGCTCGGTTCTTAGCTCTGCTACACAGTTATGCTGCGTGTCTTCTGCGCTGAGAATGGTGTAACCACAGCCGTTGGGGCATTCACGGCTCCGATATTCACACACTGCCAGGTGAACATCAAGGTTACGTCGCTCAACCTGAACTGTACAGCCTGAACAGGGAACAAGAAGATGAAGTCAACCACTTACAACACAAGCATTTTAAAAATTAATAACATAACCACTCAAGTAAGTAAGCTGCAGGAACCCAAGATAAGCAACTGTGAATCTGTTCAGAAGAAAAGCAAGTTCTTTAGAATACTAGGTTCAATAGTAAAAACACACATAGTAGAATTAATACAGACTCTCAACAACGCTTATTAAAACATTTATCAATTAATTGAAAGTACTGAATAAGAAGTGTTTTTCTTTTTTTTTTTTGTAAAGTTTTCTGCCACTGGTCTGGTATTACATCAGCTTCAGCAGTGACAACACTGATGGCAAGCTAAGACACTAGCAGCTTGTAATGTTTGGAATTGAAGAAGAATGCTTTTTTTTTTTTTTTTTTTAAGTATCAAATTTTCAAAAAAGGGTCCTAGGACAGGTAGTAAAACAGTGGTTGAGACTGTTTTCCTAGCCATCCGTTGGTCCTATGAATAACATACTAGGCCACATAAAGCCCGAGCAATTATTTTTGAACATTTAATATATGTTGCAAAACTAGAAACATTTTCACAGAAATGGCATGATACAAACTTTGCAAACTGGTAGCGATTAAAAGTGTGGAGAAGGAGAAATAAACACTAAGTTTTTGCTACATTTAACACTAAATTTTGAAACCTGTGGTCTTAGCTTTGAATCTCTGGGGCAGGTGTGCTATAGTGCATGTTATAGCTCCTTTCATTTCATTTAGGGATAAAAATATATACAGAACTGAAACTTGCCAACAAACCATACCAGAAAAGTGCAAGAGAGCCCTCTAGAAGAGCTGTATTAATAACTGTAATGATTTGCAATTGAGGTACTCAAAATATAGTCTCATGCACTCTTGAGCTCACACCTTGAATGCCACATAGCAGTGACAAGATGTTGTAACTCTTTGTTACTGTGTCTTTAATCTGAAGCATCTGCAATAGTCACTGCTGAGCGAAGTTATAACTTCCAAAGGAGCAACACTAGCAACTTAATCCTCTCGTAATTAATTACAGTGGCAGACTTAACTACGCCCGTAACATCCCTAATTAGAAATTAAGTTTTTCTAAGAGCATGCAACATTGTGACTAGAGTAAGCTGGGAAAATTTAATGGTACATTTCTTTTTCATACTATGATTCTTCCTCAGGAAGCACAGGTTGGTTTTAAAGACCTTAACACAAACATATCAATTCTAATAAAAATTTAGTTAAAAATTCTCATTTCCAAGATAGTTTTGTTAAATCCAGGAGACAGTGAGTGGCTGCACATGCACCAGACAACTAGCTTAATACACTGTGACCTATACACATCTGACTTCTGTAGGTGCTATTATATCGATGGATTTCAAACTCAGTATTATTATAGTATTGCATTTGTTTTGTTTTCTGTGAATGTATGAGTTTGTCTCTTCAATTTTGAGAGTTTAAGACATCTAAATCTCATTCTCATCCCTTTTGGTTTGTTCTTGGATAAGAATTTGTTGCTAATGATCATGATGGCCATCAATGGATAATAAATTTTCTTTAAAAATACTGCTGCAAAGAGTAGGTCATGCTACGGTTTTGAACATCTGTTTAGAAATAAGTGGCCATTGTTGCCATCCTGTTGACAGAAAGATGACAAATACACATTTTCTGAATATAGAGGATTTGATTTTGCATGTTACTCACCAGCATTGGAGCACGGTATCTGACTGTATTCACACTCCCGTTCGTGCCGGTCGATAGACTCTAGAGAACAAACCATTTCACAGCCATACTCTCTGTTTTTGCAATGTAGCTGAAGACGATTTAAGTCATTTTTCATATATCTATGTACAAAGGAATAGTTGTTCTTAAATCTGCGATCATTATTGAAAAAACTGAACTTTCCATTTTAGGAAGAGAAACTAAGATTCAAATTTTGATTAGAAAAATTTGTGAATAACCAGTTTGCATATTTATTTATTTTGAAGCATTCAAGTGACAATATTGGAAAAGAACAGGTTTAAAATAAACAATGGAATGTTAATGGAAAACTCAGTCTCCACAATCAAATGTGCAAATAAAAAATAATAATTCAGAAATAAAGCATTCAACTGTGCCTTTTCATTAGTTCAGCAGATACCACCAAACACTTGGGCTAATCATTCATCATTTAAGTTTTAGCTTGTGTTTATAAACATGCCAAAGCAGACTGGCCACGGTGAGTACAGACTAAACAATGTATAAATTGAACTCAAAACTGAACAATGTAGTGTTTTTTGTTCAATGTGTAAATTGAACAATGTATAAATGGAGCTGTCCACATTGTATTTCAACTTTCAATACAGTAAACTGTGACAAAAATCATGGGAGTACTAATGGAGTTAATTTAATGCCTGCAGTTGAAGATTTTAAATGTAACTGTTAATCTGAGCAAGATTAGGAACTACAAGTGTTAAACACCAAACATCTATAATCAGCGCTCACGATATAAAAAGGTGGAGAACAAAAGTGTTCTTTCCATTTTGAAACTTTCATTCCTCCAAAGGTAGTTATAATGAATACAAAATGCTAATGCTTGCATGCAAGTCATCAGTTTCTGCCATAGACAGAAAATGCGTGACAGTAAATGACAGGAGATGAAAACTCCTAAATCCTTACAATTTCAACCTACAGTGAGATCATTGCATACCTGTACAGAGGTCGTAGCACAGACACATCAATCACTTGTCTGTCTTCAGGGCAGTTACTGTGATGAACGAGCCACCCGTGTATACAAGCAGTACAGAAAGCGTGTTCACAAGGAGCCTGTAGCGGATCTTCTAACACATCACGGCAGATGGAGCATAAGAGCCCTTCGTTAACATAGCCAACAAAGCGCTCAATATCATAACCCATGCTTTCCACACACTTTTAACCTATTAAAACAACGAAGAGAAATAAAGCAGCCTTCGTCCTCTTTGTCTATGGCTAGATCCACAAAAGGCCTGGAAGCAAAATCTAGAAATACAGAAAACTTTAGCTGAATATAGAACTTTACTGGTGAAAACACAAGCACTTACAGCCAATAGCTGGGGTAGCATCTGCCAGCAGACTTTGTATTTATGAACTACATGCAACTTTATGTGTTGCTTTCATACTGGATGGAACAAAAAAAACAACCTAAGATCCTCTACTCATTGTAGACTTCCATTCCAGATGGAAGAGCAAGAAATCTCCACATGCCCAGAGAATTACTTAATATTTGGGAGGAAAAAAAAAAGCCCAAACTTATGATAAAAAAGAAAGCCAAAACTTATCCTCATGATAGCCCTGAAATCACGAGGAGCTATCTTCTTCTCCTACAAGATCTATTTAATAAAACCAAGTACCTTTTAAATTGATTTCAAGTTTTGTGAAGAAAAAGTAAGAGGCAATCTACCTTCATCAAAATCCTATCAGGAAAAGCCTATTACAATTTGGCAAAACTCAGAGTTCGCTTAAAAGGAAGTGTTTTAGATTTTGCCTTCCTCCTTAACATACAAAATCACTTCTGTAAACCCACTCAGGGTTTACAGGTTAATTAGTTATGAGATTTTCTAAATAAAAGAAACAAACAAAAAGGAAAATGTCTTACCTTTTTAGATTTTACTACTCATACACTTGTTTGCCCAAATACTTCAGAAAGTTTTCTGATCTTTAACACATGCAGTACTTCCTTCCTTCAGTTTCTCTTCACTTCTTTATTATGTCTGTAAGAAAAATTAGAAAGAAAAAGGCTCAGTTGTGTTTCCTAAGTTGGTGAGTCCTATGCCTAACCAACCAGCTATTGAATGGGGAGCTGCCCTAACAGCATGAAAACTTTAAAACAAAGCTTTTAAAAGTATGGCATTGTAAAACCTGTAATTCAACACAAGAGATCTGACTAGACTAGGGGAAAAAAATCATCCGTCTCTCAAAAAAAAAAAAAAAAAAAAAAAGGAATTTGGAAGATCTTATATATCAGAGTAACAAAGCATATCTCCACTGAACATGAGAGCTTGTGTTAACAGGGTAACTGTTAAGATTGTTAATAAAATCTGCAACGAGAGCATGCAAGCATGTACACTACCCAAACAAAACAAGTCATCTGCTACGGTTTCAATGCTGTGTTTTGTTCCTAGTGCCATGCTTACAGCACAGCCACAGCACCATGTAGCACACTCCAGACTCCCGACAAGGTCCCTGGCAGATTTCACAGTCTGCTTTTAGCTCTGGGATGATGTTGCCATCAACAATACAGCCCACCTAAACGCACAGGTATCTTGGATATGCTATTCCTGTGGTGACAGCACGGGCATTTTGTGTTTTAGAAGAGCCTGCTCAAGCAAATACTGTATTATAAAGAGGATAATTCTTTTCATACTGCTGTTTCCTTGTGCGTTGTGTGTTTATGTAGGTCTTCTGCAAAGACAGGAAATTCAGGACTTTGCTAGCTGAGGGTAAACAAAACATGCAGTATGTTTGCACAGAGCTGTCACTGCAAGAGCAGCAGGGAACACAGGGGGAAGTTTAAGAACTGGAGAACAAAGCTGTGAGTATCAGAATGTGAAGTCAAGTACCAGCCCCCAGTCCTGATGAAAGCACTGAACCATACAGCACGTTTGTGCTGGAGGAGGGTTAAAGGGACCACGACATTCTATCATTTGAAGTGCAAGCCTAAAATTTTGATTTGGCCTGGCGGATCCCAGAGGATTCAGCTTTTAGAAAGCTTTCACAGAGACATAAGACGTATCATCAGAACTCTCTACATCTGCTGTGCCAGGGTTTCTTTTCCATTGGAATTGCAGATGCTGTCAGCTACAGCTTGCACGCACCCCGTTGATCCCCGAACTCTAAATCTTCGAGGCACTGTTTAGCTTATTTCAGCAAGTTTCAAGGGTATCAGAATGCAGGAAAGAGCGTTTTTATTGAGCGGGATACCAAAACTTCCTTTGTGCTTGACAGAAAAATGAGTGCGACAAATGTGTGTACATATAAATATATATACATAAATCCATATATATGCACACCCACACACATTTATATATACAAAAAGCCTCAGCTGAAAAGAGCTGAGAGCACGCCCAGAGTTCAGATGGAGACTGGATGAGAACTCTGAGGTAAACAATGCAATCAATGGGGTTTCTGATGAGAAGGTCAGGATGTTTTAAGGACTGATGCTGGAGCAGCAACATCCCTACACAGCACAACAATCCTTGCTGCTTGTACCACGGGTCAGGGCACATTTTTAGCCAGAGACCACAGACAGCTTTCCCTTCAAGAGATGTACTTAGTCAAGAAATAAGTGGAGCGAGAGCATCAGCTAGATACCATACACTCTAGCAGTACTGATCACTTGGCTCGCTGCTTTTACCACAGAACTACATCATTTTCAACTTCTGCTCCCTCCCTGTAATTTCTCCTTTCTTGACTTTGAAACTACACCAGGTGTCACTGCCTTCCTGCACTCCATTAACGGTTCCAAACCTTACTTCGCCTCTGGCTTCTCCGGTCCAGAACTCTGCCCATCACCTGGCCATTATCAGCAGTGCTGCCCCTGAGGAAATCTGGAATTTGCAGATGCCAAACCTAGAAGGCAAGAAACCACAAGCTATCACATGCTATTTGCTTTTCCATTCTTTAAATTATTATTTTTTTCTTCCCCATGACATGCAACAATCTCCCCCAGTGCTGTGGCTTAACCCCAGTAGACAAATAAGCACCACGCAGCTGCTCGCTCACCCCACAGCAGGATGGGGGAGAGAATCAGAAGGTATAAGTGAGAAAATCTGTGGGTTTAGATAGAGACAATTTAACAAGTAAAAAATAAAACAATAAGGAAACAAACAAACAAAAAGAAACAAACCCAAGGAAAACAAGCAATATAAAACGGAACTGCTCATCACCAGCAAACTGATCCCCAGCCAGCCCCTGAGCAACAGCAGCCCTGGCAAACTTCCCCCTGGCTTTATTGCTGAGCACAACCTCATATGGCACGGGATATCCCTTTGGTCTGTTTGGGCCAGCTGGCCGGGCTGTGTCCCCTCCCAGCTGCTGCCGCACCCCCAGCCTCATTGCTGGCAGGGCAGCATGGAAATTAAGAGATTTTGACTGTGTATCAGCACTGCTCAGCACCAGCTAAAACATCAGTATGTTGTCAACGCTGTTTTCGTCACAAATCCAACACGCAGCACCATACCGGCTACCTTGAAGACAATTAACTCCATCTCAGCCACAATCAGCAGATATTAAATCCCTTTTCAGTAGCTGCCAGCCCACGTTTGCCAGGCAGACACACACTGGAAGGCAGCCCTGAGCTATGGTCTGCTCTGCCTTTGGGGATTTTTTTTTGTGGGTATAAAAGGAGGGAAAATACAGGTGGCAGGCATGTCCCAGCAATGTAATGGAACAGCTTGCCAAATACCTAGCACTCATCAAAGCCATTCCATTGTAAAAGCAGGACCGTGATGTATTAGTGACCTGCATTTTTTAATTCTATTGGTAGTTTCTGCATTTAAAAAAAATGTTTATGTGACAAAACAAGGGCTGTTAGAATCACGATGGCACTAAAGACGTGCATCACCAAGACACATCTACAAGAGTCCTGGATGGAAGGACAAACAACTCGTGCAGGGCCCAGCGCTGGGGTGACGTTAACGTGCTACTGCTTCAGCTCCTATTTTCCCAAAGACACACTGCAACACACAAGTGACATTTTAGGGTGCCTTATGGCAGTGCCATGGTCACCGTAAGCCAGTTGAAGACACCACTAATGCCCAAAGCAGCAGACTTATCCCTTCAGCCGTGCCAGCACACGCTATTTCTACAGCCACCTGACGTACAGTGGGGCACTACCTGGTTTTAAGGGCGAATTGCCACAAGTCCTACAAGTTTTCCCCTCAACACGCTTCCCACAGCAGCCTAAGCCGAGCTGCCCCCCGATGTGCCCCCAGCTCCCCTCCCTCGGCCCTCCCCACAGCAGCACCCGCTGCTCTGCCCGCAGGCGGCTCAGCAGAGCCGTGAGGGGAACCAGGGCACGGCAGAGGGACCTGAGGGGCCACCATCGCCACTTCGCGGGGCGGAGGGGGGCTGATTTCTGCCATAAAAGCCTCCCTAACGCCTATTACAGAGAATTTAGGGCACACAGCGAGCACCCACCTGCCGCCGACGCTCGCCTCACGGCCCCGCCCGCCGCAAACACGGCCCTTTTGCGGCAGCTCCGCTTGACAGCAGCGCGTCGCCCTCCCCGCCCCAGCGCGGCCCGGCCGCCATCTTGTGTGTGGCGCAGGGCGGCTCCCTGCCCCCGAGCCATGCGCGCTCGCCGAGGCAAGATGTCCGGCGCATGCGCAGCGCGGCCGGCGGGGGACGGCGGCGGGCGAATTGAGCGGCCGGGCCTGAGGTACGGCAGGGGCGGCGGGCGGGGAGCAGGGAGCGGGGCTGTTCGGGCGGCTCCAGCCCTCACGGGGCTCGGTGTGGGTCTCCTGCGTGCCTCCTGCGGGAGGCAGCTTTCCTGAGTAGTTGTTTTAGTTACGCTAAATGCTAAATACCCACGCAGTGTGGGTAGCTAGCAGCAATCGTGGTGCTTTTTGTACCCAAAGCCTTGCAGTTACTACTCATTTCGAGTCACCTCCAAGTAATCCTGTTACCCAAGGGGACAGCTCGCTAGTAACTAAGTAAAACTTAGTCCCGTGTTACATCTTCCTAACCGCGTCCAGAAGGCATTCAGCCTGCTCAGGTGTGCCAGGAACCTCCAGCTTTGGAGGGAGCAGCCCCTTAGGTTGGTGCTAAAATGGCTCCCAGCCTGGACTGGGGTGCTGCATGGCATTGAGCGGACTGTGTACAGTTTTGAAGTACTTTCTGCATATGTGTTTCGTTTTAATGCAGATGTTAAGAGATGCGTAAGGAGGAAAACACCACCGAGTACATTGCTTGCAAAAACAGGTGCATTGTTGTGCAAACAGGAGGCGTTGTAGGCTGTGGTTTCATGGTACGCTTATTCTGGTCTCGCTGGGTCGCTAGTAAAAGCAGTGCTTTTATCATTGCCTCCAGCAGTTTCCCCAGAGCCAAACCCAACGTTTTGAAGGAATGGGATGACTCCAGTTGTTGGCTGTCCTTACAAAGGGCACATTTGGTTGTTGGTTGAATTAGTTGGAATGGGGAGCTATTCCTTGACCTAGCTACGCCTGTTTCCATCCTATCTAAAAGACCAAGTCTCACCGTCACCTGCAGGGCTGGGTGGAGAAGGCCCATTTCTTGATCATCCTCCTGTTACCGTGACAGAGCGACTCCCATATCCCGGTAGCTGAAGCACACGTGCTAACGGTGCTGTTCAGAAGGCCTAATTTGTGTGAACTGCCACAGCTATTGACAGAGGCCTCTTCTTCCCTCGTATTTTTAACAGCACAGCCACAGCAGAATTAATAGTGGCTATAGGAGGCCACTTTGCCATCAAGGTTTAAATCTAGAAACAGCATCACACATGTTCAAATCATTCAGGTGTAACGGAGACAGCAGTACTGTCAGCAGGTACATAGTGTCTGCATGTCTGCAAAGTGTTTTAGTAGTGCTCCCTTGCTAGTTCTGTGCAAACCTGGGACAGGCAGGCTGTTGTGCCATGGTAGGCCACTGGAGTGCAGAATAGTGTAAAAGAAAAAAAAAAGGACAGTAATACACAGTGCTTCTTGGAACAGGATGCAAATAATACCTTCAGGATGGTAGAGGTGATTATATCTGCAGTTGGTAAAAGTATGTTCATAAATTGCTGCGCCATGCTTATCTTTGTCATTTGAGCTGCTGGGTTACTTTACTGGATTTTTTTTTTTCTTGTTTTAAGTATTAAGATTGTTGGTTTTTTTTTTCAAATGGTTGCAGGTATACTTTGCTATATTAATTTTAGTGCATGCTTGGTTTTGTTCTGAGGTTGGTTGGGGGAATAATGGTCTATTTCAGTGGAAAACACGTAGTACATTCTTTACACTGTTCAAGTGCATGTAGTTCAGTGATAATCTCAGCTGTAATTTTGAGAATGTTCTTTACTGAATTCTAAACTTTTCATAGATATTGGAATGACCAATATCTAAATCTAATTGTAGATTTAGATTATACATTAGGAAGAAGTTCTTTACTGTGAGAGTGGCGAGGCCCTGGCACAGGCTGCCCAGAGAAGCTGTGGATGCCCCATCCCTGTAGGTGCTCGAGGCCAGGCTGGATGGGGCTTTGGGCAACCTGGTCTGGTGGGAGGTGTCCCTGCCCATGGCAGGGGGTTGGAACTGGGTGGGCTTTAAAGTCCCCTCCAACCCAAACCATTCTGTCACTCTACAGTTAATGTGTTCAGACTGCACCTTCCAGTAGCACCTCTGAGTTGCCATTATTACTACAAATGAGACTGATTCTCAAATCAGGCACTTGGACAAACCTCTAGTGCTGAAAAGTTTGGGTTAAATGACTTTCCTTACACCACAAAGGAACGCTAGAAAAAATGCAAGCAACATCCAGTTCTTGAAGGCACTACTTTTCTAAACACGAGAGTAGACTTTCTGGCCTTGCACTCTTGGCCTCTTTGCTACCCATCTTTTGCCTTTTGCATCAGAGCAGCTCAGGGGCCCTGTACATAACAGCTTCTTTTTGCTGCAGCTGCAGAGCAGTTTAATTTTCAATTAAATTAAAGTTCTTTTCAATCCAAACCATTCTATGGTTCTATATAGTTGACTGACTGATGCAAAATGCTACTTCCAGAAATATGTAACTTCACCTTTCCTTGTTCATTGTTTACTGTTTTCTTTTTTCAAATTTGTGTTCTAAGTTTTTAGAATAGTTTGTTCTGTTACCTCAGTCAATGATAAGAAAGATGATACGGCAGTCTGATAAGAAGCCCTATATCGCTCATCTCCAGAGTGTTTCTTGCTCTTGAGAACTGCATTTCTGGCTTTTCAAATGAAAAAGGAGATGTTCAACTGCAGAAATTTCTGTAGTTTTCTTTCTTATTACTTAAACATTGCAATTATATTTATTTTTCATATGTTGTCTTATGTTTATGAATTAAAATTGTTATTTGAAAATCTTTTATGCTATGCAAGTTTGTTTGTTTGCTTATTGTTGTTTTTTAAAGTGTGTTTATTGTACCCTATGGATATATTTTTGTTATATAAAGTGTATTCTGACTACAGTTGTCTTATCTGCTTCATTTTTTCCAGAGCAGTACAACCAAATATGAGGCGATCGGCAGCTCCAAGTCAAGTGCTAGGAAATGTAGCCAAAAAGCCGAGGTTTATACCACCAGGAAAAAGTAATGCACTTTGTCCCAAGACTGAAACTAAGGAGGTGGACCAAGCCATGACATTAAAGGAGGTAAAACTGAACAATGCCCTAAAAATTTTGTTGTTACTAAAAGGTAGCACTGAGCTCACCACAGACAATTCCAGCTTAGGCAATCAGTCTGTTTCAAATAGACTTTGATACCTTTGCTCTTACAAGATTTGATCTTGCATTTTGGGTAGGTTTCTCTCACTCTGAGATGTGTGTAGAAAAATGTCTTTAGAATAAATAAAGGTAATTAGTATTGAGCCCAAATACAGTTCTGAGTGCAGATGAGGCACGTTGGCCTGGACTTTGTTGAATTCAAATGTTTGGAATGCTGTGACAAAAGCTGCTCAGAAAACAAGATACTTATTAATGAAGTGCCAATACACTGGGTTGCAGTTTTGCTAAAAGAAAATTCCTTCTGAAACCAGAAGGAATTGTTCTTTTTGGTGTTGACCAAAAAGAACACCACAGGTTTTATTTATTTTATCTGTAGAAGACTTCTGTTAAATCAAGCCATAAACTACTTGCACAAGTGGCGTTTGGTATTGTGTTCCTGCACTTACAGGCCCGAACATTGGGATGCGTATATTTGTGTAGGGATGTCTATATTTATGTAGATAATTTGACAATGAGAATCACACATCTGTTAGAATTCTTGTTGCTCTTTTTTTTTACATTTCTCTTCAACTGGTTGAAGAAAATGCTATCCTGAACTTGTTTCTCTTTTGCAGATAAATGAGCAACAGGGAAGCGCTTCAGGGCTTTCTAAAACATACTGCAAGAATCAAAATGTAAATTTTACACCGTCTGTGGAGCCAACTGGAAAAGTGAAGACAACAACAGCGTGTAACAGCAGTAATAAGTGCAGCAGGCTGGAAATGAAAATGCTAAGTACGCCCAAAGCCGGTAAGATGCTCTTTCTTACTGCTGTGTAATGTGAGAGAATTTAAAAGCTTATAAGTGTTACGGTACTTCCTAAACTTTTATGAAATACTAACATGTTGTGCAATGGGACTGTTATTTGGCGTTCTACTTGGTAGAGTGTGACAGGAGCAAACATTAAATGATTCTCTTAAATGGAAAACAAACTAAAAAAGTTGACATTTTCAGAGGCAGTTGGTAGTGCTGCTTTTCAGGTGTGCGTCTTCCAGAAGAGTACTTATAACCAACTTGCTGTTACCCAGGGTAACATCACAGAGAGAGTTGGGATACCCTAAGTAATAGAGAAGTGTTGTAATTTGGATACGTTGTTGGCCTCATGCAGAGGATGCTAACCATACTGAGGGAATTCACATTTATCTGAGACTTTCTTCAATGCAAGGTCTGAGCAGTTTTCTTTGTGTATCTGGTGGGTATTGAGGCTCAAGCATGGGTTGTTAACCCTGTGTAACCAGAGCAGGACTGGCTCTGCTCACTCGTGTGTGCTATTCATTATTTTTTTAGCCAAGTAATGAATTACTCAGAAAAGCTAAGCAGGAAGCACTGCAAAGATAGTGAAGCACCTACAAGGTAGCAAGTGCACTTTGATGGACCTGAAGGACTCCGTGGGGTTGAGTGTCTTCATTTTCTGTTCTTCGTGTGCCCTGACCACAGATGCAGTGCAGGGACATCCCACCTTGTATGGATGCGGGTACTTTAACTGGGTTGCTCACATTGCAGCATAAAAATCAGTCTTCCTGGAGCCAGCTCAAGCATCTTAACATCTCACTTACAGATAATTCACTGTTCTCTCGTAACAATTAATTACACTGATAATTAGAATAGTTCTCCACATTCCCTCCCTCCCTGCTGTAACTGCTCTGATGCACCCAGCCTACCTGGGCACACAAACCACGTAGGCCCCAAACTCCTTGCTGGTTCTCAGATGCTGGTTTTCCTGCACTCCCACAGGTAACCACAGTATGGACCCCCCCGGGAATTAGCCTTTAGATGCTTGGTCTACTTAGTAGCCTGACTCTTGGCTCCCCTGGTCTGCCAGAGGCTTTATGCACAAGAGATGCATGCATACCAAGATGTCTCGCTGTTAGAGCTGGGCCAGACTTACCAGTAGCCAACGCCCCAGACGTGCCGATCTCTCCAGTAACTCGTTTGGACTTCCCAGTGACTCCAGTAAGCAACTTGCAGACCCTCTGGTCTCTACAGTATCTGGCCCAGATTCATGGCTGCTCCAAAACCTGGCTCCCAAACCTCTTTTCCTACTTGCCAGTTAGACCAGCTCGATGTTTGCTGGTGATCTCCCACTGACCTCCACAACCAGGCAGTATGCACGGACTCTCCAGTTGCTGGCACTTCGGGTGCCTGGGGCCCTCTGACCTGTGCGTGGTCCAGCTCCACCTTCCGGCTTGTTCCTCCCTGAACCATCTTCACCCTTCCCTTTTGCCCATCTTTGTTTTTTCCTCTAAAAATCTCATTATAAGTCTTGTGCAATCCCCAATGCTCTTTCCAGCATCTTCTAAGTTCCATACCCAGGTAGGCAACAACCCCCTTCATTCCATCAGGTGCTCTTGAGAGCCTTTCCTGTTGACATTTCTCGTTGTCTGTCAGACATTGGGGTTGATTGGTCCCCTGTGGTAGGAGAACCAATTCCATCAGGTGCTCTCTTTGGCAGGGATAATGTGGGAAAGTTCAGCCATCTTTTATGCCTGGTTTTATGGGTTTTGTGTTTATCTGCAGCATTCTGTAACTCCCAGTTCTTCCTGTGATGCCCATACTTGCAGAGACCTTTCAGTGTGTATGGGACAAGTTATTTGAGTGGTCCTGCTGTCAATACATCTGTGAAAATTTGTGTCTGCTGGTGCTATCTGACAGTGCATTTGAAAGATAACTAGTGGATTTACTTCCAAACTAATCTTCCTGTGGCCTGCAGGGAAAATAGGCAGCCTTCCCAACAAAAAATGTTGTGAAATGGAAAAGATACTAAATATTTTCTGGTGTCATGTGTTCCAGGTGCAGCTGGTGTGGGTTCTCTCTGATGACTTTAGGAAAAAAAAGTTGTATGACGGGTGACCTGTTTCTGTTGATGTTGCACTCCTAGCTGAGTGACTGACCAAATCATTTGTGCCAAAGCCTTCCTGTGTCTGTAGAACGGGGCTAATCCTGCAACTCTTTGTAAAGCTCTGATAAAATGTGGTATAAAATAAGAATTTTAAAAGTCAGTCCTAGTTATGGTCATCAGGCTCACTGGTGATACACGCACTGTACTGTGAAAACAATCCTGTGTGGAGGCTTCATCGAATCCTAAGCAATTTCTTAATAACTTAGATTCTCTAAGACAGCTTCTGCCCTTTATGTTACTTTTACTGCCGTTCATGACAGCTGTCGTAGCGGCTACATAGACCGGGTGAACCAGAACCTGCTTTGTAGTGTGAATCATCCTGGTTTGTCAAAGCTGTTTCTGGTATAAAATTCAAAAGTACTGGAAACCAGTTGTGAAAAGCAGAGTCACTATTTATTTCTTTATTTATTATTGTCCTAATGGAATTATATCTGTCTGTCGGTCTCTTAAACCAAAAAAACCTTCTCTTTTAAAGGGGTGTTAAGACAACTTCAAGCTTTAAAGTCTGTGTGCATGCATTATTTTGCTTCATTGTCTCAATATCACTTAATGCGGATGATAGGCTGTTTGTTAACTTCATATCAAGCTGAAAGCTGCTGTGTTTGGGTTGCCAGTGCAGCAGTGGAATGTGTAAATAAATACCCCAGCTTCCATTGAAATTCTTATGAAACACCTGTGGACAATCGGACAACTGCACTGTTCATTGAGCTTATCTTTCTGAAACCCAGCCCTGAGAATGCTGCGCATTCTTTCAATAAAACTTGCTCTCTGACACACGGTGTCCGTTTCCAGAAGTAGTCAAGTAAGTATTTGATTAGATACCATCAATCTAAAAATTACAGCATATCTAGCTTAAAAAAATACTTGCTTTTCTAGCCTTCTTCTCAAAATACACTTTTTTTTCCCTAAAATTTCAGTAATAAAAGTAAAATGAAAAGGACCCTGAAATTCTGTAAGATGAGCTAAAAACCTCTAAAGAGCTTTCAGTAAGATTGTAGCAACTGTTGTAGAGTGAAACCTAGTGATGTAATTTTAAGAAAGCTGTGGCATTGCTATCAGCATTTGGGCTCAAAGCTATTTCAGATGCAAGTTTATGGTGTTCAACAAGCAGGTTACTGATTGTGATCATGGTGAGTGCTGAATACTGGAAAATGATGCTTCTTCATAAATACGTATCTTTGTAGGAAAATAAACTGTATTACTGCTTTACAAATCAGCGTGGATTTCTTTGTTAGTTTGTTTCAAGAGGAAAAAGGTGTGGCAATCATTTTGGTACCTTTTTTTCGCATTCAGAACATAATATTCATTGACACTGCCAACAGGTGTGGTATGGGGAGGTAATTTATTTTTCTCATACGCCTCTACTGGGTAAGTCTGTATGTCTTTAGAAGTGAAAGTTACTTTCCCATTCCAGAAATATTTAACAGAAATTGAAAATTATGTGTGTGAACTCTTACCACAGCTCTTAAAACTCCTTGGCTTCTACTTGTCCTCATTGCATTCTGAGGTCCTATAACCAAGTACAAACCAAATACAAATAGTTTGCTTGAAGAATCTGCTGACAGGCAAATCTCTGAGTTACAGTTAATATCTCCTCGGTGTCTTAGTTCTCTGTCTGGATTACATTTTTGGATTTATGCTCTGCAAGATGATGAATCAGATATGGTGCTAGTAAGTGGGATTGACCAGAACCGAGGTTCTCACCTGCACTACCTTCTTCAACTTAACGTTTTATATGTAAATATATTACATATGTAATAAATGTAATTTATGCTTAGTATCGGAGTTTACAGTTTACTTTCTGTTGGTATTTTCAACCTAGGAGAACACTGACATGTTTCTCCTCTGGGTTTTCTAGATCACGCATGGAGACAAATAGCTCTTTCACCTGTGTACTTAGACATAGCATTGGGCTCATATGGACATAGTTGGGCACAGACATTATTTGAACCCATTTTAGGTGAACAGAAAAGCTGCACACAGAGTCTGTCACTTTGTTCCATCTCCCCTTCTGTTTAGTTTTTGGTTGAGGAACACCTTGTCTTTCATCCATCATTAACATCTGCTAATGCTTCTTCTAAGAGAAACTTTGTCAGAAGTCATACTCAGAGATTACCTTTGAACTAGCAGTGCAGACAGATTGTAACTGTATTTCAGAACAGGATTAAAGTGTTCGCCCTATGATGACAGAATGTTTTTCATGCCTACGATGTTAACTGTATTTATTATTTGCATGTCGTTGTGAATATATTTTCCATATTTTCACTGGGATGCTAATGTTTACTGAGTTTGTTGGCCTATAAAGTTTAAACTCTTTCCTCAGTTAAGTCATTTTTATTTTCCTAATGGGATTGTTTGGCTCCTTCTCGAGCGTTGTTACAGGTTAGCCTGGTTTCTTCTCACTTGATGCGAATACAAAACCCTCTTAATTAATATGAATGCTATGTGAGAAAACTTGCTTTTCAGTAAATCATGACAGCACCCATCAATTGCCTATCACTGTTAATCAGAGGATTAAAAAAATGCTATTAGGGGGATTTTTTCTTACTGGGCAATTTCAGTCTAGCTGCCTATTTTCAGTTTCTAGATAACACAACCAAAGACATTCAGACCTGACATCTTATAAGGAAACGTACTGTTGCTAGAATACTTAAGTATCTTTGCAAGTATTAATTATAATTTCTATTATTTCATTCCATTCCATTATTGCACTTTACAAATTGAAATGGAAAAGATACTCCCGCTGAGTACTTTTACCATCTGCCTATGTTAGTGGTGGAGCTGCAGTTCAGTGGGCCCCTCACGTGTTTTCATAAAGAGTTGGTAAAGCAGTTAACTCTTTGGGTAAAAGATACGGCATAACCGTGTGTAGCTCTTAATGACAACTAAGTGTGCCTTAGTACAGCTGTTACTTGGTGCCTGAGCTCAAGTAATTTATTGTTGCATTACTTGTAAGTTAGAATTAAAGTGTGTAAATGTTATCTTTTATCAACATGATATCACTGCTAGCTCATTCTGATTTAAAGTAAACTGCTTCTCACTGCAGTGTGATGGACAAAGTAGCCAGTAATAGTGAACAGACAAGCTGGTGCTAAATTCAAGATCGTTTTTATTCTGTATTGGTGTCACCTGTACCTGTTTGAATTCATCTCAGGAGATGGGAATTGGTTAAGAAAATTAGACTGATGTTAAAGTATATGTATTGGAAACAAACTGTTTGTGTCTCTGATCTGACACTGTTCAGAAACAGTTTTGTAATGTTCATTTGATAAACGAACCAGAAGCATTCATTTATCCATCAGCCCCGGTAGGTATAGTTGCAGATTGTCACCTGTTGGCCTAGCACCCCACTGGCCAGCAGTCAACGTGGTGCAGGCAGACTCCTCACTGAGACTTCTGTCCTGTAGTCCTTCCTACACGGCTTACATTGTTCTCTGGCCTGCAGCTGTGGGACTCTGACACCTCCTCAGGAAGATTCCTTTCGCTTGGTGCTCTTCCTTGGGATGTGAGGTGATGTCCTTTACTTTGCTGTGGCATCTGACTTTCTCTGGTATTTCCCTGGCTGATTGCATATGCTCAGATTTCCCCCTTGCCGAGGTCATGCATTGTTTTTAGCTATGCATGGAAATGGTATGGTAATGAAGCAGGAAAAAGCATTTTAGCAAAGTAACTTTACTACTGTAATCTTAGTGTTCAAAAAAAAAAAAATTAAGATATTCTTCACCTTTGTCTGCCATTGCTTGTTCTCATGACTTTTCAATTTATTTATTTCTTTATTTTTTCCTTACTCTTCCTATAGATTCCTCACCTGCTTTACGGTAGTGGCCAGAACAGAACCCTGTCCTTACGGGTTTCTATTTCTGTGCTCAGAAGCACCAAATGCAGCAGCCATGACTTCCCTGCTTCTGCAGTTTTAAGGTCTGGAGCAGAGAAACCATTAGTGAATTGTAGCAGTAATCCCTTAACCCAGAGTCATTGCCACAGACTGAAAGCAAGGAAAACAGTGTAAGTGTGCTTCTGTGATACACTGGCCTGCTGAAGAGGTTCACGTCTCTAACGAGTGTTATTTATCTTGAATTTGGACTATCCACCAGTTTGAGCAGTAAGATGCACCAGGAATAGGAATAAACAAGCAAGTATGAGGCGGGTGAAAGGAAACTATTCCAGCTCCACCACCAAAGGCAACGTATCGTATAACATTCAACAAGTGCAAAGCTGCCGTCCTGGGCTGGGTAGCCACCTGCGATGCACTATAATGGGCTGCTGGAAAACAAACCCAGCCTTTCTCAGGCGGTATTTCCACGGCTAGCCCAACACAACCTATAATTCGATATGATCGTGTATAGCTGTCATGTGAATAATGAGGCTTTAGGTAATGATAGATGACATAACCAGGATATTCACACGTTTGAGAAAAGGGCAGTGAAATGGCAGCGAAATATACTTTTCATGCGTCCTAGTTAGATGTGCTCTGATATGTGCATTTGAACTCATGGAGATAATGAAGGAGAGAGGAAGGAAACTAGAAATCAGAAGGGTATTACCTGGTCAGAAAATGAAACACACATCAGAGCTGTTTTAGATGGAAGATACCCAACACTTCCCAAAAAGTTGGAAGGATTAATGTGGAAGCTTTTCCGTAGAAACTTGCCTATTAAACTGAATGGTATTTGCTTCTTTACAATGAAACAACACAAACTGCTCGTTTCTGTACTTTTGAGTAGTGTCATACTCACTATTAAGAGAGCTATGGTGCACATAAATATAATAATCTTCTATGCTTTATTCCTTTGTTTTTATTATAAATTATTGAAAAATTAGAATTTGTAAAGAAGAAAAAAAAGACTTAAATGCTCTTTTTAGTGCAGGCACAGAGACCTAGTGTTGAAACTGCAGATAGAAAGGAAACTCCCTTTTCCAGGGTGGGAGTGGGCCTGGAAAATGAGCTGATTAAGCCAATATATTTATCATTATTTAGTTAGCTCCTTGGCAATTGCATGCAAATATATGATATATAGTCTACAGTATGTAGAATATGAAATCACCTAACACTGTAATTTTGAAATAAGGAACTTAGGAGATACTTTGTCTAGAGACTATTTTTAACAATTTAGGTTTAGCAGTAAAGATACTTTCAGTTTCTTCATTCATTCTGAGGGAAACTGTCCATATAATTTCTTCTTAATTTTTCCTTCATTATCAAAATTTATTATCAGGCTGTGTGTGTGTGTGTGTAAGGAGTGAAGATGGACAGAAGAGTAAATTCCCTGCTGTTCTAAATTTCTTGGCTCTTTTCCACTTCCACCCTTCAAAAAGCCCTGTCTTGGAGGCGTGGGGGTGGGATGTGGTTTTGCTTCCCCCTCCCCAGCACCTTCCCATCTCCAACAGATACAAAGCTGGATTTAAGGGAAGATGGGAGAGAATGTAAGCACCAGGTAAAGGACAAGAAATGCCTTATTCAAGTGAAGTGGAAGGGGTTTTTGAGCTATAATGAGCACTGTTACAGACTTGGCCTGGATCCCTTCAAAGATAGTCGCCAAATCTTTCTGTAGCTCTGCTCATTGTTTGGATCCCCTTTGTTGCTATGCCAGCATAACTAGAGTTCAGCCCCAGCTTCTGGCTCTGGGCCTTCGGCTTCCCCCCGAACAGAAGCTTTGTCACAATATGACTTTCCTAAAACCAACAGGATAGTGGTAAGACAGTTTGTTATCTCAGGGTCCTCAAAATAGCTGCTCTGAGCACATCAGAAGAATGGAGAAAGCTGCTCCAATGTCAAATGCACGGAGTAGTGGGTAGGGAAGTATTCTGAGGTTACTATTAAAGAATAATCTCCAAAAGATGGGAGAATTGCAGAAACTTGGCTTTTCTTACATTCTTTCTTTTCTCCGAGAGGCTATCTCGCTAATGGGAATTTAAGAATATAAATATCCTGAGAAAACCATACTTTGAAATCTTCCCGTATTTCTTGGCTGCTTCTGGTCAGTCGTCAAAAAGCTTATTGAAAAACAGGATCAGAGAAGGTGCAAGAGTGTATTAGGAACCGGAGGCACTTCTGAATTTGTAAAGAACGATGCTGTTCCCTTTTCTTACTTACAAAGCGAAGAGCTTATTTATGGTGCTATAGGCACTTAGTAGGATAATTTGGAGCCCTGTAGCTTTAAGCCAAACTTGTTTGAAGGATGATTACAGATCTGAATGTGTGGGCTGGAATGTCAGATCGAGATGAAGATATATCCTTTAAAATTTGGCATGGAGAAGGCCAGTGTAATTATCTAATTTGAATGTTTCCCATTTCAGTGGGCTAGATGTTGAGACAACACTTAGCATCAGCAGAGGGGATGGATGAATAATTAGCTTTTATGCCTGGAATTTTAGATGACATGAGAGCTCTGGAGTGCGTAATTCAGGCTACTTTCAGGAGAGCAGTGCAAAGGTACTAATTACAGTGTTAACTTCTGGGGTTTCTGGGCTTGTCCTGAGATACAAGTGCCCAGAAGCTGCAAGAACTGTTAGTTACATGTTAGGCGTTAATACCTGATAGATGGTGATGACAGAAATAGATGCAGAAGAAAGAGTTAAAGCTTCTCTTTGTTCTTCCCTTTCCTGCCCCCACCCACCCCAAATGCTGGGCAGAGGTTTAGAAATGTTTAGAAATATTTGGGCCAGGAGAAGGGAAAAGAGTGGTCTGAGGGGTTCAGGTATGGTAAGGGTAGGAAGAAGAAAGTGTAAAGTTGATGGTGAAACAAGAAAAACACTGAACAAAATGATAAAGCTATTTGAAACAAAAATCAAGTGTTCTAAAAATAATTCTCAAAGTCTGGAGAGAATCTATCTAAGCTTCCAGGTGAAGCTTTTGTGTAACTTTTGGCTCTCAATTCTTAGCCATCCTCAGTCCTCTTCATAATGCATAATGCCTGCAACCCTTAATTTGGGAGATTACCCATGAAACAGCTGTCACTACGGGAGACCTTTGGAGCTGAAAACTTTCTCACCCACCCTTTGCCGCAGCCGGCTCTCAAGACGGATCAAATGACTTGGCACCATCTTGCTGGTGTGTCAGTGAAGAAGGCTGTGTGATGACCTAATGGAACTTTTGCAGCCCTTGCTACCTATAGACCCTCCCAAGTCATCTTCTGCAGCTGCCAAATCCATTTGCACGAGTGAGCAACTGCCTCAGTGCTTGCCAAATGTTTTTGCTGCCAGTATACCCCAATATATTCAGAGATGTGTAACGTAGCTGTAGCTGCTCAATCCTCTTACGGATTCTAATAAGCACAGGGGTATCAGGGTTTCACTTCAGATTTTGGATCAGATCTTGCAGTCGTTCTCTTGTTCCTAAGATTCTCAGGCTTCTACTGACTGCAAATGCCAAACCCAGGTCTACCCAGAGCTGGTTTGCTTACACATTCAATAAAAGAAAAATAGATCTCTTTTAGACTTACTCTGAAGCTACCCCTCTGTGGGCAGAGCACCCTCACAGAGTTCAGCAGCCCTTTATTGACTTAATATTATTTGCATTGAAAGGTCCCAGCCTGGACCTGTGTAATTCACTTCATTAATAAGTCTGCTCCAAACTTCATCTTTCATGACACTCCTTAATTATCTGTGTGTGTGTACCCTGTAGAGGTCCTCCACCCCCTTTTTTTTTTTTCTTCAAAAATAAAGGCTTGTCATGGGGATATTCTTCCTCAGTGTGTTTGATAAAGGATCCTTCTTCTCCCTCTTCTCTCCCCAGTTTAAGAAACCAGCCTTTATAGGGTGTTCTTTCATATATATCAAAATTTACATGGGCCACTTGGTGCAATGATTGGCCATAATCCAAATGTGTCACTTGGCTTCTAAAATTTGGGCCTGTCGAACATTTTCAACAATTCATCTCATGGTAGCTTGGCAACTTTAATCCCTGCCTGTCTTCTACCTGTGATTCATTCATCTTTTCATAGCTCTCTTGTTTTTTGTTTGTTTGTTTTGTATTTATTCTAGAATTTTCAACTGCAAAGCCCCGAACTTACCTATTACCAGTAGTTTTGAGTCTCATTTCCCAACTATTTAAGTTCTGCATCCTTAGCAAGGGGCTGTTGCTCAGTCCCTGAGTAATTGTGGTTTTCCATTCTGTAAATATTTTGATCTACTCTCACAGCTCCCATTTTTCATGAATTTCCAAATATGAAGATTTCATCTGTATGAAAACTGGGGTTTTAGATGCTAACAATTAAATTGGGAAGCATCTGGCTTCTGGAAAAGAAAGAATCAAGCAAATGGAGAAAAAAACGTTTTGTGAGTGCTAATATCAGCACAGGGCAGGGGCACAACAGGGCTGGGGGAGAACAGTTTGTTTTTTTTTTTTAACTGTCTTGGAGCTACATGTTTTGTAGCTCAAAGAAGTCTTCATATGATGTTAATACGTAGCCTTCTCACCTTCTGTGATTTCTCATCCGAGTACTGACATGACCTTAGGCTGATGAGCAGAACTATTTAAAAACAACAACAACAACAAAAAAAGAAATGAAAAAAAAAAAATCTTGTTTGGCAGCCAGCTTCATTTTTTACAAGGGTTATTTTACACTCCTGCAGAACAATATGTAATTCAGACTGATTCCTTCAGGCGCTTGCTCAAAAGAAATCATTGTAGCGGTGTTTTGCTGTAATTGCATTAGTGTGGAAACCGGGTCTCTGTTAAGCGGGAAGGTGGTGAAGTACCACGAGTCCAGGTAGGTTTATTAAGATTTGTTGCAGCCCGGCACAGAGGGGGCTGCTGCAGCTCCTCGGGGAGTTACTCTCCTCAGTGGCTGGTCCCTAATCCCCTGGTCTGTCCCAGTTGCCTCACCCACATGGACACAACCCTGCACTGGTCTGGATTTCTGGCCTAACGAGTAGCCAGCCCCCAGAAGTGCTGGCCCCTCCTGCAGCCATTTCACAGACCCTCTGGTCACTCCACAATGTGGCCCAGGCTCATGGAGGCTCCATGTCTTGGCTGGCAGCCCCTTATCTGCAGGCCCTGCTGCCTTGCTGCTTGGCAGCGACCGTGCCCTGCCGTACAGGCCCAGGCGATACGCGTGGGTTCGGCCGCTGCTTGCCGGCACCCCAGGCACACGGGTCCCTCTGACCTGTGATCAGAGTAAAGGCTCCTACCTAGGAAAGTAATTAAGTTTAATAAGAAGGTGGGACAAACTGCAGTGATCAGGGCCAGGGAATGGCTGGACATGCATCTGGGCTCCTCACACCCCATTTTCCTCTGCCTCTTCCTTCCCAAACCACTTTCATCCGCTCCTTTTCTTGCCCTTGTTCCCTCCTTGAAATACCCCTAAGCCTTGTGCAATCCCAAAATACTCTTGCTGGCATCTCATAATGAGTGCCATACCCCGGTGGGCTGCAGGGTGATCTGTGGGGCCTCCCCCATCGACTCTCCTGTCACGGTCCCACTCCTGGTCCATGGTGCCGCTTGCGTTTCTGTGGCAGACATGGAGCAGCCATGTTGAGGGCACCTCTTCTTTCCTTGGGGTTATTGGGGCTCCTCTGCCTGGTGATGTTCATCTGCTCAGTGTTTGTGCAGAGGAGCCTTTACTCACGCAGCCTTGCCCTCAGTTTTGTCACTAAAAGTCAAGAGATTGGGGCCTGCACAGCTCCTTAAACATCTGAGGGCACAAGGAAGGCTTTTCTGTGGCTCCTCAATTCCTGTACTCCCAGAAGCCTAAAATACATGAGGCATAATCTTTTTTTTTTTTTTTTTTTTTAACCACTAGTACTCTGCTCTTTAGTAATATTAAGAGCAAAGTGTGGGGAAATAGGGAAGGATTAGGTGTTTAAAAGTAATGGTTTTCACGCGGTGCTTCTAACCACAGAAGTATTTTGTTTCTCAAAGTCTCCCGAAATGGGCTTCAGACTATAAAATGCTTTATTTAATCTTGGCTTGAAAGCAATTCCAGCAAAGTGGACTGGTCACAATTTTGTTAGGTGGCGTGAGCAAGCCAAGCCTCAGGAAGTTGTTCCAAACACGCTTGTTATTGTAAACGCTGGCTGATTTTTAGCAGTGAAAGTCTCCTTTCGTTTAGTTTCAGGCTTTTTGTTTTGATTGTGGCTTGCGTCTGCTTGGGGATTTTTCCCCTTAGAGCAAGCAAGTTTATACCTAGATCTTTATTGCCTGCAGATAGATATTTCAAGCTATAATTAGATTTCTCTTGCCTTCACCCCCCCCCCGTCTAGGCTCCCTTCTTTTCAAGGCTGAACATGTTAAGCCTGAGAAGCTGTTGCCACCATCTCAAATTGTGTTTGTTTCCACCCTCTGGCCTCTTGCAGTGACGTACGCGATTTTTCAAACTTAGTTGTTGCTTTTTGTATTTATGAGCACCTTCCCTTTCATCTGCAGGTTCCTCCGCTTTGTTAATCGAGTTTAGACCGGAGAAATCTCAAACCTCGCCTGCGTTTTTGTGTTAAGGCTTGGCTCAAGGTGATGTATTTGGGAGCAAACAGTGGAGATGCACCCACGTAACATGCACATCTTGCTCCTAAAAGTCAGGTTTTCACCCGGTCGGAATGCCTGGAAGTATTACCACACAAGTAGCATGTTTCCTGGTGGATGTCAGGAAAACCCCAGCTTCCACTCACCATGGCAGACCCAGTAATTTGGGACTGAGCCGTAACCTTTCTTGCAGGCATCCCGAGAGGCAGGTCAGGCCATTTCGCAGCCACCACGGGCTGCACGGCGATGCCACACGCCCCAAGAGGCAGGCATGTTCCAGCAGGGCACAGCTGCAGGCTGCAGCCACGAGAAAAAGCCGATTCAGCTCTCACGCCGCCGCGTTTGGGTGTTGTGTTTTTTTTTTTTTTATCACCGGGATTTCTTTTTGTCGCTTTCTCCGCCGTCAAACGCCGGGCCGCGAATAGCGGCTGCCTCTTTAAGAAGCCTCTGTGTAGGTAGCAGGAGCAGGCTGCGAAATGCAGGAGAAGCTTAGCTTTGCTGGAAGGCCGAGTGTAACCTAACCAGCTGGAGGATATGCAATAGCTGATTGACAGCAGGACTAGCATTATGCAAATGCCGCCGGAGAGAGCGCGGCGGCCGACCGGGGGCTCTCTGAGGGAGCTCCCTACACACGCCGCGCTTATCTGGCTGGAGCTTTCTGCCTCGCCTCCCGCTCGGTGTAACAGTCAATAAATCGCCCCCCAAAAACAATTGTTGCTTTTTTTCCCTTTTTTTTTTTTTCTCGGCTGCCCGTTGCGTGCGAAATCCCGAGTGCGGTTTCAGTTTGCGATATGTGCAAGAGAGCTAGGGATATGTGTCAGAGCTTGTTACTCCGGCTAAATTAGGTAATTTTTAGCTGGGTAACGTGCTAATCTTTAAACCTTTATGTCTTTAAATCCTGCGTATGTCTGGTCTCTTCATACAAAAGTGTATTTTGCTTGTTTCTTCTCGTCTTCTTCAGTCTGAAGCCTTATGTAGGTCAGGCTTGGCTTAAGCAGATTTCCTGAACCTGCGTCAGCTTAAGCTGAAGGAATTTTAATAAACCCTCCCTTGTAGGCGTGGGCCTAAATGAGACTAGCCTAGTTAAGCCTGATCTTTTTCTGTTTGTGAAAAAGAGCTGAGCAGAGCTAGGGACTGCATGGTGGCTTCAGGAACGGCTTCCTTAATTCAGAGCTAACAATGGTCGGGAAGGCCAGATCTTCTAATTTCACCTTATCTGAAAAGCTCGATTTGCTAAAACTCGTGAAGCCGTACGTTAAAATTCTCGAAGAACACACCAATAAGCATTCGGTCATAGTGGAAAAAAACAAATGCTGGGATATCATAGCTGATAACTACAATGCCATCGGAGTAGATCGCCCTCCTCGTACCGCACAGGGCCTGCGCACGCTGTACAAGAGGCTCAAAGAATATGCCAAACAGGAGCTATTGCAGCAAAAGGAGACGCACTCCGATTGTAAAAGCAGCATTTCCGAGCCAACCAAGAAAGTTGTGGAGATGATTCCACAGATTTCCAATGTGTGTTTAAGAGACAGGAGCGGTGTACAAAGGTGAGAGAATTCTTTTTTTTCATTTTGTTACTGAATGAAAATTATGGCGCCTCCTATCTGCTCTGTGACGCGTTTCTCGTGTTCAGTGTCCTAAAGAAAACGTTTTTAAGAGAAAAATCCCCAAATTGGGAACGATGACTAAATAATATTGCTTTTGTTTTATGGGAAGCTTGATGGTGACTTAGCACTGCATTTATTTTTCAGCTCTTTCAAAGCCTGTTTCAGTCTTTGTCATACTCTGGAAAGTGAGGGTTAAGGGAGAATCAAAGAGAAATAGTAGCTCCAACCTCTACCCCTCCCCTACCTTTTAATAGGCAGATTATTCAAACATTGGCAAAGTGATGGCTATTCTCCTCCATTTAAGGTAATACTGCAGTCATTTTGCAACATATGGAACTATTAGCAGTTTATGTAAGATTTTTAATAAAGTTACTTCACGGAGCTAAGGAACCCTGTTCACAGAGCTTTTTTCTCTCATTTACTCTGCTGTTTGCATACTACGTTTTAACTGATCCCAACCCTTTAAAAATTGTCTGCCTGCACCACGGTGTCTTTGTGAGTGCAAGTGGTTTCTTTAAACACTTTTATTGCTTTTATTGCATTGACGGTGATTTTCTGAAAGTGGAGCAAAGCTAATTGCAGTCTAAACTCCAAGCAGTTCTGCATCGTACGGTAGGTAGTTGAAACGCACACAGAGAGAAACTGAGAGGTACAGCTATAGAAGTTTTCTTTTTTTTTGTAGTTTTTTTTTTTTCTGTGCTGCTCAGTAAAGTGAGACACACTGTCTAGATTTGAGCCAGACATAATACAGGCAGGCAGCATGTAGGCTTTCTCACACAGCTGGCTAATGCCCCTCATATCTGACTTGCAACACTCTGCTGGTTCTGTATTGGTCCTTGAGGGATCAAAAAATGCCTGGGTCAGGTTTTGGTTCCTCCAGATACCAAAAGCAAGGTAGGGAGGAGGGGAAAAAAAGCCAAATAACTCTCAGAAATCTTGAGAAAGCTCTGATTTTTTCCCCTCTTTTTCACAAACAGATTAATGGGAAGTGAACTTTCCATATTTTAATCAGACACTCTGCTAGTTGGTGCAACAGCTAAAGGCTCTAAGAAAAGCTGGCATGCGCGCACAGGGCGAATTTGATTCGTGGTGCCACTGGTTGAACTGAATGGTAACAATTGTCTAAATCCCAACATGCCAGATGCTCTAAAAATATGCTGTTGTGGGTCCTCAGCGTAAAGAAGTCTGAAGCAACTGGGCTGTGCTGCTGCTGCTCCTGGTGAATGCCCCTGGAGGAACAGTTCCAAAGAATTCCCTGGAACAAAACGAGGCTTTTAATTGCGCTAATAAAGGTTGCAGTGTCTTGGCTACCAACTTTTGTAAGGAGGAAGGAAAAAAAAAAAAACAGTGTGAGAACTTTGGTTTGCAGATCAGCTTATAAAAAGCGGTGACGCTTTTCATGAATGATTAAGAGCTAATGATCTCCATAGTTTGTCTCCTATAATTTAGGCATTTTTTGCAGGCTTTTATGGCTCTGGGAACGTTGGCTTGATTGCTGCTTACCCAAAATGGTTGTTCTAGGAACAGCCAATGCACTGTGTGTCGAAGGGAAGGATTATCATTTAAATATTTTTTTTTCCTGCCTAATTACATCATTATTTGATAGTTCTAATTTTAACTCTGAGTTGCATTTTCCCCTGATTTTGAAAACCCTGTGCTGGGTTTTAACTCACTAGGATATGGCTTAGCTTTTTGGGAAGGAAATACAACTTATAATGAATCCAAATTCTTAATTGCACCTTTAAGCAATTTATAGCTTACGGTGATTAAACAAAACCTAGTGAATCATGGGTGCCTCCAGGGTTATAAATACCATCCCCCAGTTGTGGTAACTGTTGTTTGTCTTTCTTTCAGTCAAGTTGTCAGAAACAACATTAGTAACCACCATACAGGCGTTCCTTTTGTTTCCCAATTCCTTCTTTCTCTCTTCCCTGTCTAATTGTTTTCCTCTTAGGAGGCTGACTCCAAAAGGGGGGGGAAAAATCCTCGTCTGAGCTACCTGAAGGTTTGCTAATTGTCAAGTTTCGTGTGAAATACACAGCAAGAGATTAAATTGGCACTGTTTGGAGGCTGTTAGCCTAAATCGTACCAATCTTTTTTTTTTTTTTCCCCCTCTCTAACCTCTCTCACTTTCTCTTTCTGCTCTCCCTCTCTGTTCCCTTTTGTCACAATGACCTGCTTCTCCTGCTAGTTGTTTCCACGATTCGCAGGCGAGACGCTGGCCAGGAGCCAGCAAACCCGACTGAGGCGAGCTGTGCTAGAGGCTGAGGTGGTGGAGAGGGGGAAACCCAGCACTACAGCCAGCCCTGGGGAGGCACAGAGGACATTTGTATGCGGGAAAACTCCTGATGCTCAAGGAAAAGGAGGGAAAGGGATGTGTGAAAGAGGTCCCTGGAAGAACGTGAAGCTTTGTGGCATGAGGAGAAGGGAGTAAGGTGACATAATTGACACTTTATAGGCAGCTCAGGTGACAGTGGACAGAATTAAGATTATCCCAATGTTTTCTTGGGGATAAAAGAAAGTTCTGTTTCCAAAAACCTGCTTCAGATGGACTTTTTCTTTCTGAAAGCTTTTTTTAAAATAGTGTGGATGATTGGCAGAACTAATTTATGTGAAATACATTTCTCTGACCCTGTTGCTTGTTCTTATAATTGAGTATTTAGAAGTTTCCATGCTTTTATTCTAGAAATTGCACTTGCATCGTAGTAGAGGGTGGGCTAGTTCAGGGTCCTTTGGAAATTGCACCCATGGCTGCTTATTTCTATGGAACCAGGAGTTTTGCAGACCATGGGAGATGCAGAGGAGATAATGCTATCTTTTGGTGTCTCCCTATGGAGTTTGTGCACTTCCATAAACAGTAGGGTGTACAAATTAAATTTCTCCTGTACTTCTGGGAATGTGAACCCACGTCTGCTGCTCACAGGCAGTGTTTTAATAATCACATAGTGTTCCTCAAATTGTGGCTTGTAGAGCTCAAAAGGAGTTTTTAAAAAGAAAGTGCAAACACAGACACACGCCCTAACTCTTTAATAGACAGCAACTCAGCTCCTCCAGGGCTGGGGAGCATCTGTGGATGTTCTGTTCATCCTGGATCCACTCGCTGCCTTTAGCTGCTAGCAGCAGCTCAGTTATTCACGGGATGGGGACTGTCTCATATCTGCAACCACTAGCTAGAGCCTCTGCTTTAAGGAGTCACGGCCATGATGGTGCACTGTCTTTGCTGCCAGTGCCAGGTTAATACATTCCCGTTCCCATATTAACTGAACTGCCTCCCAAGTCGTGCTGGAGGTAGTCTTTGTAGATCCATACTGTAAAATAGTTCAAGAAGCTGATCTGGCTTTTAAAAAAATGTATTGCCTGAGTAAAGGAGTGATGTGCAGAGCTCTGGGGTTTCAAACAAGTGGTGGGGAAGTCGGCAGGCACAGCTGGGGCCGTTATTAGCATCAAAGCCAGGGTAATGTCAGATCGTGACTGGAGGTGCTGCTGACTCAGGGCTTCGCACAAAGGCAGATGAGTCAGGTGGGTGTTGTACTTCAGAAAAGGGGGAAAAATGCAGCGCAGAGCTGTTCTTAGTGGCAACGTTTCCATGTCTTCTCTGGAAGCTTCAGAAAAATAGTGAGATCATTGATGCGTAGGGAAGGAGCAAGGATTAGCTTGATTCCCTAATCTACGGGCAGGGTCATCATCTGGGCTGTGGTTTCTTCTCCCCAGGCACATTGTGTAATTTTATTCAGCAATTGTTTTACATGGAAAAAGGCACACAAAACAAACATTTAGGTGCGTGAGTCAGAAACAGGGAACACACTGGGGCAGGAGGAGACAAGTGAGTTTGGGAGATGGAAACGTTTCTGCCATAGTCCACTCAATCTGAGTTTATGCCCTTTTAAAATCACTTTCTAGGTTATACAAACCATTTCCTCTGTCACTTGCATCAGCTCCTACTTCTTTGTTTTCATTCTCATTTATCCCTATTGCCTGCTTATCCTGTTGCAGGGGAAGGGCCAACCAGGATTGTTCTCTAGCTATACTTCCTTTGTAGCAGCAGCAGCATCTGGGTAAGACAAGGCGGTATGCATGTGTTGGAAAGAAGGAGGGATGCACATGGTGTTCATGGAATG
Source organism: Oxyura jamaicensis (assembly GCF_011077185.1). Classification (NCBI taxonomy): domain Eukaryota; kingdom Metazoa; phylum Chordata; class Aves; order Anseriformes; family Anatidae; genus Oxyura; species Oxyura jamaicensis. Next base: position 134,592,118 of record NC_048894.1, on the reverse strand, counting down.
AAGCAGAGTTCCAGGCGTAGCTAGCAAAGAGTAGTATTTCAAAAGAAGCTTTGGTTACTTACATGTGTGTCTTTTTAAAATAGCTTTTAATGGGTGATTTACATCTGATTTTGTGTGTTCTAGCGCTAGTATCGATAAAGAAACAATTGCTGGTACCAGTTCACCACAGGCAATGTTGGATCACCATCCCGCGACGGTCATGATGGAGTTGCAGCCGGAAGAGGATGTCAAACCTCCTCCTTCTTTGATGATAGACTCACAGCAAAGTGAGAACCTAGAACAAGAGGAAGAACACCAGCTGGTGCATATTATGGAAAGGTCTCCTTCAACATCGGTGTCCTCAGTTGACATGAGAGTTATGATGTCTCCCTCTCCTGTACCAAGAAGAGATGAGTTTTTTAGGCTTGAGGTTGGAGAACGCTTTAGACCAATGTGTGGGTCTGACCCACAGATGCTGCAAATGCTGAAAGAAGAGCATCAGATAATATTAGAAAATCAAAGAAAGATTGGGCTTTATGTCCAAGAAAAAAGGGATGGTTTGAAAAGAAAGCAGCAGCTGGAGGAAGAACTGTTGCGAACAAAAATCAAAGTAGAGAAGCTGAAGGCAATACGATTACGCCGTGATCTGCCAGAATACAGCAGTATCTAAATAGTTTATTACTTCTGTCATATCCCTTGAAATAATAATAAATACTTTTACCCTAGCAAAGTTGTTCCTTATGTTAATATGGATGGATCAAAATGTGGTCTTCAAAGATGAGAGCATATTTTCCATGTTGTTGTATATGTACCTTAATAAAAATGCCTTGTATGGGCATGAGTGTACCACCTCTTCTGAAGTATAATCAAATCCTGTAGATTTAAGTGGTTGGATGATAAAAATCCCAACTTCTTAAATATTTCCACTTCTCTCTAATAGAAACGTGATGACCTAACAGCAATTTAGCCCAATTCTTTTTAAAAATTTGATCATATGCATTATTTTTCAAATAATTACCTATCCTTCATAATCTTAATGAAGTTACAGGTTCGTAAATACGCATAAAAAGGAGGAGTAAGAGGCGATGTTTACATATGCTCTTCTTTTCAAGTTGGTAAATCTTATGACAGTGGCGAAATTTTGCTGGTATATCAGCCTGGAAAACAAAATTACCGGATTGTTATATTTTTTTAATGTTCAGTAGACAGAAGTGTCCATCTTTTAAAGAGTTAACACTTTTTATTGTTTTCAGTGGATGAGCGTTTCCATAGGAAATTATCAAAATAGAGACAACGAATGCAATACTTCATCGTTACAACTGCATGTGTGCGTAATTTGTGTGTACAGTTACCATGATCGTATATTCAGTTAGAGTAATTATACTGGTGATCAACCACAGAAATGTCTAATTTGCTCATTTGCATGCATAATTACTACTGTGCATGTGCAACCAAGACAGTTGCAGGTGCCTTTGATTGATCTCAATATGACTATAAGCTACCAAAATGAAATAGTTGCTGTGTGTAAGTAATGTGACTTGAAGTCAACAGAAGATTCTTTGTTTTTCTGCGTACCTTTTATAACTGCTGTTGTTCTGGTCTTTTGATTAGTTTCAAATAAAAAGCCCAAAATGAAAAAGAAATTGATTCTTCTGTCTGTCCTAGTAGCAGCACTTTCCTCTGCAGTTACGATCAGCGCTAATAAATGGAAAACAAAAAAACAAACAAAAACAACCCACAACAACTGGAAAGTGTAAGTCCCAGACAATTTCTCCATGATTCTTGGTCTTCTGCTTGCTATGAATAGATCCACACCTGCTTTAGAGCTCTGGCTCCTTATTCCATGTAACAATACTTCATTCTTTCTCTAACTTCTAGCACAGGAAAAGGAAAGGAAGCACAGAATCAAGAAAAAAGAGAGAACAAAGGAGGTGTAATTCCACCCTGGTCTCCTATCTCAGAGGGCCCCAATAACAGGAAGAACAAAAGCAATAGGAAGGATATATATTTTTTTTCCTGTGTTTGCTTGTTACTGTCGCTTCTGTCACTATTTTTCTCCAAATTTCCTTCTTTCTCTATCCCCACAGAACCTCAGCATGTGTGAATGGGGCACTGGTCTGCATCAGCAGACTCTTTAAATGAGGTAAGCCTTACTACTTCTTGCCAGTCTTCTGAGTGAATCAGGTTACTTTTGTAACCACGGGGATAAATGCTTATTAAAAACTGAAGGCTGGAAGTATGTAAGTTTAGCTGAGGGACCAGTCGAGCCTAAAGCACTGTAGTTAAAATTTTATGACAGTGATGAGAGAGAAATCATCTCGACTGTCAGTGCCCAGGACACCTTTAACAGGTTACAGGTGGGGAGGGTGGAGGAAATAAATCTTTGGTTTACAATCTGAGGAAAATACAGTCAATGAAAGTAGATGTCAGCAATATGGAATCGCCCCCTACACTTCTTCTTCCAGTGGTATTGTAGAGAAGAGAGCTTTTCAAGCACTTGTTCTTTTGCGTGCGCTGATGATGATGATGTCTCAATGAGTGGCCTTGGTTTCTGTTCAGACCTTGCCTTTCTTCCTCTTTTTTGCAGTTCAAGGACACTGATCTCTTTTTATATAGCCAGGAACACTTCAATGAGATACACTCTTCCCTGAGTTTACAAGAGTCAAAGTCTTGGCTTTAATAAATAAATACAGATTTTATTTGTTCTACTTTGTTGTGTGAAAGGTGGATTCTCAGAAGCTGGGTAACAACACGAAATTCCCTGCACTCATAATTTGGAAATACCCGATTTTATCCTTTCAGCTGAAAATCAGAATTCTGTTTTCCAGTTTCAAGGAATTCCAATTTGTTGTTTCTGTCCTTAGATACTACGCAAAAGGATTTTTACTAGTCCAGAAAATAATTCCCAACAGGCTTGTCTTGCAGTGGTTTTAAGTTATTGCTAGCCTTATTTTGGCCACTAAAAGGCTCTGCAGAGACTTCAGAATATTTTCTGTTGAATTCTCTGTTCTCCTTGAGCTACATCAGGAGGTGACCTCCAGGGTCTCTGTTGGCACGGCGTTTTTATTTCGAGGACTAGAACCAGAGGAATTTCCAGTCTTCAAAAGCTTGTAGTCCTTTCTGAGCTGAAATGCAAAGCAGATACAAAACTCAGACTCTGGCTAGAGCAAACTGCCCGTTACAGTCCTGATATTGGAGAGGGAAGGATGCAGGTGAGTAAGAAATAATGCACTACATGGGTGTGCTCAGAAATGTCTCCCTGTAATCAGAACGTTTGGTTGTTCTGGCACCATCTCATTTGTTAGTGGAAGGCTTTTCATTCTTATTGCAGGCAGCATCTCTTGTTTGGGGATCTCTCTTCTGGTTTCCTTTGTTCTCTGGTGTGGGTTTTTGTGTTTGTTTTTTTTTTGGTGGCGAGGAGGGGAACCTCTTGAATCCCTGCATAGCTTGCTTGTTTCTTTACTTGCGACATGACATTTATCCTTCCCTACGGAGGTGTTTCTTCTTTCAGTGCCATCAGTGCAGCATGTGCTGACTATGTTACGCCTGTCCATGCTGGCGGATCTTTCTCACCCCACATCTGCTTTTCAGTGTCAGGTTATCTGTCTGCATCAGACTTCTCACTTCTCGGTGCCTGCTCTTGGTTTTTTTTTCATGTATTCCTAATGTGGGTCCATGCACGCACAGCTGTGGCTAGTCCTTTTGGGACCTTCAGGTACTGTGAATTTTTACTGTTCCAGCAATTTATATTTCATTAGCTTGTGTGAAAGCAACGGCAGGAAGCCCTTCACTCCTTCACCCCCATTCTAATCCTCCTGTTCTCTTCACTGTACCTGGCACTGCCATTCCCTGTCTGCATGTTTACCGTGTACTGTGTACAAGCAGAGTAATTTTAGGCAAGGGCAAATTTCTACCATATGCTCACGTCCTCCTACTAAGATAACTGAAATAAACAGGCTCGAGCAGTAATTTAATTCCCAATTTCTAATGTATTATTTTCATTTTAGGCTTAGAGTAAAAAAACTATAACTTTGATAACTTTGTGATCATTGTGGTAACATCTCGCATAACTTCATCTATGTGAGTAACTGTCTAATTCTTGGTCTACACTTTTCTCAGCTGCTCCCTAATTATCTTTTCCTTTTTCTCCCCATAAGCTCTCAACTCCTCTGTCATCATCCTGTTGGCTGTGCTTGCCTTCTGTCAGAATTCTTATCAGGCAAAAATGGCGGAAGAGAGACCTGCTCCAAGACCAGGACATATTACTGATCCTGCTCGTCATACTCTTTCCTAGCATCCTTCACCTCACTACTTTCAATTTCTTTCTTTCCTTTAGGTTTTCACGTATTTTCTTGCTTGGGACTTTTTTCCCCAGGGAATAAAAATGCATAAACTAGAGCCTACACACTTTGCATCGCATGGATTGCCAACAGGCAAAGCCGTAACTGTGCTTATTATCATAAAGGAATTGCTTCTAAGGGGGTGGAACAAGTGGTGAATTCTGGTGCTCGGGTTTGCTGGAGCAGCTGTCTTTCCACAGTTCAAATATAAAACATTTTCACAAGGCGATTGAATCTTGTGTTGATGAAGTTCATTGTACTGCCCAAGGGTAGAGAGAGAGATTGGAAAAATAATTCGTTTTTATTTTTCCCCCTTTTTCTTGAAAATTATTTTTGCTCCGAATTGCATTATAGAAAGGTTAAACCTAAGAGAACTTTCCATACGTTTAGCCCAGGACATTCAGACTTTAAATTACGCTGTTTTAAAAAGTTTTAAGATAAAAGTCTTGCTTCTGAAACCTACAGTTTACTAAAGTAGTTGAAAACCTCGGTTGTGATCTGTGCATAAGCAGGGATGGATAAGGGACGGGGAGCCCATTGGGAAACTCAGCAGTCTGCAGGCACTGACATTCTCCGGTGTCCTTGTGTTTTCCGAGTGCCGTGGGATTGCATACCATTTTATCCTAGTGATTGCACAGTGATTTGTTGATGTATCCAAATATTTGAGTGAGCACAGCACGTTGTCAGGCTGGATTACTCACACGAGAGAAATATTGTACGATTCTCTTTGCATACTTAATCAGCAGTTGTTCCATATTATTTATAATCTCGGTTTGCTCTTTAGGAGAAACGCAGACTTGAAAACCATGCTTCATTTTTTATATTTTAAGTATGTGAGCAGAATTAAAACAACTAATTCATTATTTCCTGACCATTTCTTGCTGATATTCATCTGTAGTTAGCATAATCACCATAACAAACATAATTTAACGTAAATGCAGCCAAAAAAAAACACAATTTATCTGGATCCTGATGCCCCTCCGTATGCCGTTGATGCCAAGGCCTAGTTTGGTTCAGTTTCAGTCATGTTGTTTACAGTACTCTGCGAGCTGCCTTTTGCTCACTTTGCATGTCTTTGTATGATCCTCGTCCGGATTGGTACTGCTGTCTCAAAACACGTCTGCTTATAAAGTTCAGAACTTTGTGCTCTTGAAATAAGTGGGTTTATAAATTGCCAGTTATACTTCAGACCTAATTTAAGAGCGGAACAAGAGGACAAAACCTTTATCTAGCTTTGGGGATGGGGCAGAAGGGATTTTGTACTTTTTCTAGTTAGTTACTGCAACATTATGTTTCCTCCGTGTTATATATAGATAAGATCTGTGGCAGTAATCTCAAGCTGTACCTATTATTAATCACCGAAGGTATCATGTGAAGGAAAGTAATTTATCATAACTCCGCAGCAGTTTGCAGGTAAATTTTACTTAGCCCAGTTGTTGCTACTGTTAATACAATTCTGTGTGGAAGCTAAGGAACATTTATGGACGCTCTGTGTCAGAAATGCAAAATGAAAGTTGGGCATGCCATATATCCCGAATCCATACATCCATATGGACATCAGAATAAAGTTGGATATTAGAATTAAAATACAGCGTATCATCTTATGGCATTGACTTTGGGTTGCACGTGTAAGCCAAAACAATACATATTTTTTTGACTTGCAAACTCTGCAAGTTCCTTCCAGGTGATGTTTGCATTGTTTTGCATTGTAAATAAGCTCAGGTTGTGTATCAAGATGGATTTCCACGTGAGACTGGGAGCATCAACTATCAGTTTGGCCAAAGCATTTATGCCGTTACTTTCTTGTGTTTATGCTTTTTCAAAGCAGCTTGCCTTTTTTTTTGTGCGAACCAGATTGAGGGGAGAATACCTTGTATTGTTGTGTATGTATTGAATTTTGATGATCTTTCCTTTGTACTGTTCTACTTTCCCTGGGCTTTTGAAAAAGTCCTTGACGCTTGGCATCGAGATGGCCTTTGGTCATTGCTACAAAAGCTGTCTCACATTTGGCTACTTGGTAACTCATTGGCAAGCACAGAATGAGCAGTTTGTTTGCAGTAAGTTTGTTATACTTCTGTTATCATCCCTAATAACTGAATTTTAGGAGAATCTGTCCAAAGTGGGCATCTTGAGTTGCTGAGAGCCAGTGATTTCTTCACTGAGCACTCCTTAAATGAAAGCAAGAAAATTTGTCTCTGGGTTTGCCACTGGCAGGCCTGGTGGCCTCAGTGAGGAAGCCACTTGGTTTAGATCCAGAGAGGATGATGTGATAGCAAGGATCTTGAGCAGTTGCCCTTCTTTCAGGACAGTTTCAAAGCTATTGAACTACGCAGCTGAGCAGCTAGTGGCTCAGCTCTTCTGTGGGAAGTTCAAGACCAGCAATAACCTGGAAAATATAGTCTGTATTTAGGTGATTCAGAGTGCTGAGCGTTGTGCACACAGAAGAGGGCTGAATTTAAGCTTGCTTAGGGAATTTAGCCGTTGTTGTTTGTTATAATTATTTCTGATAGGTGAAATTTGTTCCTTTCATATCTCATCCTTTCCTGATGAGTGTGCACAGGTACCTATACACATATACATACCCAGTGAGATCTACTAATGCTAGTTGGATAAGAAGAGCATAAGAAGTCATGCGTGCTGCAGAAGCTGGTTGGACACCTTGCAGGTGACATCGAGGGTCAAAGCAGTCCCTTGGGAACAACAAGAGGACCTGGTCTGTGTTGAGGAAAGCTGCCACATCTCCGTGGCTTTCAGAGTTTCCTAAGTACTCATTTCAGGAGCAAAACCAGGCAGGCTTGACACAAAGTAGACTCTGCCAAAGGTATCCTGACTTTATGGCTCCTTGCACGGAATAACGTTATTAATTTGCATTGGAATTTCTATGCAGTTTAAACCATGTTCAATTTTCTTCTGTCAAATAGCAGCGAAGGCAGCACAGTAAGCACCCCGTAACTGCACAAGGGTAAATTTCTCCTCTTCCCTCCTCTCTCATCTTCCATGTTAGTTTTGCTTTTCTTGTGAGAATTACAAGTAAAGCCCTAGGTTTTTATGCCTTGGCCATAAATATTACTTTTCTGCCTGGCCTATTGAATGGATTACATTTATGTAAATTGATGTTATGTAACTTGATTTGGAAAGATTACTCCTTCCCTTTCCAAAGATTTCGTCAGCCACCCTGTAAGTAATCATTGCTGCATAACACATGAAAACTCTCAAAAATATGACTCATCCTTTGTGTGCCTCTTTCCAGGGTAATGGCATAAATTTTAAACAGTCCTGTTTAAATAATTTAAAATAAAATAAATACATTGTGTGGACATAAGTTCTATTGATTATTTTAAATACTCTCTATTATAATCCAGAGAAACTAAAGATAATTAAAAATTAAGAAGCAAAACCAGTACATTAAAATGTTTTAGTTTCTGATATGTGCTAAAACAGATGTGAATATGAAGTATACATAATCTTCATACATCCCTTTCTGCCTGCTTGCTGCTTCCTACAATCTAAAAGTCTTCAGATTTTATAAATAAGATTTAGTAGATAGCAAAGTTTTATTTTTAATTAAAAAAGAATCAGTAGAAGCAATAGCAAATGTTTAGCAAATGCGAAACTATATTTTCAAGGTCCCACGTATGTGTTTAGCTGTGTAGCTTCCATTAACATTCAAGCACAAAAGAATGCATATTTAAATCTCTGCGAGCTGCTTCAGAAATTGGCTGCTTTTTGGGATGGCTCTGATTAACCTGTGATTGTTTAACAGTCTAATAACTGCTTTGCTTCCATACTTCTTAGTAATTTGGATTTTTCAGTAAATTAAATATTTGGATTTTTTCCACTTATCCCATTTAGGCTACCACTTATTGCAATAACATTCAATATTTACAGAGCCCAAGTACAAATGTTGCTTTCTGAGACTACTTTTTGCATTTATTTTTCTGAAGGAAAAGAGCCTTTAATTGACAAATGAATCAAAACAACTTTCAGCGTGGATGGCAACACTAAGAGGAGCAGTAAACAGTCAACTCGGATGGCATTTGAATGGTTCCAATATTTTATCACGCTGATCTGGCTTGCTGCACCATATGATGCCTGCAGCATTTCAGAATCCTCAATGATGCTGCTTTTTCCTTTGATAATAGGACTTGCACGTCTATTTCTGTGGACTTGACAGAAGCTTTCAGCTCAGTTCATTAAGTTTTAAAGTGGAAGCTGGAGTCAGTTGGATTTTTAGACAGCTGAGAGGTTTAAGAAGAATAGTTTTCTACCATGGAGATATAAAAGTAAAAGCTTTCCTCCCTCCTCTGTAGCTGATACCCTTAAGAGCTAAAAGTTTCATTAAATGGTGATGAGGAGAATGTTCCTCATTCTTCAAATTAAGTGCATCTATCATCTCTTTTATTGTATACAGAAAGCTCCTATTTGAAAAGAAAAATTAGGTTACAAATGCAGGTACTGAAAAATCTTGCAAACGCACTCAGCTTGTTTCCAGCCCTCTCATGCATTGCGGCATAGTCATTAATTGCACAATCATGTGTTCTGGTTCGGTAGGCTTCCTTGCCAGTTTCAGTTCACAGAATGTACTGCATCTACTCAATGAACAACTATTCAGTATTTCCTTTCCTCCTTTTTGCTCAGCTACAGAATTCTGCCTTGATTTCTTCTCAGTATTCAAACTGTCTTGAATTACTTTCCTGATTTTTTTTCTCTGATGTCCATCACGGTAGTAGCTGAGCACTTCACAAATATAATTGCATTCCGCAACATCCTTATGAGGTGACAGGTTGGTATAATCTCTCCTTTCAAGGAGAGAAACTGGGAGCTGAGGCACAGAGAGAGTAAGCTCCATTAATACTGAAGGTGTAGATTGAATCAACCAGGACTGCGTTATCTCAGTGCTTCAGCATACTGTACGGGGAATGGGTGGATGGAGAGCAGCCCCGAGGAGAAGGACCTGGGGTGTTGGTTGATGAGAAGCTCAACATGAGCCAGCAATGTGTGCTTACAGCCCAGAAAGCCAACCATATCCTGGGCTACATCACAGGCAGCGTGGCCAGCAGGTTGAGGGAGGTGATTGTCCCCCTCTGCTCTGCTCTTGTGAGACCCCACCTGGAGCCCTGCATTCAGCTCTGGGGCCCCCAGCACAAGAAGGACATGGACCTGGCAGGGGGCTGGAACTGGGTGGGCTTTAAGGTCTCTTCCAACCCAAACCATTCTGTGATTCTACAGTTAATGTATTCAGACTACACCTTCCAGTTGCACCTGCAAGCATTCAGTACTATTACAAATGAGACTGATTCTCAAATCAGGCACTCAGACAAACCTCTAGTGCTGAAAAGTTTGGGTTAAATGACTTTCCTTACACCAGAAAGGAACACTTGGAAAAATGCAAGCAGCATCCAGCTCTTGAAGGCACCACTTTTCTAAACATGAGAGTAGACTTTCTGCCCTTGCACCCTTGGCCTCCCATCAGAGCAGCTGCATCAGAGCAGCTCAGGGGCCTTGTACACAGCAGCCTCTTTTTGCTGCAGCTGCAGAGCAGTTTAATTCCATGTGCACATGCGAGAAAAGTCCCAAGAAAATGCAGTGCAGCATGTTTTCTGTAAAGTCTTACCATTAATGCGTATGGCCAGTGCAGCAGATCAATTTCCAAACTTTGCTCAACTTCACAACCTTAAAATTAATTCACTTAAAATAGGCTGGTTTTCCAAAGTGTGTTGGGTTAAGGTAGCTTGCTACCACTACTTTATAGATATTATTCTTCTGGCTTGTAGAGCAAATTAACATTTCTAAATTATTCCCTATAATTTAATGTTTTCATTTGTGTAAGACAAACAAGGTTGAAACTGATCTTTACCCTTTGAGGTAACAAACCAAATGACTGCACTAGGAGGCTGATGCATTCAGTGTAGACCATTAATATAGGGGCAAGCAGTGTTTTGATCAGTGAGTTTTGCACATTTGCTGACAGCAAACAAACTGAAAAACTGAAAATATTTCATTTTGAAGAGCAGAAATTACCAAAGGGACTTGGGGCATAACAGCAAGGTCATCCAAGCTTTAGCTCCTCATTTGTCTACACCAACTTGTCCATTACAAATTGTTTGCCTGACTCTGGTCCTCCACCAGTCCTAAACTCAGGATTGATTTGTCTTACATAGTCAAATGGATCCACTTCAAAAGCTTAATTGCTGCCATATCTTACATTGTACCTAAGCCTCCCCTTGCTCTCCTCCCCTGGCCCTACCCTCATGGAGAACAACTGCTGAACCTGAGTCTGTGCAGTGGAAGAGCTTAAAAATCATAGTAATTTTATGCCATTTTTAACCTTGGTAGTCTTAAAAATTGAATTAGGAGAAAAGTGAAACTAGAAGGATGAGGAAAGTGGAGTGGGCCCTATTTACTGGGGGGGGGGGGGGGTGAACTGGTCTGAGTGCCCATATGTCTTTGTACAGCCATTTCTGTTCTGGACTCACCTGTGTGCCATGTTTTATGCTGCATGCCCTATTGTCCTTTGCTGTTTTCTCCCCTGTTGCTTTTCTCTTTAGTTTCCCTATCAGTGCCTAATCAGCTCCTGTTCTCATTTCCTCCTCCCAGGTCTTCCCTGGATTTCCCTTGATGGCTTCCAGCAAGCCATACATTTTTACTGGACCTTGAATTTTGAAGGACAGAGTTGAGGTGCAGCAAGCTTTTCTTGCTCCCATTCTTGCTCATAAAACCCCATCTCTCTCTCTGCTGCTTGACTCTTACCCGAGACTCCAGTCCCAGTCTACCTCTGTCTCCACCTCCATCCTTCCTTCTAGTATAAACTGTTGTCTCCGTATTCTTTTTATTCCCTTACTGTTTTCTAGCCTTTCCTGTGTGCTTTGCTTCCATGTCCAACTGGTAGTCTCTTACCAGTCATCATTTGTTTTACTGTATTAACATCAGCCTGCCTTTCCCATCTAGCCTCTTTTCAGGCTTCTCATCCCAAGGAATTCTTCCATGCAGCTGCTCCGTGTCCCCTTTGCCATCTTTTCCTGTTCGGCATCAGGAGGGGAGATGTTGTCTCTGAATGAGAGGGACAAAGAGAAAAATTCCCTGCTGGCATGCTTGGAGGGGACCCAGCTTCGGTCCAAGCAGCGAGAGCTGTGACTACAGAGAAAGCTATTCTCGGCCTCGGTTAGAGCATGTCCACTGTGTAATCCTCAGGAAATTAAGCTGCAGAGAATGTGCAAACTGCATTTATTTCCAAGAGCTTTTAGCTCTCAGGAATGGAAAAAGTTTTACCCGGGCCAAAAGGAAAAAGAAGCGCTACCTTCTCCCCAGATTTCTAGATTCTTCTCCACCGCATTGAGTTATTAGAGCTTCTACAAGGACTAATAGCTTATTGAGACTAAAACTGCATTCATCTATGATTTTTGTTCTCATAAAACAGATGTTTATGATCAATATTTGATCATTTGTGGTTTTGTTTAAAAATAAGTTTGAGTGTTAAAACAATGTATTAAAAAAAAATCCTGCTTGAAATACCAATCTTTAAATTAATTAACTTGCACATTCAATAAGCTCATCCACCTAGTATGAAATGAAAGAAAAAACAAACAAACCACTTTGCTTTGCTATAAAAACAAAACAAAACAAAAACTTAATCTTTAAACAAAAATGCCCTGTGCAGACTGATGAAATTGTTCAAATTAGGCATCTCTCTGTCAGGATTTGAAGTCCCTATGGGTCATGCCCATAACTGAAATACTGATAGGACTATGGGCCTCCCCTGCTAGTAATGCTGGTTGCATTTTGGCTGCAGTATTGATGTGTGCATTATACATTTATTATACATTTTTGTAGTTAAAAGAGGGGTACGAAGCAGTGGATTGCAATCCAGCAACTCATATGTAGTCCCTTCTGTCATTGATTCCTATGGTTGTAGGGCAAGTCAGCTCAACTCTTCATGGTTTCACTCCTCATAAAAAGTCCCACAGAAGTGCTGTGAGGAGAGTTATTACATATTTTTCCATTTTCAAGGCACAATAATATACATTGCCATGTTAGCTTAGTATTAAATTTATTATTAGACTGAAATTGCTTTGCAAACACATGATGATGATATCTCTGTCTCATATTTCTTTAAATGTTCCTGGGAAGTGTTTAACATACAGGGATTTCATACAGAACACGACACTTAACTGCTGTGTACACATCAGCTCTCCAAATGTCGTGAAGTGATTTGATTAAGGAATTTTCTGAGGACTGTGAAGGGGAGCTTCATGAAAAGTTTCCTCTGCTCGGAAGACGGGGACGACGTTGGCTCTGCAGGAGAGAGATGGCACATGTGTGCAGAAGTGGCTGCAGAGACTACAGGAAAACAGCACCACCGAGTTTCAGCTGTGATTCACTCGGAGTCCAAATCTCTTTTTATCTCTGTCTCAGTCCAGATTTTTGGCTCAGCCTACCTTTCTCTCTCTCTCTCTCTTATTCCTTTGTACCACAGAGCACAACTTGAATCAAAGTCGTTTTCTATAAACTGCGGTTTGTGCATTTTGGCAATGTTTTTTTTGTTGAGGGGATTTGGAACCCCACACCCACTTACAACATGAAGTCCAGGTACAGAGCTGTTAAGCAACCTGACAGACACACGGCTTCCAACCCCCTCCGACCCAGCAGCGGCTGCTGCATGGGAAGGAAAGGGACAGCCTCCTTGTTTCCCTTCCTCGTATCGCCCTCGGTTGCTCATGTCATTCATCGATCGGCCTTGCCCCGGCTGCTCAGCCACTAAAGCCACCGGAGGAATGGCACTGGGGGAGCGGGAAGGAGAAGGAAGCTCACGGGTTTTGGCAGCGGCCCGCAGTTAGATGGGGTTAAGCCATCCATTAAACCCCACCTCGGCCCGAGGTGCCCGCCGCCCTGCTCGCTGGAGCCTGACTTCTCCTCACAAACGTGCACGGTTACGCTGCAGAGGCTACTGAAAATGCACATGCGCTTTACGTTTTGTGGTCTTCCCTAGTACAGCTTTCTCACCGTGTTGGGAGTAGCCGAGCATATTTCATCGATGTGGTTTCTCCGAACCTCGCTCGGCAGAAACTGGTTAAGCTGGTTTGCCATTGGGACGCTCCCCCCATCCCCTTTCCTGGATCCCGTCCCGTTTTCTGTAAATCATCACCTCCAGGAAGGTTCCTGGAGCCTTTCCTCACATCAAGCAGGCGATGGTTTATATCTTGAAACTTAAGCCCTTGCTCTCTCAGCCAGGTATGTTTCTGTTTGTGGAAGCATTTAAGGCCTCATTGCCCACGTTTTTAAGATTCCCAAGCCCTTCCTTCTGGGAGGAAAGATATGCCACTTGCCACAGTTTCTTCATGGTCAAGGAAACTGCACCCAGGCAAGGCAGTAGGCCATCTGGGAGAGATATGAGCGGGCATGGTTTCCTGATCTTTCTCTTCCTCTGGGCACACGTAGTTCCTGTTACTTATTATTTGCAGTCCCAACTGATTAACAGCGGAGCCCAGGATCTCCACCTGCAGTTCAGGATCTTGGCAAAACCAGCTCTGTGTAAGGGCAGCAAGGGTTTTTTCTGTAGAAGCCATTGCTCTCCGTACCAGTATATCAAATACTGAACTTAGCTACCATGCATACCACCCCAGTCTCATTTTCATTCACGAAAAAAATCCTGGCAGTGTATTGCCAAAGGTTGTTTATTCTGCTAGAGCACTGGAATAAATCTTTGATGTCGAAGAGGTGTGATCCTGAGTACAAACAAAACCGACAAGAGGAGCCTATCATAAAAAGGTTGAACACCAGTACCTGATCAGAGTTGTTGGTGAACAGGCTTAGATTTTTATTCAAGGGAATTCTGTAGAAGATCAACTTGAAAACATTTAATTATCTTTATATAAAAATGATTAAAGAAAGAAAAATTACACTTTTATCTGAAACTCTACGATAGTTATAGGTAAAGGGAGAATACATTTTGTATTCTTATCTATTTATTATGTATTCTAGCATTGAAGCAAATCACTAACGGATATTTTTCTAATCAGAAATTATGATAATACAGAAGACAAACTGAGGAAAGAAATCTGAACATTGCAGAGTCTGCTAATTTTTAGTTTTCCCATAGGAACATGACACTGTTATATGGGGAATACTGATAGCCAGCTTGCTGCTCACTGGGGGCAGTTTGCTTTAGAAATCCTCTTCAGAATTCACTGTTATATGATGCTTGCAGTTTCCAGCATTGTTTCTAAATTATTGTTTATTTTATTATTTTTAACTGAAGTGGGGATTAGAGGAGTTTGAAGAATTGTTATTGACCTGAAAGTTAATCTATTGGTGATTCAAATAACACCAAGCAGGACTCCCTGGGTAAAAGAGTAATGACCATAAAACAGATCTCAGGGGTCACCAAACTCATGTGGGAGGTCAATGGAGGTGGTCATTTTTTTATGGACAAGCATCCTTCAGGGGACAAGGAGAACGTTCTGCAACAAAATCTCTCATTCTTGCAGTAACTCATTTAAAATCTTAAAATGAAGAAAGAGGTAGCAGTTGCTGATTAAAATGTGAGAACCAGTTGAAAAAGCAAAGATAAAACAATCTTGTATGTATTTTTTTAGATCACTTTGCATTTCAAAACTCAGAATAGAATCAAATCAGTCTTGTATTTTTAGCAACGTAGGGGGTTTCTCTCTCTCCTTTGCTCCTCCAAATCTTATTACTTGTGATTACTGAAGATCCAATAGAGCCCTTGTACCTTTTTGCAAAACTGTAAGGATTTATTCTTGCTCTCTGGCTCATTTCCCAGGTTTCATCTATGTAGAATTCTCTACATTTCAAAGGGAGGTCATCTGGTCTGTTTGCTGATCCTTGTGTGGTGTGCCTGTGCTCAGTAGCTGTTCTGTTACCCCTTGGGGATGGGGGGCACTACGGTTGTCGGCCAGTGCCCTGAAAAAAGATCAACATCAGGCACTGTGTTAGCATAAAGTCCTATCCAGACACTAAAACTTGCAGACAGCTTTGGGAAGAAAATTATTCTCAATAAATGTATCATTTTTCACTTAGATAATAATTTAAAATATATGATAGTCTGAAAAATTGCACTCATTGTATGTATGTAACTTACTAGTCTTTTGCAGTTTTAAGAAAATGTAGACTTGATGTACAAGCAATAAAGTTGCCGCTTTGTTTGTTGTGAAGTTGCCTGATACTATTATAATGTTGCCTCACCAGTACCAAGCAACCTTCTACTCTTGCTGCTTCTCCTTTAAATGCCAGCACACTTGGAAATTTTGGAAAGGTTTGTCTGTGGCATAAGCGCTTTTTTGTAACAGATTTGTGTAGTGTTGAATCCCAGATGGAATCAAAGGAGCAAACCGATTTAAGCCTTTAACCAGCATGCAAGGGTATTTTAATGAAAATTAGTCTGATTCTCTCTTTGAAGCTGTGCATGTGCTGAAAAGGAATGCTACAGATATTCCTTTAGATAATGCTGAGGACTTATCTGCCATTACTTGACTCATGTCAGATTGCTAACTTTGGGAAGCATGCATTTATTCTTAATCGATATTATAATCAACAGCTGTCTGTTCTATTATGATTTCTTAACCTTATTAACCTAAACATTTTGTATTAGCATTTATATCTGTGTTACTTATAATGAGCTAACTGCTGACAAATCTAAATCAGTCTCAGCCTGGTGACATCATTTGAATGGCTACAAGCTCAAGAGATGATCTGTTTCAATGTTTGCATAATTATTTCTAAAGGCCACGAGGAAAACAGTTGAAGTTATCTTTTGCATTATTACAGCTATAGCTATTTTGCAAATTTAGGACTAATGACTTTAGCTTCAGACCTCTTTACTGGCCTCCTTTGCTCCCTTCCTGGAGTTCTGTATTCCCGTCCTTGCTTCCAGAACATTGCCCAGCACCATCTCACCAGGAGTTCTCATTTTCTCATATGCTTGTTTCCCTTCTGTTTTCTCCAGCCATTCCTTTTATTCTTTCTACACACTCCTCATCTGTTAAGTCAGGAGTTCTCTGATTAATGTACTTTGTCCCTTTTCTCTAAATGCCCTTTTCCTGAAAGTACGTACTTTCCAAAAACAATTTAATGTTTCCTATTTCAGGATGAGTCCTTATGTGCTTTTCTGTCTCAGTCCAAACTTAACATAAGCAGCCCAGGAGAGGAAATATGCCGCTTTGTTTATATAAGATGAAATGCATAGATTGTCCTTGATTTGTTTGAAATGAAAATGACTGTACGCTTCATCAAGAGAACTTGAGATATTCTTTGGTATTTTATTTCCCTTTTAGATGCAGCATATTTGCCAACATCAGGAACAGCAAAGGAAGAAGCAGTGCAGGAAGAACCTGACTGCCTTACAAAATATTTCAGTGTTGTTTGGTGTAAGGCGTCAAAGAAAAAGCACAAGAAGTGGGAAGGCGATGCTGTTCTTGTTACAAAAGGAAAGTCGGTAATATTGAAAGATATGGAAGGCAAAGACATTGGAAGAGGTACTGTAGATGTGCACGTTTGCATAAGTGAACAACTGGCTTAAAATTAATGTGCTTTGAATAACAGAGACAAGGTTCTTTAGGTATTTTACAGTTCTCCATACCAAAGTTGAACACCGGATGAAAACACAGTAGTCTTTTTTTTGCAATGATGGGGGAGATGGCAAGATGGCTTTATGTTTCTTACGTATAAGGCAGATGTATGGGGGAGGCTGGATCAGGCTGAATAACATTATTCACAAAAACACCAAATGCTAGTCCAAGGAGAGGATCTGGAAATGAGCGGCAGTAATAACTCAGCTGAGATGCCAAATGAGGAAGAATTAGTTGATTTTGGTTGCTCATATACTGCATTGAAGGTGTGAGAATTCAGGGAACTTAGACAGGTAAGGTTCTTGTAGATATTCCATTCAGTAGTATGGTAACTGGGAATGTCTGAGATTGGATCTGTACTTTTCAGCCAAACAGCTAAAAATATTATCTTTGTCAGAAAGACAAGCAATAGCAACGGTTTCCAGCCAAGCCAAAGTCAACTGTGTAGCAATTTTTAGTCTTGCAGTTTTAGCAGCAGCTGCTGCTGTAAGACACAGTTTGGGTTGTTATCAGAGTTAAAAATAAGACTTGCAAACTATAGGCTGCAGTCAGCTTGGAGCAGTATTTTTTTTAGTGAAAAAAAATAAAAGAATTAACTTTGCTAACTGAGCCAAAAATATTTGAGGAGGAAGTAGGATTGGACAATGTTGCTACAAAACATAATTTGATTAATACTGGGGCCGAGGTGGCTTCTCAGCTCTTTTGTTACAATCATGACATTGTGAACCTTTCTAGGACCAAGCAGTTGTAATTTGCAGATCAGTCTGTGACATAGAAATTAATTCAAATTTATTTATAGCACAGCAATATGTGTACAGACTTGCTTGGGTTTGAAAAAGGCAGAGAGAAAGAGAGTAATGCACGGAACGCATCAGCCACCACCCTGTTGTTCTTGTGCTTTTTTTCTCTAGTCCTGTCTTCTTGAATTAGCAGAAAACACAATAGAGAATTGAGTATTCTCATTGTCAGTGGTATTTTTTTTTGTCTGTGTTTGATTGTGTTGAGGAGCACAATGACACCAATGCCATTGGTCTAACTTGCTCATTTAGAGTTGTTTCCAATGCTCGTGGATTCTAAGAAAATCATAAATGCACCAATGTAAGCAGTGTAATTTTTAAATATAAATTAGTGAAGGATAGGTCATAACTACCCTCTCCAAGCACCTCGGCTAGAAAGACACATCCCTTCTCTTATGTCCTGGCATCTTTAGCTCTTTCCTGAAAGCAGATATTTTTCTTTCAAGAATCAAACAAGCAGTATTATACATTTTTGCATGCATTTAGAGGGGAAGAAAAAGGTCTCCCTTTGCCTTTTGGCTTGACTATTTTTCAACACTTGCTTAGACTTTGAAACAGCTCAGTAAATTTCTGCTCTTAAAGGAATTCACATCCAGATCTTCACCTTCCAACCTTTTCGGAAGGACACATTCCTAGAAATGGGAGACCTGAGCTTTGCAAAGAGCTCCCAGCATTCTTTGTATGTACTATCTGCTGGACACAATATGTGTAGAACCTTGGGGGGATTTGCCTCTTTTACAGGGGAGTGCTTTAACTGTTGGTCAACATGCTTTTTATTTTTCTGACCCAACTTAGAATCTGAGCCCATTTATCTAGAGTGGCACAAATCCAACAATTGGGAAAAAAAAAAAAAAAAAAAAAAAAGTCCTGCTTCTAATTCTAAGAGAGTGGTGTCTTTGACCTCCCTGAGTTAAGATAATAAATTATAGGTAAGTCTCCCATTTCTTATGTGAGAGTTTTAAGAACTAGAATACTGTTTAAAAGAAGGAACCACAACTCTTTCCTACATCTTTATATTAAAAGGAAGTGGAACTACATCTTTACTTTTTAATCAGACTGACTGGTAGCTGCTCTGGGAATGTTCACCCGGCAGAGTCTCTAGGAGGGCAGAGAAAAATGCATCAGCTTCCTGATAGGTTTCCTGATAGCAAAGTATCGAGTATAAAATATACATATGAGCAATGTATAATATATATGAGCAAAGTATAAATCCTGGCAAAAATCAGAGCATATATTCCCAATTGTGAGAAGCTACTTTAGAGAACGCTTTTAGAAGAAGGATATTTTGTCTAGATCAACAGCAAGAGGGGCTAGTCATGTTCGTGCTGGGGTAGAAAAAGAAGGGAAAAGGACCTTGAATGGTCATTAGTTTTACACAGGTTTAAAACTAAGGCAAGCTGCCATTTTTTATGATATGGTATTGTGATTTTTATAAATTTCCCTTAAACGAGTACTTGACATTCAATAGAACTCATGGATGAGGATGGTAGAATGTTTGCTCACGTATTCTGGTATCTAATTCTGAACATTACCACTGAAATGTCAAGTCTGTTAAGGAGGAAAAGACTTTACATGTTCACATATTTAACAATTCAAATGCTTAAGAACCCAATTCCTGTTGACAGTTTTATTTTTCCTTCCTGCAAATGAGTACTGATGTTAAGGAAGTATTATTTGCTGTGTTGTCCTAATTCATAAATGTTTATATTCTTCTAGGTACTGGATATAAACCTAAAGAGTTAGACAGTCTTGATGAAGGTCAAACACTGATGATTGGAGGAAAAGAAATTGAAGTGATGGGTGTAATTTCAGCAGATGACTTCAGCAGTGGCAGGTGTTTTCAGACTGGAATAGCGACTCATGACACAGTCCCAACTGCTTTACCTCCAGCTACTATGAAACGATTCTGTAAACCGTTCAAAAATGTCTGTCAACCCAATACTAAAGAGAATATTCTCAACAATTCCCAAAGCTGCAAACCTCGCCATGATCCAAATGCTTCAAGTAAGGTTCAAATTTTTAAGGTTATTTAAGCATCCCCTGTCTCTCAAAGAAGTTGGGGGTGTAACCAAAATCTTCACGTTGCCCTGTGTATTACTGTAGGATTTCTGAAATACAGTAGTCGTGTTTCTATCAGTATCATGTTAGGATTTTATCGTGTGTTTCTAACAAGTGAAATGCTCTGCAGTTCAAGTTTCTCATAGTCGTTACAGATGGCTGTAGAAACAGGTTAGAGTGGTTTCTGAGAGGTTTGCCAAGAAGAACGTGTATGTTGATCAGAGAAACAGTCTGACATGCCCTAGAAGCTCTAGATGAGTTCCAGCTTCCTGCTGGGGTCAGTGAAGCACTAACAGAATATGGCAGCACTGTAATTGCTATGAAGGATCAGTGATAGATTAGATAAGCCTGATTCAGATGATTGTTCCTGATGGTGCCTGATTCTTCCCAACCAGTGAGTGTAACTTCACTGACCAAAACTCAACAAGTTATATTTGGGGATAAAAGTTTTGATTTGTAATACTAGAACTACCCTGTGCTGAAGAGCCACGAGAATTGACATGGAAGCTGACTGGTTAAGCAGTTGTATAAGAGGGAGCCTGTAAACATTTGATATTGCAGGAAGTGGCATTGCTTATCTAAACAAGAAGTGCTCTTCTGTCTATCAATAACAAACCAGTCATACAGCCTGCTGGTTAGGAACTATATTCTGCTGATGGCTTTGTCTTTCAGATGGAAGATAAAAATGATTTTAAATAAATGTTATTAAGTAGAGCAATCCTTATTAAAAAAAAAATAATAATAAAAAAGGTTGTTCTAGATTTTTACTATACTTTTATCTCCATCCAACTTCTTACCTCATATCTTGATAGTGTAAGGCTTTTCAAAGCTACTGCTTGACTGCTATGTAAACAAACATAAACAATGAAATCCTCATCATATAGCAATTAACGATATCATTTGCACTTTTGTAAGAGCAGTTTCATTAGCACCATCTTCTAGTCTCAATTCAGCTTGATTATGTTGTTTGTAGTAACGCAGCTTCCCGTGTTTTCATGATGATTCTGCATTAGCTTTCTAACCTAAAATCTGGCAAAGAGCTGTTATATTCTATGCCCACATGAACTTCTTTGTTGCTTAAGCAATACTCTGTCAAAAAGCTAAGTTTTTTATTCTAGTCCTTTGCCTTCAGTAACTTTTCTTCTGGTGAATTTGAGCACATCCTGTGACACTTCCCCAAATTGCATGATATGGAAAGACCTCAACACATCTGTAGGTCAGACTCTCACTCATTAACATCTCTGTTGGTGACATGGACAGTGGCATCAAGTGCTCCCTCAGACAGAGCTGGGATTGTTTAGCCTGGAGAAGAGAAGGCTCCGGGGAGACCTTATGGAGTCCTTCCAGTGCCTAAAGAGGACCTACAGCAAAGCTGCGGAGGGACTCTTTGTCAGGAGGTGTAGGGATAGGACAAGGGGGAATGGCTTTAAACTAAGAAAGGGTCAATTTTGATTAGACATTAGGAGGAAATTCTTCACTCAGAGGGTGGTGAGGCCCTGGCACGGGTTGGCCAGAGAAGCTGTGGATGCCCCATCCCTGGAGGTGCTCAAGGCCAGGCTGGATGGGGCTTTGGGCAGCCTGGTCTGGTGGGAGGTGTCCCTGCCCATGGCAGGGGGCTGGAACTGGGTGGGCTTTAACTTCCCTTCCAATCTGAGCCATTCTGTGATTCTATGGTTAGTGTTGTTTAACTCAGGAGGATCACAAAACTTATTTAATGCCGTGCTGCATAATTTCTTTCAGAAGTAATGGAGATATTTTCCTAGACTAGGACCTTGGTATTGGAGCATTCAAAGGTTTTCATGCTGAGGTCTATGACTATCATTGATTAAAATGCAGCTTTTTCAAAATGGAATGTTGTTTATCTGTGTGCTTAACTGCATGCTGCTGTGTGCAGCACAGTGACAAAGATGGAAACCGTTGTCTTCCAGATATGATTTCTAAGCTTTTAGTCCAAAACTCATTTAAACTGCACTCTTCCCCATCTCTGATACTGCAATATTTTGTTAGAAAAGTGGTATTTTTGTCACCGCCACCTTTTATGTATACCCAGATGCAATTTGATGTAATCCATCAGAACTCAGCCCTTTGTCAGTAGGAAACAGAATCCGTGAGTGATACAAGCCTTCAACTGACCTATTTCCATGAATAAATTATCAATATAGATCTATTCTAGCAATATAAAAATACCAGAAGCTGTGAATTGCTTTCTCATTCAGTCTTCTGACAATACCACTTTTCAGTGAGGTTGTGTAGCATCAATATAAGCAACCTTGTATGGACTTTGTCCAGCAAAATAATGACATCAGAGTTTGTAAACAAATTATGGCAAGCCAAACCGCTATACAGATGTAGCCAAAGGACATATCCCAGTCCTTCATGCTCTCTTTGCCTCTGCATGTCTTCAAACTTGTCAAATTCTTGTATTCACACAGTGTGGCAGCCTTTGTCAGCTCACTCTCATTCTTTCTCTCTTTGCTAGCAAATTATTGTCTTACCTCTGTTTCTCAAGAAGTCTTTCCCAGCATCTACAAGAATATCCCCTTGAAATGTAGTGTCCAGTCTTTCTGTGGGTCATGGTTTGTGTTCTTAGACTTTCCTTTTAGAAACCTTATAGACCTTCTTCTGATTTAAGTACTCAAAGCTGTCATGCAACATTTATTAGGTAGGCAGTTTCACTTCGTAAAACAATCCTCAGACTTGCCAGTTTGTCACTTTTACATTGGAGAAAAGTGCAAGCTATTCTGGAAACCTCTGTAAAGAGATTTTTATTTAAAGGCTATCTAGATGCCTTGTTGGTAAGTGCATTTTCTGACTGAGAATGGTCCATGTATTAAATAGTGTATTTAGCAGCCATCAGATCGTGGACTATTTTTTCTGTAGATGATTTAAATAAATAATACCCTATGCTAACAGACTAAAAAAAAAGTGCAACATTTGCATATATTTTGTATTTCAAGATTCTCTAGTTATGCCAAGACCAAATGCAAGCCATCAGTGGATGTTCAATAAGGCTGGTTTACCTGTGGTGGATGTAGTTGTGGATCCTTACATTGCAAATAATCTCCGACCACATCAGAAAGAAGGAATTGTATTTCTATATGAATGTGTAATGGGAATGAGGTAAGAACATAATTATTCTTTTGGTTTTCAATGCCTATAATATTTTCATGTCAATGTTAGAAATTAAAGAATTGGAAGGGGAAAATTTGAGAAGTTGTTCAGTTAATTAATATTAATAATATCAATAATTTTCTCCTAGTAAAGGTTGCACATTTTTTTTCACCTGTATGTAGCATTGTGCTTGCTGTGACTTTGCCAGATATGACAAGTGCAGCAAAGGGCCTCTCAGTTCTGCTGAAATGACCTATTATATAATATTTTAAATTCTAAACTAAGATTTAACTATTTGGTTTTGGAAGGCTAGTGCATTAATGTAGAAAATGGGGAGTTTCTCTCTAAGGACTTCTTGTCCTTCCTGAACGAAAACCTACAGCAGAGCATAAGTATAAATAGGTTCTTTATACTTCAGAAAACAACCTTGAGAAACAATTCCCTAGAACAGTTGTAAACAATAACAGATATATATTTTAAAATGTTATCATTGTATCTTACAGAGTTAGTGGCAGATTTGGAGCTATTCTTGCTGATGAAATGGGCTTAGGAAAAACTTTGCAATGCATTTCACTTGTCTGGACTCTCCTGCGTCAAGGGGTTTATGGATGCAAACCTGTACTAAAGCGAGCACTAATTGTGACCCCTGGGAGTCTGGTAAAAAACTGGAAAAAAGAATTTCAGAAATGGTTGGGAAGTGAAAGGATCAAAGTCTTTACAGTTGATCAGGTAAGATTTATTTCCAAAAGGGGATTAGGTCATATCTGGCTCAGAATACAGGACTTCTGTTGTTTTTTGTTTTTTTTTTTTTTTTAATTTTTATTTTTAACCAGAGACCTAAACTAGTAATCCTCTATTAATATTTATTTGGAACACTTCATTTCTCCTTCATGTAGCTGTCCAAATGTGCATTTAGCTGTCAGTAACCAGGTCATAGCTCAAGCTCACCTGCTTGCGTCTGTTGTATCTTCCCTCAGGCTTCACCTTTGCGGATGTAAAAGGTGGCATGCTCTTCCTCGTCCCTCTTTGGCTTAAGGAAGAGCTTTCTGTTGTATATCAAAGTGCATACCTTCCTTGCTTTATATAACACCACTTCTAGCTTGACTGACTTGTACTCAGTTCCTTTGGTAGTTCCTCTTGCTCTGCACTGAAAACTTTTTCCTCGTTTCAGCTGTCTGCTTCAGGTCACTTTAGAAGGTTATTCCCTTTCCTGTCACTGTCAAGAGTTAGGTTTCTAACAGGAAGTCTAGAGGCTCAGTGTTAGATAACGTGAATACCTCTTCTCTCTGGAAGAAAGCAGACAGGTACAAATCTTAATAAAGAAGCTGGCTGACGCTGACCCCTGTCCCTCCTATTGTGGATCTGTTCCTGCTGGTAATGACAGTCCCAAGTTCCTGTATTAACTAGATGAATCCCAGGTGCTGAGGGAGTATCTCATCTTTTAATCTCCGTGTTACACCTTTAGGATCTTGCCTCATTTTTGGACCACAGATCTCTCTCTATGTCTAACTGCAAAGACTTCAGTGTTCTAGTGTGGGCTCTGTGCTTCAGTGATCTTTACTGACCACGTCAGTCAGGAAAGCACCTGGTAAAGACAAGTAAAAGAGAAAGGAGTTCAGGGAGTGAGGGTGTATTATCATTGAAAGGGCTTTCTCTGGAGGAGATCCATATCTTGCTCTGGTTATTCAGAAAGGCTTTCTTGTCATGCTTCCCTTTAAGCATGGCTCAGTGTCTCAGTCAAAGAGTTGGCCCCCTCAGACTGACATTTGTGATGCTGTGAACAGGAGACTCTCTCATGCCTTTATTAACACTTCCAAAGCTTTTAAATTCAAGCTCTGTTGTTTATAATTTTCCATCCACTATTTATTTTCCTAAGCCTTCTGCTTCCCATGTCCATTTGGAGTGGGCATTCACAAGAGAAAGAAAAGGAAGTTACTGAGCAAACACACGAACTGTGTTTTCTACACGTACATTCAACAATTTACCATACCCTTACTTCTTCCTTGGTCCTTACTGTTTGAATTGTGCCCGTGGGAGGAAGTGGAGACACAGGAGGCCTGTGCCTGCAAAACATTAGAGGAGTATGGGAGGTACCAGTGTGGGGACACAGCCACTTCACATGTCTGAATAAAGCATTCAGGAGGCAGCGTACCCCAGCAGTTAAATGTGTTCCAGACAATGCCTCTTAGAGAACTCCAGTTACTAGGAGGTAAATAACTTACCGTTTTTTAAAGTAAACAAGCACTGATAGTGTTTGCTAGCTGGGACTGTTTCTCAAGGAAAACACCAGATGAAATGGAATAGAAGCTGACTTGACAGCTTTGGTTGTACTAAACAAGAAGGATATAAAACACAAATGGTAAATGTGTAGTGTTTACCTTGATGTTTACATCAAAGATACAGATATTTATTTTCCACAGTTATTTTTTAATCTGTAGGTTCCACACAATTACATCGAAGGAAAAAAAAACACTTCATTTTAAAGATAACCTAATTCTTACATAATCAGCTTTTAGTTTCTTGTAATATTTTTACTGTCTATATGAAACAGCAAATATTTCAGACAAAATGGAAGTTTTCAAACTATTTTAAAAGTATTTGTAAATTTTATAGAACGTATAAGATTTTGTAAAAGTAACTATTTATTTGAATACCAGTCTTATTACTGTCACCACCCTGAAATTACTGAACTTACTTGTCTTCCACTGGGGCCAGTCCACGTCTGGTTCAGTAACAGGCGCTCTTTGCATCACTTGTTTTGCTTACTAACTTGTTTCAAGATGTGGAAATGAAGCAGACTGACTTGTCAAGTACTGTAATGCAATACAGGTTGTGGGGTTGAGAAATATAGAAGTTCCTAAAGGAAGTGGATGCAATGCAAAATATAATATGCAATATTTTTGCTTGACAAAGGTAATTAGAAATAATTGTTTCTTTCAGTTTTTACAAATAATATTGGGAAAAAAAAATCTGACTTTGCTGGCAGTTACCATGACCCAAATTGACAGTAGCTTTTATTTGTCTTTTAATTTAAATAACTTTAATGTTCCTACTCATTTCATTGGAGCCATTTGGATTGAGGACACTCATGAGCTTTTGAGATTGTGTTCCTAAATAGCAACGAATAGATTGTCATGCGAAGGCAAGATGCAATATGACTTGCCTGGGGTATAATGAGGTATTTAAAAATAATTTACTGTCTATCTTCTACAGAAAAACAGCAATTATCCTACTGTTATTTCTTCAGTATAACTTAAAAGGAAGAGCTTGTCTCAAAGTTTATTTATTTATTTTTTTCTATTCTTGCCTACAAGGAATACACTCAAAGAACTAGCAGACTTTTCAGAATGTGTTTGGCATGTTTTCCTCATTTTCACACTGAAGCACTGAGAACTGATCCTAACCCTCCTGTAACAAAATCTTTATAAAAACAGAACATTATTTGCTTTTAAAATGTGATTACAGTTTAATTCTGTTAAAATGCAAATGTCAGGTAGAGGACGTTGCTTTTAAAATGAAGATTTCCTCACAAAAATTGCATTTAGGTCTCATTAATCCACATTATCAGCATTTGAGGTGTGTTTCAGAGAATAACTCCCATGGTCTGTTTGCAGAGTATCACTTCTACAGAGGCTGGGTTGGGTTTTAAGTTGAAGAGTCTGGAGAATGAATTAAGGCAAGGTTCAGGATTCAGCATTTTTTAATTTACACTTCACTGGCTACGTTAGATTTGGACTAGCGCAAAGCAGGGTCTGTTCAAAGAGTAAGTGTGGGACACTGTGGAGCTCTAATACTGACTGACAATTGCTCCATACGAAGCTCCAGGCACCTCGCTTAAACCTGTCAAGTCACTCTGGGTAACTGAAAATGGAGGCTGTAATACATACATATCTTGCAGCTAGTTAAGAGGATAAATTAATTGTTTGAAAATGACTTGTAAAGTTATTATATACGGTGGTGAATATATTATATTTGGCTCCAGGGGGGTTATAATATGTCAGGACTCTCCTTTTTAAGGGATTCAAGCACTCCAAATGAGGGAAGCTCCAGGGGAGGGAAGCTGCAGGAAGCTGCTCAGAAAATGCAGGAAAACAAAATGATTTCCAAACCCTGCTCATCTTTTGATGTTTGACCACCTCAAGAAAAGATCAGGGGGCATTGCGTCTGTCCTCGGGGCTGCAGTGTGGAGCCTGAACGCTGGGTAGGGGCAGCACTGGGTGTTGCCTGCAGGGCTCCTCTGCTCCTGTGTTGGGAATGGAGGGCAAGGGAAATTTTTTGCTCCTATTTCCAAAGTGGCAGTAAAAATACTGGGCAGAAAACAGGCACTTAACTGCAATCTTGGAAGCAACAGGAACGCCGTGGTCCAATTCAGACACCTGGGTGAAATCGGTGCATGCCCTTGTTAACCTAGTCTTCACTGCTCCTTGCTTCCTCCATCATGTGCTGGGCCTCTTCGTGAGCAAGATGTGGGGATTCACCTACCACAAGGTACTTTGTGGGATTAACTTGCCAGATTTGGCCCATGGATTCACCTGAATCACCTACCTGAAAGCTCTAAAGATGGTGGTAATTAAATGGTATTACTCTTTCAGTGTATTACACCATCTGGCTGCAGACTTAATTGTCTGTCTTTGGTAACTGATCTTGTTTGGAAATAGAAATGCCTTTTGAGGCTCTAGGTTGGTTTGCTTCACAATTAAAGAGATAGTTCAGCTTGTCAGCTGGCACCATTGCCTGCTTAGGAAGTGAACAGTGTTAGGAAACAGGAAAGAGTGTGCAAGGAATTAGTATCTGGAGCTAAGTGGAAAGGTAAGGGATGTGCCAACAGAGGAATTTTTCATTTTTATCTGTAATTACAAGACAGGTAAGCAATCCCAGTAGATTCACAGTTCTGTAAATATGTAAATAAATAATCGTAGAATCATGGAATCAAAAAGTCCTGTAAAGAAGAAATTCCAGTACATAGAATCATAGAATCATAGAATATCCCAAGTTGGAAGGGACGCACAAGGATCATTGAGTCCAATAACTATTTCTAGGAGGTTTGTTTGTTTGTTTGTTTGTTTTGAAGGAGCTCCCTTTCATGTTACAGTGGCTTGTTAATTCAGTGTTTCTTTTTCAAGCTAGTTCTGTCTATACGGTCTAGAACTGAACAACTGTGATTCTGGTTCAGACTTGAATGATCTAACATGGACAGCTGTTGTTGGTTTCCTCATTGTCACATTTGATAACAAATAGACTTTGTTCTGGTGGTTTTATTTTGTAGTTTAGAAACAAAAGTCTTAATGTCCATTGAAGGAAAAGGGGTTGAAGACACTTCCTGACCACTAATGCAGGGTTTAGAGATCAGCTGCATTTATTTACCAATAGACAGGCATGTTTTCTGGGGCTATTTGTAGGCTTAACTCTGTGAGTCCTAGGCTGCATTTAGATTTGGCCAGCCCATCAGTGTTAAGGGCTTTTTACAAAGTGAGTATCGTATTCAATTTAAAACTACAGGAGGGATTTTAGGTTGGCAGAACGTGGTAACTTCTTATTGGACACTGCAGCTTGAGACCCCAAAGTGAATGTATAGGCAGCTACTTATGCCTGTTTGTTATCTTGGTTTTAATCATCCATTACCTAAATGCCAGGACCAGGAAGCTGTTATAGGGAATCTGGGCTTTTCACCTTCATGGTAATGTGTCTCAGAGGATCTGAAGGTCTAAAAGAATAATAAATTGTCTATTAATGAGGTGATAAAATAAAGTAAAAAAAAAATGCTGTATCAGCTCCCTTATTTCCTTTGCAAATTAGGAAGGAATCAATAATCCAGCTCTTGGAGGAGATGGTAAATGTTTTGTGTCGTGCTGGAAAATTTCTGTAGACACCAGATGTTTAAAATGTGTGATGAGTGATCTCCAAAGAAATAGTTGTATGATATATTTTCTTTATGCCTGTAGGACCACAAAGTAGAAGAATTCATCAGTTCTCCACTTTATTCAGTTATGATAATCAGTTATGAGATGCTGCTACGATCTTTGGAACAAATTCAGGCAATAGAATTTAACCTCCTGATCTGCGATGAAGGACATCGTCTGAAAAATAGCTCCATTAAGACAACTACAGCCCTTACTAGTCTGTCTTGTGAGAGGAGAATAATCCTTACTGGTTAGTATTTATAGTCACTTGTAATATTTTGCTATGCAAAAAGTGCCAGCTTGGGGTAAAGGGAAAAGATATTGTAAATGTGACAGGAGCACTATATAAATTTTGGCAATGAGTATTAAGCACACAAATTATTAAATAAATTTTTTTTTTTTTTTTTTTTTTTTTTTTTTAAATAAATGCAAAATTTGTCTAACTTAAGGGACAGACAAGGAGCCTGAGACCTTCTGTAAGGGAAGCAGGACTCCGATTATACACACTCCTTATTTTCTTTTGTAGTTATTTAATAGAACTGATTTAGAAATTGACTTTTTGAATTCCTTTGTCGAAACAACTAGATGTGCAGTCGGTTCAGTTAGGGAGACAGTAGTTTATTAATCACTGTTCTAGATTAATTCAGTACTCTGAGTAATTCATGTTGAAACAAAACTTCTGTCCTTGTGATGCACTCTCAACATTAAATTCTGCATTCAACAATTTTACTTCTGTCTGTTTCAATAAATACTTACCAAATGCATAATTACTTTTCTCTCTTTCCAGGTACTCCAATCCAAAATGACTTGCAAGAATTTTATGCATTAATAGAGTTTGTAAATCCAGGAGTACTTGGTTCTTTGTCCACATATAGAAAGATATATGAGGAGCCGATTGTCAGATCCAGAGAACCTTCAGCAACAAAGGTATATCATTAAAATAAGGCAGTTACAGAAGGAAATTAATAGAGAGCAATGTGAAATTTGCTTTCTATGCAATAAAATGAAGCTCAGGACTACTAATGGTAGCAAAATATTTTCAGCTTCGTATTTGAATAAGTTCCATTGTTTTTCAAAAGGGGGTGGTGGAATATGTGTGTTGAGATCATGGCATTTCAGCTGCATTTTCATTATTGGGCAAAATATATTCTTCCAACATCATGCATGTAAATTATCACATGCATGATAGTGCCATGTAAATTTTAATATGATTATACTCTATTAATTCTCAGTTTCTCCACAATACTGCAATATCTGCATGTTTTTACTTCATCTGTACTGCATACAGAAATTCTGGAATATAATTTGAGCCTTGGATGTCTTTTGAGGTATTATTCTCCTTCAGAAACCAAACCTAGAACTAAGCTAATGCAGTGGTAATTGTAGAACTGTTCGTTATATTCACATGCTGAAAGTGGTATCATCCATTTAAAATGCTCATTAGCTCCCTATTTAAAATCATATAGAAAATTACTTTGATGGAATGCAAGATGAGCATTAATTTTGTGCTTTGTTCTTTTAGGAGGAAAAGGAGTTAGGGGAAAAAAGAGCAGCAGAACTCACACGCCTCACTGGACTCTTTATTCTTAGGAGAACACAGGAGGTTATAAACAAATTTCTCCCCCCGAAAAAGGAGAGCATAATCTTCTGCCGACCAACAGCACTGCAACTTGAACTGTATCGAAAACTGCTTAGTTCTCAAGTTATTAGATCCTGTTTACAAGGCAGGCTAGAAAATAGTCCTCACCTAATATGTATAGGAGCTTTGAAAAAGCTTTGCAATCATCCATGTCTTCTGTTTAAAGCTGTAAAGGTATTTATTTGCATGGGGGTGGGTGCCTGAAACTAGTCATTTTGGTGGACAAAGGTCACTAAAAATATGTTATGGTCAATGTGCATGTTAGGTAAGGTCATTTCCATGCTCTCTTTTCACATCTGATTTGCTTTAGGAGATCTGCTTGCAAAGATGTAAACGTTAGGAGATGTGAACGTACTCAGGGAAGGTATCTCTCCACCTTCCTGTGGCTTTAGGGTATTTTCTTGCTCTTTGTTGCCTTCATGTATTTTCCCTCCTAGTTTTTTCTTTGAATATTTGTAGATATAGATATAAATGTGAATTTTACAAGGAGCACTTAGCCAGAGATTATTCTGTATACTCTGCTGGTTCCCCTGAAATTTCCCTGCCCGTACATTCTTGAGTTCAGTGATACCAGGAACTGCAGATTCAACACGTCTTCGGTACTAGATGTCTCAATTTTCACTTCTCCTGGAATCCTGTCACGCTGTACACATTATTTCTACAGAAATGTTCTCATTCCTATAGGTAAATAGTGTGATAGTTAGAGCTTAGTAATAGTAACTTCTTTGGACACTAGTTGAAGTCCAAGTAAGGTGAGTGGAAATGTAAATGTTCCTTAAAAGAGGTTCTTTGTGACATTGTAGGAATGTCCACAGCAGACATCCCTGACATAACTGACAACACTGTCAAGTAAAGTCTGTTGCTTGTAATTGATTTTATAAGCATTTGAAATTTTTTGTAAGTGAAAGTGTAACCCTTTAGAAACTATGTGGATGAAAAAAGGACTGTATGTGCAAGTCATTTATCACTGTTGTGAGGTTTTATTAGTTTGCCTTTTTCCTCCTTGTGAAACCTCGATTTTCAAATTACAGCAAAATATTACCTGTATTTCTTCTATTTTATTGGTATTACTTGTAAGCTTTTCTTCACTTCCCTTGCATAACTGAATCCTAATGACGATATCTTCCCCCCAGAAGTCAATGATTGTGGGTTCCATAATAAGGTATTACGGGATTTAGAAAGAATAATCAGAGTATTGATTTTTTTCCCAGGCTTGAGTTATGGCTGTCTATCTGTTTGGTTGTTGAAGTAGAGAAGAAGTCGAGTGCATTTTTCACTTTTCAGTATTTCCACTTGTTCTCTACTCAGGTGTAAGCAAAATCTTGGATTAGAGAGTGTAAACCACAGTAAATGCTATCAGTATTTTAAAACTGTGTTTTCAATCCAGTATCGGGAGGTTGTCATGCTCACATGATACACTACTTTTGGCAGCTTTTGATGCCTCCTTTTGTCTTTGTAATGAAAAATATACCAAAGTTTTAAAACTAGTTTTTTAAAAAGCAGAAAATATTTTAGTGGGTATATGAAACTTGAATCCTTTTATTTTTAATAGGAAAAAAGCTGTGATCCGATGAATGATGAACATGATGAGTCCAGTCTCTACGAAGGTCTAACAGATGTCTTTCCACAAGATTATACTTCTGACACTTTCTCTGAAACTGATTCAGGAAAATTGCAGGTGCTGGTGAAGTTGTTAGCAGCAATCCGTGAGCTCAACTCTTCTGAAAGGTAAGTGTGAAAGAAAGGTAAAAGGGAGATAATAAGAGTGAGCTTCTGCATATTGTTTTACTTTTCAGATGTGTAGGTACATAATATTCAAAATAAAACCTTTGCAACTGTTTGCAGAAGTGCCAAGCATATTTATGCATTTTACTCCTGGTTCTTTCTTGTTAAATTACTAACCTACAATTTGCAGCTGACATAATTTTCAAAGTTGCTCTTCATATTATTTCCAGGCAAAGATAATTGTATTTTTCATACTGGGTTCCAGCAACTAGGATAGAGTTTGCTACAGCTCCTGTGCTATGACAAATTATCTTTACCTACAAAGTCTTCCCAATGCTTTGTATCTCCTTGAGGCAATTATTTAATGTATTAAATATTTGAAATTGCACTAAAATATTCTTAATGACTGGATTATGAGTTCTTTCCCCTTTAATCATGTTAAACTGCTCAGTGCTTGCTGCCTTTTCTGTCCAGGGCAACAAGTCTTAACAGGTGAACTTGCACAACAACTGCGTATTTCCCCCATGGTAAATGTCACTGACATGTAGGAAAACCTCTGTTTATCACGGGGTAATAGGATGCACATGGTTGGTTACTGTGGAATTGCTGATTCATGGAAATCTCAACGTGACCTCGTGTCTCGTGATAACTTTTTCATGTACTCATACCTTACAGCCCAGCCATTTCAAAAGTATTTAGCTTTTAACTTTTAATTGATGCTTAAAGAGGACATGCTGTAATTCAGTAGTGTGAAGTAACAGCAGATCTCTTGGCACTGATGCAACGGAATTTGTTTCTTCCTGATGCTCTCTTCTTACAAATCAGAAATCCGAGCCTGACATGGGAGTTTATATGCCTAGCATCCAATGGCACCAATGACAGCTAAATATCTAAATGTGCTAGCCTTTTTTCATGTAAGTCAGAAGAATCAGGGGTATGAGGAAAAAACACCTTTCCCTGTCAGTGCTATGGGAGTTGCTGAGTTACAGCTCATTTTGTGGCATTATTATACAACTTCAAAAACTTGTTTTACTTTAATTCAATGCTATTCATGTTTCTTTTTCTTCTGTTTATCTGCTCTCATCAGCGTTAAATAGTTTTTTGTAATATACAGACTCAATTCCAGTCCTCTTTTAAAGTTTATATTTCTACTTTTGAGTGAAAACAAAGGTGTGAATTTCAGGTTGATTGACAAAAATCTATCTTACAAAGTTTTTACAAACACGTCTTGGATATAGTTTGATTGTAAGGGCAACTATATAACAGCAACAACAACAACAATAGTATAACACAATTTTTAAATGTTAATTTGCAAAGTTTTCCCTGAAATTGTTTGTAGTTAGTAAAAAAATATTTTCTAAAGATTTCAAAAAATTTGTTATTTGAGGGAATTTTGTGCATTTAGTTTAGACCTCTAGACAAGATATATCAGAAAATGCCCTAACTGTGGTTATTGTGTATGGCTTCGATTAAAAAGATCTTTCTTTGTCCTCTCAGTAGTGTCATTCTCACTACCTTTGAGGACAGAAATTCAAGATTTTCAGATCTTTGAAACTTATTTACTCAAAATGTAAGAGAAATAACACTGACATAATAAGAGTCATTAGTGTAACAAACCAGGAGACTTACTTTTTTTAAAAAAATCCAGACTATATTTTTTGTTATCTTCATCATGCCTCAGTCCATTTCTTTTCAGTCATCCAGTGCAGGCAAGAGTCATTGCTTTCTTATCTGACTGAACTTCATGATTTTATTTATCATTATTTTTCTAGGCTATCTGTAGAAGTTCACGGTAGCTTTTTCAATAGGTAGAGTCATATGTATTTTTAATTAGTTGCTACAACGTCTTCTGCAAATGCTGCCTTAAGAGCAGCTATTTTATATTATATATATGTGTGTGTGTGTGGTTTATACTGGATCCCTGTAATCTGTGAATTGGGCCAAATTCTGTTGTGAAGGAAAACATTAATTATTTAACATTCAAATGCTTGATGATAAGACGTAATGCATCTGAATCTAGTATGTGCTTCAAAGAATATTAAAAGTTTCTTAGGAAATATGAGTAACCTCGTGTTGATGTTTAATTTTTGTTTGACTTGTGATTTTATTTTTTTAGTTGTCTTCATTAATTTGTTGTTGTACTTTGACGAGGTCTAAGATGATAATTTTTTTTTTTCTGCTTGACAGAGTGGTACTAGTATCCAATTACACTCAGACGTTGAACATATTACAGGAGACATGCAAAAGTTATGGATACTCTTATACGAGACTTGATGGACATACTCCTGTCTCCCAGAGGCAACATATAGTTGATAGCTTTAACAGTAAATTCAGTCCAGCTTTCATCTTCTTGCTCAGTTCAAAAGCTGGCGGAGTAGGACTGAATCTGGTTGGAGCATCTCATTTGATCCTGTATGATATCGACTGGAATCCAGCTACAGATATTCAGGTCTGATACAACTGTGTATGTGTAGGTTGGGATGGGCATCAAATGAGTTCTTGATTGATTTTGAAATGTCTGGCTTGACATGTCTTATTGCTACCTCACTATCACATTATATCTGGGTAAGTACAATACTGGAGGAAAATTCTTTCAGAGAAGAAAAGAAGAAACATTTATCTATCTGTATACATTTATATATACGTATATATATATGCATCATTAGAAGGACCTTGTCAGTAAAAAAATGAGAAGAGTAGATTCTGGTTACTTTAGATGAGTGAGTCATGTATCCCCTTTGTCTTTTGACCACTTTTTAACTGGAAAGTTGCCGTGTTTCTAAAAAGAAAATAAAATTATGATTAGATGGTGTAGCAAGTGTTGCTGTTGATTTGCTGTACATAAGAAAAAGGGAGAGGTCCCGATCAGAGCTAAGAGAATGAGAAAATCATGTGGCAATGATGTTAAAAGAAAGAAAACAAAGCTAGTACCATGCTATTCTTGTAACAGTGCACATGGCCCTAAGGGATTATTTAGTTCACATAACAGTGTCATTTAAAATAGTCCTTAATAATAGCAATTAAAAAAAATAATATTTTTATAATAGGAAAGAGACTTTGGATTATAGATTAATACTAAGTTCTTAATATCTACCTGAAAGAAGCTCCAATTCTTGCCCCTGCTCCCGTTCCAACTGTGAATTAGTACCCCCATGTGGTCACTTGTCTTGTTGCTTTAAACACTGTTATATCTCTCAAAATTGCTACAGCTTGCCAAATACTGCAAACCATTTATGAGTACTTGTACCTAATATGTACATGTAACCATAAACCTTTTTTTGTTTGCTTGTTTAAGAATTATACATGAAACTACAATCTTAAAAGAAATGGCATAGTCATTTATAAAGATGTATTATGGTAAAAAAAGAATTGGAGATGGGGGAGAATGACAAGTGTTCGTGAAATATTAAACTGTTGCTAGTGCTTAGAAAAAAAATGTAAAGAGGGGATTGCTGGCAGGAAGGATATGAAACCCCCACTTTCCTGGTATAATATACACAAAGAGGAGCATAAATAGCAGAAAGAAATAAAATTATATTTTCAAAATAATTTATAGTTAATACCAGAAGATTTTATAAAAATAGCCAAAGACAGCTATTGAGGAATGCTTTCTTTGGAGAACATCTTTTTGAATGAACTAGCAGATCTGGTAATTTGATCAGCAGATGCTAAGTTTTAGCTGAAATTCTATTGCATCGTATGCTGTTAATGCTTTTCATCTTTTTCCTTTCTTCAGGCAATGGCCAGAGTGTGGAGAGATGGTCAAAAACATACTGTACATATTTACAGACTGCTAACCACAGGTCAGAGATGGTGCTCAAACATACTCTAGACTAAGACAGCTATTGAAATATTGCCAGTAGAATAAAGAGAGAGAATGTTTTTGGAAATTATTCATTCTTTTAGAATATACATAATTTGTTCTGAATTCAGTTAAAATAGTGACATCACATTGATTCATCTATTTACATTTTCCTTGCTCTTGTTTTAGTAGTTGAAAATAGTGGTTCAGCATTTTCTATGAATATTGTTGTGAAGAAATGGGTTTGACTTTTCTTTTTGGCAAGTACTGGTCAAAAATTATCCCAGTGTATCTACTGTTTTTTCAATCCAGGCTCAATAGAAGAAAAGATTTATCAAAGACAGATCAGCAAACAAGACCTTTCTGGGGCAGTTGTAGACCTTTCCAAGACATCCGAACACATCCATTTTTCCGTTGAGGAGCTCAAAAATCTCTTCACACTTCATGAAGATTCCAACTGTGTTACCCATGACTTGCTTGAGTGCGATTGTATGGGAAACAAAGACCATCAAAGTGAGTTTCTTTTCCATTATCTCTGGCCATTGATGAGGAAATACATCCATTTTGAATATACAGTCTGTCACTGGAGAAATTCCAGTGCTCAGTAAAAGAGGATTGAAATAATGAATTTCATTATGGGATCTGCCACATATTGCCTTATTTTTCTGATCCATAGGAGCTCCTGACGAGATGAAGAGGAGAAAAGATTCATTCCTTACCCTAACAACCAATTCCTATATCATGCCTCTTAATTCCTCGGATTAGCTATGGCCAGTTGAACTAGTGATTCCTTACAACCAAATGCCATTGCACCAAATGTGGTGGTTTCTTTTTCTAAATATTCAAGGACAGTAATGATGATTTCAATTTCTAATTTCTTAAAGGAAAGAGAGTCTACTCCCCTCGTACATCGCTTTTCTTTTGGTATTAAATATGTATATGTAGTATCAACAGATATCACAATAAAAAGAGCCAAAGGAATAGCCAAAGGAATAGCCAAAGCACAGGTTCTCAACATACATAAGCAAGGAATTAAGTAATACAGACCTGATGTGATTATTTTCTTGATGGTTTTCAAGTCTCCGTGCAATAGGCTAGAGCTGTATTCGTTTCTCAACTCATTCTATCCAAAACGGGGAGGATTTGGTTAGTGAAAGCACAATGCTTCTGTAACCATGACAATGTGAGTTTTTTCCTTATTTTTGCTCCACATGTTGATTTCATTGTCTTTGTATCTTTCCTTAAGGACTGAAAAATTAGACCTTCTGTTCTTGTATGAGTAAGTGACGTTCACATTATGCCAGCCTCCACTTAGGCACTGTTCCTAGAGCTGTGTAGAAAAGGCAGCTGTAGTTTTAAATTTTAGCCCTTTTTTTCGCCACTGGTGTGCAGTGATGCAGGTTCAGTGATCCAAAGAAATTTTGTATTACTTCTGTGCTGACAACTGGTGCATATAGTTTTATTTAGGATTTTGCAATTGTCTTAACACTCTTCACTGCTTATCTTATGCTTTGAATACACGCTGGTTCCGTCTATGCAGCCACAGCATCAGTCTCTAAGATCTCAAGGCAGAGAATGTAACCAGGTCTCCATCAAGGGTAATCGTATGTTGGTCCCAGTGAATAGAGCCTTTGTGGTGGTAAATGAAGAGAAACCCTAAAGGACGTTCTTAAACATAGTGAATTCCTCACTTTGAGCTTCACAGGGAATTGTCTTTTCCTTACTGTAATATACAGTATACAATATAAGATGTATTGAACCACTTGGCATAATGTGAATGTGTATTGGGTTTACGTGGTGAGGTTTTGGTAGCGGGGGGCTGCAGGGGTGGCCTCTGTGAGCAGAGTCCAGCAGCTGCCCCATGTCAGATCAGAGCCAGTTCCAGACGGCTCCAAAACCACAGTGGAGCAGGTGGATGTGGCCTGGAGGAGGCTGCGGCCCATGGAGGGCCCCCGCAAGAGCAGGCCCCGGGCCGGAGCTGCAGCCCGTGGAGAGGAGCCCACGCAGGAGCAGGGGTCTGGGGGGAGCTGCCACCCGTGGGGGACCCGTGCTGGAGCAGTTTGCTCCTGGGGGATGGACCCCGTGGGATGGAGCTGTGTGGGAGCAGTTCCTGAAAAGCTGCTGCCTGTGGGCAGCCCCCGCAGGCTCAGTTCGGGAAGGACGGCATCTGTGGGAGGGACCCCATGGGGAGCAGGGGCAGAGAGGGACCATGAAAGAGTGTGGAGATGAAGTGTTAGGGACTGACTGCAGCCACCATCCCCTGTTCCCGTGTGCCACTCGCGGGGAGGAGGTGGAAGAGGGTGAATGGGGGTAAGGGGTTTATAGCTTACTTTTAGTTTCTCACTGCTCTAGCTTGTTAGTAATAGGCAAGAAATTTTGCTAATCTCCGTACTCTGAGTCTGTTTTCCCTGTTATAATAATTGTTAAGCAACCTCCCTGCCCTTATCTCTACCCTTGGTCCCTTCTCATCATATTTTCTTCCCTTTCCCTTTGAGGAGGGGGAATGAAAGAGCAGTTGTGGTGGAGCTCAGCTGCCCAGCTGGGTAAAACCACCACAAAATGTACAGAGTGCACTAGAGATCCACCTCTAGTGTGCTGAGTCAATGAAACAGCTAGTCAAACTATTTTTAGCTGGTTGGAGTGACTCCTTTTGGAGGAAATAGAAATAATCTTGAGTTTTGCTGCAACATACTTCTACATTGAGAATTAAAGAAAAGCAACCCAAATGTCACATAAATAGGAAGACAAAAGAAAGGAAACGGCCAGATAAGATATTTCCTTTCCCCTCTATTTGTGAGAAGATTCATCTTTGAGTTAGCAGATGACATTTTTGATAAATTTGATCAATAAGCAAGAAAGAGAGCCTTTCCCCTTGTACTGTGGATACATATGTTTGGTTTTCATTGACACAGAACATTTCTATGTGATGTTCTATTTTCTCTCATTTATTATTACCAACTGGCTTATTGATTCAGACTGAAATTCTGCCTCAGTTTTCTTTGATTAATTTTCTGCATCGTTTTTTCAGATCCTTCCTCAGAAAAGCCTTCTGCATCTAGAAGCTGCCAGCTTGGACAAGACCAGGGGAAGCCTAATTCAAAGAAACCACTCTCTATGTCACAGTTGATGCACTGGAAACATTTCTCTGGGCAACATCAGGCTCTAGCTGATCCTTTCCTTGAAAGGATCAAAGAGAAAGTTTCTTTCATTTTCCAGAATGTCACGAGTCCAACTTCCCCCACCCAGTAAACCTTGAGTGTCTTTCCCTATCACTTGCATCCTCCTCCTCATAGGTATGGTAGAACAACCAATGTACAGTTACCTTTTGTTCTTTTTGCCAAATTCTGTTTTGGGTGCTTATGATGAGGTTTCAGGATAAATGTGATTATACGATTCCTGAGGTTTATAAAAAGTTACAGTTATTACTAAGTTAATCATAATTGCAATAATTGTAATACAGGTTTTTAAATCCAACTTTGCTTTCAAGTCTTCTGTTCCTTTGATATCATAATTAGTAAGATTATTTTTATATGCATTCTTATGTATGTCTACTTTGTTATATGGTTTTTGTTGGATCGTAATGATTTATTACTTGTAAAGCTGGCAACCCATCAGCCACATTTTGTGAGATTAGGCAATGCTATATACATACACGTGCTGTTTACAAGAGTCTGGCTGGATTTTTGTTTTGACAACGAAAAGTCATGTATCTGTATAATTGTATTTGTAACAAGGGGAGGTGTTTGTTCCCTTGAATTTACAGTTTAATTATAGTAGAAGCAATAGCCACTGTCTTAAAGTCTGAGGCCATGTCTTGTGTCAAAATGTTATGAAATTCAGCTATTGCTTTTACTTGGAAAAATAAACAAACTTCATTTCTCAGGCATGCAGAGTACAGGCTTATCTAATTTCTAGCTAACTACCTTTGAGGACACCTTTTGTCAAACACTGGAGTACTGCACACATTTTCACTGTATATTTTTCTTATGACTATATTTTCCTTCTTCTCTGAAGGCACAAAAGCTAGAAATCAGATTACAGCTTTTAAGTGAAGTACTTCAAAGGGCCCTGAAGAACAGAAGACTGGATAATTTTCAGAAAACCTGCAAACTTACAGAATTTGAAAGACCTCGAGCAAGAATAGGGCGGCACTGTGGTAATCCTGCACTGTGCCACATTTGCACAACCTTTTGATATTTGGAACCTGTTATGATAGCAGTGG
Organism: Oxyura jamaicensis; assembly: GCF_011077185.1. Taxonomy (NCBI): domain Eukaryota; kingdom Metazoa; phylum Chordata; class Aves; order Anseriformes; family Anatidae; genus Oxyura; species Oxyura jamaicensis. The sequence goes on along the minus strand of NC_048894.1, from coordinate 134,551,961 downwards.
CTCATTAAAAAGCCCAACCAACTTTCAGAAAACAATCGATTGGTTTGTTCTACATGTTATAACAGTGCTCTCCCTCCCCCTAGATTGTCATGGACTTCACAGTCCATCCTAACCCATCAAAAAACATTTTCCTTACATTTTGCTGCGGTTTGGGAACTGAAAGTCAGATGCACCGACTTGTCTCCATCATAGACACTTATTTCAGAGAGTTTTTGAGTTTGATAGCTGAATGTCACAAGAAAATAATGAAAAACAAAGTGAGGGGATGATGGAGAAAGACATCAGTTATGAACATTTTTTGTCACACAATTTTTTTTCCTTGGAACACTTAGAATGATGTTTGTAGACAGAGTTTAGTTCTTTAATATTTTAGACTGCCTGTTAAAGAGCCTGTTCCTCACCTTGCCTGTGGTGGAGCATGGTGGTGATCATGCTTATCCAGGTGCTGTGCTGTTCTGGTGCTCATTGTCTGCTAGACAAAAGCTGTCTGATATCTTATGGCTCCCGCAGCTTATTTTAATTAGCAAGGCCAAGATCTGCATGCAGCTTTGTAACTCAAGAAAGACAGATTTTAGCTATTCTGTGCAATAATGATTATTGTCATTAACAGTTATCTGAGACTGATGATACTAGATCTGTGCTGCCCTTAAGTTTGTAAGTTGTGCCCCTGTCTGTGTAGGAAGGATGCCAACATCTCTGTTCTCTGCTCTTGCTGGTTTCATATGTGGTTTTGTGCATCTCCCTGAAAAAGTGGTTGCCTGTTTGGCTCCACTGCTGTTTGTGGACCTGGGTCATCTCTCCACTGAATACACACGAGTGCACTCTGGTTTGGAGCAAATCAGCTGGCAACGCTTGAGGAAACTGGGTATATAATAGAAGGAAGTTTGCTCCAGTATCCACACCATGTCACGTTTCATCTTCTCTGACGAAGGCAGTCCCTCAGGGTTATCTCAGCAAGCCTTCTGACCTCACGTGTTGAGTCCCTGCCCTCGGACAGTCCTGCTTGCTGTCACACCACGCACCACTCCACACAATACAACTCTAGCTGCGTGCTGGCAGAACACACGTCTGGCAGAGAAGCCCTTTCATTGTTTGGCCTGCAGGGGAGTTGTATTTTGGCAGGTTGTAAGTAAATAAATGAAAAGCTGATGCTGGAGCACCGTGGAGCTCTCAGGAGGCTGGAGGTGACGAAAGCTTGGATGCACAGCTCTGTGTGTAAAGGTGATCCAGGCTCACATCGCTGCTCTGGGAGGGATTTCTGGCAGGTGGGCACTAAGTAATGTTGCTTCAAGGTTAAGAAGCCCAAAGCAGCCTATACAAACATGATCTGTGCCCTGCTATCCCAGGCTGTGCCAGGTCTGTGGCAGTGGCATCTGCATGGTGATGGTCAGTGCAAGGCTCCTCCAGCATGCACCCAGCCAGATGGACGCCCCTCTTTAACCCCTCACACCTCTGGGCATGGCTGAAGAACACTCAAATAACCGTTGTATCATAATCAGTATTTTCATACAAAGTGCAGCACGTGGGCATGTGAATTTCTTCACCCACAGGTGAAAAATGTCTACGAGGAAAAGGCCCCATGATGAGCTTACCATGATGTAATTGTTGACTGGTAAGGTATATTGAGGATTTCAAGTTTCCACAGGGTCATGTTGCCCCTTCTCTTAACAAATACAAACTTCTAGAGCATGGGGAAGGTGGTTGGTGCTGAAAGATGATACGCAGGTCCTAGCAGATGGTCTCAGATGTGGTGTCTGGATTTACTGCCAGTGATGCCAGCTGTATAGCACTAAGTTTTTGTGGCATGGTCCCACCAAGCAGAACTAGTCCCCTACAAGTCCCCTAGACTTGTTCTGCAGAGAGGGAGAGGCAAGGGCAGTTGAAGCCATGGCTGTGTTCCAGTGCAATGCTTGAAACACAAGGAGCTGATTAATGCCCTTGGCTGTCTGTTCCAGCTTTTGAAGGATGCAAGCGTTCATCCACCTTGTGTTTCTCATAGATCCACTCCAAAGACTAAGGCAGGTCTGCCTAGAATAGGTCTCAAACAGTGGCTTCTTGATAGCAACACAAAAAACAAGAGGAGCAGCTTATTTTTTTTCAGCAATACTAAGCAAAGATTGCCAGTTAGTCTTTGTATTTTAGTAGAATTAGGAATAATACATAGTGTGTAGAGGTACGCGTGAGGCAGCCAGTGGCAAGCACAGGGCTTGCCAGAAGTCCCGGTGCTGCTATGGGTGTGAGGTATTGAGGGCTATCAGGTTATTGTTCTGTCTGAGCCGACACGCCATAGGGTTCTCTCACGGACACCGATGGGAGCTGGTTTGCACCAGTGGGCACAGACAGCAGGGCTCACCCTGGCAGGACAAGTCACGAAGGCAGGTGTTCTTAGGGAATGGTCTGCTAACCTTAGAACGGCTTCTGCGGGGCTCTGAATCACACCGGGGGGGAGTGCTGTCAGCCAACCCTCAGATTCAGCAATCAATATTATGTTTGTTGCCAGCCCTTAGCTGGGAGGAGGGGATTTCGGAGAAATTCTGTTACTTCTGGTAGAGGGCACAGTGCCAAAGGCACAAGTGTACTGCATGTTCTTGGTTGGGACCAGATTTCAAAAAGCAGAAGGATGTTGTTTTATTTATTGCTTTATACTGCATCATTTTTTAAAACTGGTTTCATATGACTGTTTTGTTGATTCAGTTTTTAGCCATCTTGGCTCACTTTTTTGTGTGTGTGGTTTAGATGGTGACCCTATATCATTTTTCATTAGCAGTCTGAATTGCAACTCTGTTCACTTCTTGCCAAGGAAATGTATAACAAGTTTGTATCACGACTGCAGTAGGGCTGTGATGCATTCTGACAGCAGGCTGACATCAAGTCCACTTACGGGTTTGCCTTTTTTAGAGATCTTGAAGTTCTTTGACTCGTCATCTGCTACAAAAGGGTGCCAAATAGTGACCAAATGATTTTGTAATGGAATAAACTCAAAGGAATTTCTTAAAATGCCAAATATGGAACAAGCTTTGACAACTGCTTGGGGTTAGCACCAGGAATTTGCAAAGAGAGACTCCAGCCCTTGCAGGCAAGAAACACACAGAAGGAAAGTAGTCCTTTCATGTGCTTTCCATTGAATGAAAATGCTTGTTTATGTGTGGCTTAAACAAATGATGTGTTTGTGGCTGGAAGATCTGGGAAGGCTATAAAGAACAATGAGGAAAACCACTTTTGGCTTTACAGCATAACTGAAGGATAAGCTGAACTGAAATCTGTTTTTTAACAGAGCCTCGTGTGCTATTACTTTGCACCAAAGCAAGATCGCCCTTCTAGAAGTGCAGACAGAGACACCCACAGGACCTACAGTGTCCACTCAGGAGGGGATAAGCACCAACACATCTGCACAAGCACCACTGATTCTGCGAATCAGGACCCAGAGAAGTAATACTGAACGCTGAAACCAACTTGGGAGTATTCTCTGGAAATTTCTGAGCTTAGATGTGTTGATTGCTGCTGTCTTTCACCGAGCTTTTCATCAACTTGTTGAAATCTAAGCTGATGCGAAGGAAATGTGTCTAAAGACATCTGCAGCCTTTGCTTCCTCCAGCCTGTTCTCTTTTCTTGCAGCCTTGATGCCAGCCCGAGTTCTCCCTGTGCTCCTTTGTTTGCTTAGTTTGATTTACACCCACTTGACAACATATGCTCCTCATTCTCCTTTAATTAATTTCCTTCCAAATAGGCAAGATGTCAGTCACTCTGACAAAAGCCTGTGCCCCTGCAAGCTAGTGTTTTGGTATTTTCTGTCAATTAGCTGAAGGTCTTTTTCCTCTCTTCATTATGACTGCCTTGGCCCAGGCTTTAGTTTTCTAGAGCGTGAGTAAGCTCCTTCATGACCCTTGGCTTTTCAAGGTTCACCCTGATGGATGGAGTTTGCTAAACAATGAAAGTGCAGCAGCCGGAATTTTCCTCCCTCCAGCTGCAACGGGATGACTCTGGTGGGGGTTTTGTCCTGTCCGGTAACTAGTGTAGATGCATGCGTCTGCATAACCTCATCAGATCAACAGAGTTCTGGGCACGAGTCAAGGCTGACCCATAAACCTCCCAGATTTGGGATCTGGGTTAGATGCCCAAAGCACTGAGCACATGAACCTTTGTGGATTGCGCATGCTAACGAAATATTTAATATACATCCTATGAATGTAAAAGGTTTTAGCAATCTTTACTAACACTAAAGCTTGTAGGGGTTTCCTGCCACAGAGCACTTTTCCCATTCACTTTTTACTTTGACACTTTTCACTTTTCCTGTTCTAACATTTCTCCCATCAGTTTTCTGCTGCTGATTTATTTTTGCGTTGGGTTGAAAGCTTCTGCAAAAATGACTAGTGCGCTCCTAAAACTCAATGGGAGAAAACAGATTGTTTTGTCCATATTCTGGAATTGGGAGCCCTTCTGCTGAAATGCTTTCTTGCCTTTGTAATTTGAATTAGGAATTAAAAGAGCGATGGGAATGGATGGGAGGACTATGGCATGGCTTGACTTCCATATTAGCATCTTTTTCACTGTTTCCCTTAGGTTCTGCACCAACTTATAAATATTTGCAAGAAGAATGCACTAGGAATATACATAGTAAAGACTTATTTGTTTTGAGCAGCTAAATTATCTCCTGGTTCCTTCTATACCAGACTCAGAAGTGGTAAATGTTACCAGTTGGAGCAAGCGGCATTTCCTCATAGGTTCTGCCTGTGATTCTGGAGTTGTCCTGGATTCTTCTTGTAATTCTTGCTGCTGGTTGTTCTCTGTCCTACCCAGATATCACTACTAAAAAGAAAAAAGCGCATCACATTTGGTCAAAGGAGGGAGAATGCTGTCCCCCATATTCTGTACTGGATGCGGGGATTCCCAAGTCTCGCCCTTCTCCTGCTCCTGGCAAAAGCCCATCAAGACACTGGCAAAAACGTTTTTTTCCTCTCAGCTGATGTCTCTAAGCTTTTACAGAGCCATTGAATTCTCTTCGCTATTGATTTGTGAATCACTGCAAATCTGAAAGTATGATCCAGATGGAAATGTTTGCAACCTTTACAGCAGTACAAACGCTCAAAGAATACTGATAGCGTTTTGGAAGCTGCAGGTGTTCAGGATTAAACTTGCCTGGTGGACTTTTAGCTGCCTTTTTTACATAGGCAGCACAAAAGCATCTTGCATGAGCAGGTATTCCGTTTCCTTGACTCATGCAGCTAAGAGGAAGGACAGTGATCTGTGAATAAATTGAATTTTTGTAATAAACAAAATTATCATAAAATGGTCATTGCTACAGCTTGTAAGTATGTGATGAACAAAGGAAGGAGCTGCAAAAAGAGGAAAAAGGGTGACAGGGTGAGGCAGTTAACTGCAGACCAGTTGGGCTGGCATTTCTTCCTGTCTATACCTCTGGGCAAGTCTCTTAAGCCAAAGTTAGGTAAGAAAATTGCTACTTAACATTTTCTTGTCTTCTGATACCTTTCAGTCTGACAGGCAGCAGTACTGCAAGTGGTACACACAGAATTTTCACTTTCTACCCATATGGAAATCTGGTACCATTTATCTCACATGAGAAATTCCCCATTCATGAATGCCTCTGACATTTTTTTGTGTGTCTTTATGTTCCACCAAAAATAAATAAATAAATAAAACCAAACCCCCAAACCAACCTTGACGAACAAAGCCTGAGCAACCTGATCTAACTTTGAAGTTGGCCCTGCTTTGGGTAGAGGGATGGACTAGATGGCCTCCAAATGTTCCTTCCAATGTAAATTATTCTGTCATTCGGTGATCTCCTGGATTCTGTTAGGAGTATGAAGAAAGTATAGATCTGTGAGGGAAAGTAGCCACTGGCTATCATCTTCCTTTGTTCACTGGGATCTAAAATCTGTAATGGGTGTGAAACAATAGAATCTGATCAGGAACTATGAGATTTAAAGACCTGATATGATAAAAGAATACAGGCATTATCTTTTTTTTGGTGGAAAACTTAATACCAGGCACTATGAAAGCAGCCTGGAAAGGGTTGTGAGATCTTCTACTGACAGCGTGTCGGCAGCTCCCTGAAGCCAGTGTTAACCAAGTGTTCTTCAGCATGCAGAGAGCAGTGGAAGCTTGTCTACACCTGGAGCCACTTGAATTTGCAACACCAGCTTTCCTCAAGTGGCTTTTAGCAATGGTTCTACTCTTTGTCTAGTCATTGTGTCTTCTTTAAGAAGTTGCTAAAGTGTTGTAAGTTCTAAAATCTCAACCTTGACCTCAATGCAAGCTCAGAAAACACCTTGCTGGAGTGTTTGTTCCCTAGCAGCTATGATGGTGTTAGAACCCAACAGACCAGTATTGGGAGGGAAGAAGAAGCTGGGGACAAAAATATCACTGACCCTGCTGAGCTGAAACTCTTATGAGCAAAATTTGTTTGGAAAACAATTTGGATTTCCTCTCTTCTTCAGCATGCAGGCAACCTCTGGAAAGAAGCTTCCAGGACAGCCATAAAAGCCACCCCCTGGCTACAAATGACTGGGCAGAAGCAAAGTTTGCTCATCTGAACTCAACCCTCCTACCGCAGAGCCTTCAGAGCAACAACAATCCTCCCAATGCTTTTAATTTAATTTTTTCCATTGCTATCGCTTCCCGAGGGTGTTGAGACCTATGCCCCTCAGCTGGTATGTGTTGATGTAGTCATGGCGTGTGGTGGTGCAAATGCAAGCAACACACTTGAACTATTAGGATTATTATTAAGAACGACTAGGATTGCTTGACACAGTGCCCTTCCCCAGGCTTTGCCACAGCTGTGGGTCTGGGTGCAGATGCACTGCTAATAATGGGAAGAGGAGGGTGGATAAACCCAGATACTTACCTGGGACTTTGGGATTGGGAAATTAAAGGTGACTTCAGGCCACCTTTTATTTATTTTTTGGCTCTGGTTCCGTCTCCCTCTGGCTGTTCCAGCCCTTGCAGCGGCACATTCCCAGGAGAGGCACAGCTCGCTTGCAGCCCCGTGTTCCCGCACGCCTGGTGCAGCTGGCTGGCCTCCTGCCCACCTGCGCCTGCCCGCAAGCATTTGGGTAGCGCAGAGCTGAGGCAATATGTGCTTCTTCCTGGCTGTGGGTCTGTGCCACAGTCCCAGTCCTGGACCAGAAACAACTCAAGGGAACAACTTGGGCACACGACGTGACCATCCTGCGTCAGCTCCGTCCATGTCAGAGCCGTCCCTGCTCTTACGCAGAGCCTTGAGGTTAAAAAAAAACTCGAGCCAGCCTTGGCAAGCAACTCTGTCGTGCCAAGCAAGTGCGAGAATCATACCGGCCGGTGCCTTTGCTGAGCTTGCTTTTCATGATTTGTTTCAGACAGCATCCACCAGAGGCGGGCAGAGCTTTTCTGAGGGGTGACCTGAGGGTGGCAGCAGCTGCCCGCAGTAGTGTCGGTGCGGGTCGTGCAGCGCTGGTTGCCCACCAGCAGCAGGTAAGGACACTGCGAACCCCTTCGTGAGGGCTCCTTTGGGGTCTTTAGGGGTGAGGTGACAGAGGACCACTGCCCTGTCCTGCATCAGCAGCGCCTGTGACCAGCAGGGAGGCTTTGCTGTGGACACCCCCTGTGGAACTGCTTCCAGACAGAAAAGAGGCACGCTGCCCATATTCTGTACTGAAATCAGCGAGCTCTGTCGTCAGTGAGTTACGATGTGGTCATACCTTTTGGCAGAGGGGGCACACTGAGCATGTTTAGAGCTGATGTAAAAGGCACAGTCGTGCTGCCCACAGGCAGGACAGCCGAGTGCGGGCACTGCAACTCCGTCAGCAGGAGCTTGCTACCTCAGTGTTGTCCGAGTGCTGCTGTAAGCACCCGAAAACCTGCTGTCCTAAAACCATGCCACAGCTGCAGGCTGATCTGCAAAATGTGTCAAGTCTCTGAACACCTACATGATCCATTAACGTCCCTGGGGGTAATCTCAGGTCTGCACTTTGCTGCCAGAGACTTGCCACCATGCAGGGAGAGCCCTCATGTCTTTCTTCTAGTGCTCTAGGTACCTGTGGAACCTCTTTTAGGTATCCAGCTCTTCCCAGGTGTGCACCTAACTCAGGGATGTGGACACTGAATGCAGGCAAGGCACCCTAAAGCTGGATGCTGCACTGCTGAGTCTCAAAGCACCTGTGTCTGCAAACCCAGCTGATGCTGGCGCCCTCTGCCAAGGCCTGGTCATGAGCCAAGAGGGAAAAGCAGAAATGACTGCATAAAACTGCTCTGTTCTTTTAATTTCCAGGGCCAGCAGAAGACAGTAGGATCTCATAAGTAACTTAAGGCAGCCTGAGGGCTTCTCTAAACTACAATGCCTGGTAATAGTTCAAAGAGGTTGCTCCATTATAATCCATTATAAACCTTCAGACATGCTTCAGTGGTGGTTAAGACCATGGAAGGTCCCAGCTCTATCCATTACCGAATTTGGCCACTTTGCATCATCGTATCAGGATCCAGGATCATGGTGTTTCATTTGGGAGGGCCAGAGTCCCGGGGGACAGAATTAAATCTTGCTGCATTGCAATTAGGCAATAAAATCTCGAGACCACACACAAAACTTTCAGGCTACACTTCTCCTGAAATTCTTGAGTAAGAGCTGAATAGGAGAGCAACAATGCTTTAAGTTTGGCACTTTTTTTTTCACTTTTTTTTTTTTTTTTTTTTCAAATCATCAGAGCCAGTTCAAGCAAGACTGGCATTCCCCAGCTGCTTTTCCCTCATGCCTACGAGCCCTCATCCCTTCAGAGTGCTCAGCTGCACTCTGCTGAGAATTGAAAGTTAAAGATCAAGATCCAGAGGGCTGATCTGCTAAGGAAGATATCCGAGACGTTGTTTGTCTTTCCCCACAGCTATCCATTTTCATTCTTCATGTGTGACAGCTTGCACTCCACCTCTGGGTGCTCTCCGTGTGCTCAGTACACATCCCATGAAAAAATATCTGTTACAGCATCCAAGCCAAACCTGGCCGGGTTGATTCCAGGTTGGTGGAATCTGAAGGGCATTTCTAAGAACCAGGACAGCAACATCTGAGGAAGGTCATGGGGAGAAGTCTAGTGAAATAGGAGGAAACATTTTTCTTTATCACTGATTAAAAATGGGTGCAGCTTCCACTTCATTCTTCAATATCCAGGCAGATAACTTCTGGTGACCAGAAATCCCCTGTAGGGGTTGTTTATTATCAGCCAAAGCTGCTTCATGCTCTGCTTTTCCCAGACCCATGACAACCTATTGAGCTGTCTGGAGATGGGACTGGTGAGACCCTGTGTTGAAAGAAGACAGCTTTGAAGCAGTCTCTGCCAAAGGCCCTCATACGCAGGCAGGTTTCATGACAAGTTCAAACTAATTACCCAATGTCCAGCCCCTGGCTGCTACCAGGAGTTGTCAGCAGCGGGTCCTGTTCTGGGGCGGCTGAGGGTGGTTGTGCTGCCAGCTGGAATTGAACAAAGTCCTTCTGAACCTGAACTCTGGAGCTGACCTGGAGCCTCCATTCCCACCGACCTGTCTGCACGTTGGACTCAGTTGTTCCCCATGTGGTCTCTCTGCAGATTTTCACACTGTCAGTGCTGATCCCCTCTGACACTCCTCAGTTCCTTTTCTCCATGGGAGCAGCTCTCTGGCTGCAGCCATGGCCAGTGAGGGGCTGGAGACAGGCCACGGGTCCAGCATGGGTACTCACACCAGCCCCTCAGTGCAGAGTAATGGCTTTTTTTCAACCATACAATACTCTGAGTTATTTCTCCACCCTCGCCCAGCTCCCCACATAACCTGCTAAGCCAGGAAACATATGGCCCTTTGTTGTTACGGCTTCCGATTCAAAGGGTTTGCTACGTGATTTGTAACAAACAGCAGTTGTGCCGGTCAATTGTGCTGATAAGAAGCTCTGATCTTTGTGCTGCCTTGGAGAGCAGGCAGCTGTCTCATGTCCCTGAGCCCAGCTCCCAAGGTTTGCCCTGGGGCACTGCGGCTGTGGCTGGGGACCAGGCCACAAGGCCTCAGCCCCAGCCTGCCGCCTGTCCCCAGGGTGCCTGTGTGGGGATGTGGACACCAGTCCAGACGTGGTGGCTCATTTGCTGCCATGTGCAGTGGGCTGCTGCTCTCTGACAAGCCCCAAAGTCAAGTGAATGCGTGCCCTTGCCACTGATATAAGCCTGGGCCACATTAAGCACAGCACTGCCAGCAGGTCAAGGGAGGTGATCCTGTCTCTCTGCTCAACACTGGTGAGGCCAAACTTGTAGTTCTGTGTCCAGTTCTGGCCTCCCAGTACAAGAGAGACCTGGACATACCGGAGAGAGTCCAGCAAAGGGCCATGAAGATGATGAAGGGCCTGGAGCAGCTCTGCTCTGAGCAGAGGCTGAGAGCTGGGACTGCTCAGCCTGGAGAAGAGGAGGCTCAGGGGGTCTCATCACTGCCTGTAAATCCCTGAGGGGAGGGTGCAGGGAGGACAGAGCCAGGCTGTGTGCAGTGGTGCCAAGTGCCGGGAAAGGAGGCCCTGGGCACAACCTGGCCCCCAGGAGGCTCCCCCTGAGCACCAGGAGCCCTTCTGTGCTGTGCGGGTGACGGAGCCCTGGCACAGGCTGCCCAGAGGCTGTGGGGTCTCCTCCTTGGAGCCCTTCAGAAGCCGCCTGGACGTGGTGCTGGGCACCCTGCTCTGGGTGTCCCTGCTTGGGCATGGGTGGCACCAGGTGGCTCCAGAGGGCCCTGCTGGCCTCAGCCACTCTGGGAGTCTGTGAGTGGTTGGTATTGAGGAGGAAGAACTTTCAGTGATGGTTTGGCAGGTTATCACCAGTTAACGGTCTGTCTGTCCTTTTTAGGAGAGGAGTTGCACAGTTGTGTTGCTGGAAGTGTATATGAGAGGAGAGATGTAGAGAAACTGGCAGAAACTAGAGAAACTGGTTACTGTCACACTGTGCAGTGGAGGAAAGTCTGATGAGGAATCCCCAGCATCAGAAGTGGATAACGCAGTGTTGACCTGAGTGAGGAGTGGCAGCATTTCCCAGGTCATGTTGACGTTCCCATCAATACCAGAGAAGGGTTCAATGTCAATAAAATGTATTTTGTTATTCTAAAATGCAGAATTAAAAAATAATAATCTAGAATTAAAAAAAATCAGTTACAAGCGTTAGAACGGAAACACGCTTTTATGATCTCTGGAAACTTTGATGAAGTCTCCAGAGACCCCCCTCTGTGCACTCAGGGCTAACAAAATTAATCTGCAGTCCTTTGTCAAACCAGCCCACCCTGTGTGTCTTCATGCTCAAGTATCTGACTCCAGACAGGGGACTGAATGGTCTCCGGGTGTGTATAGTCCTAATTCCTGGAGACCCACTGGTTGTAAACACACTCAGCTGGCCACCCTGTAACATAAAGTATTGAAAATTAATTATAATATCAATTTCTCCTTCTCACATTAATTAATTTCAGCAAAGAGCATGCAGGCTGACCTCCTGTAGCTGGTGAAGCACAGCAGGTGGGTACACATTTAAATGCAAATCAGTTAGTTCCTCTAGGTAAATCAATTACATTGATTGCAGAGTCTCCTGGTTTGTCTCAAGTGTAAATAGTGGAAGTCGGCTCCTTTCTTCTTTGCACTTCTGGATGCCTGAGATCGCTTAGCTGAGATTTTTTAGCAAAAGATGCATCGCAAAAACAAAAGGTTGCAGACATACTGAAGTAATGCCGTAACAACCTGCCAGGGACAAGTCAAGCAGAAAGATTTAATGTAGATTTGCTGAAAGCAGATTTAAGGGTGGGATGCCATGCTGCACTTGCTAGTAGAGTTGGGAAACGTATTGCTGGAGGCTGCAGTAATGTACTGTAATGTGGGTACTGCAGGCTGCTCTTGTATAGATAGGGTATGTCAGGATGTCAATCAAAAGCTTGTGAAAGCTGGGAATTTCCCAGATGGGCACATCTCAGGTTGTTTATCAACGCTTTACGCTGTACAGACTCAGTGACAGAAATTCAGTATTTCTTATGGCTTCCAGAAAGGTACTGATTTTTGTGCAGGAACACAAAACCTCTTGCTCTAAAACTCCTTGTGATTTGCCATGGCGGATACATTTGGAGCCATGGTCTGACTGGGTGGCTTCGTTAGCCTTTCAGGAAAACAGAAGAGTTGACAACTGTAAATACACAAGCTGGCATCAGATTTTTTCTTCTGGCCTGCTGTGACTTGTCTGTTTGCTGGTCCTGCTGTGTGTCCAGCCGCCGATGGCATCTCCGAGAAAACATTTGGGTAGGTAATGTTTCCTTTAAAGAGTTCTGAGCTCATGAGAGTGAGATAGTGCATTCCCATGTGGTTAAGTTATGCTCTTGCAAGTCCTAGCTAGAAGTGTTAGAAAAACAGCCTTTGGTTGCTAGGAGGTGCTGTATGGGGTTTAATTAATCAGGATGGTTGTGCCTTCTGTTTGCTATCATTGCTGATATAACAGAGAGGTTTCCAAAGCTGAATATTGTGATGGACTCCTGTTGGGCTGACAGCTTTACATATAGAGACTCACACTATGAATGCATTTATGGTAAATGGCAGTCCTTACAAAACACTGCATGGAAAAACATCCCAAACGTGAGGCCCACAAGAGGTGCTCAGGCTCTGTCAGCTCTGCACAAACTGCTCCTCTGTCCGTGCTGTTACAGGCAGCAGAGACACAGAAACTCTGCCAGTACAAAAGATTTTCCTCTTCCATGAAATGGGGAAAAGAGGTCGATATTCAGCTCAAAGTTTTTTGGTCGGGTTTTGAAACAGCAAGCTAAGCTTTCTTAACAAACAAGTAAGAGATTTGGCTTGCCCCTTACAAGAGCAGAAAATACTGCCACAGGTTGCAGCCCCCTTACCAGCTGAGTTGCCCAAGGGATGTATTTCCATCAATAAAGTCTAAATTCAGCCAAAAAGGTGGGTCAGTAGATGGGATAACAGCAACTCAGCAGACAAAACAGAAAGGCTGTGAGGAGGGTGATGAAACCTAGTGGAGTTTGGAGCAATCTCTTCAACTCGATGGCGATGTAAGCCCAAGACAGTAGTAGACACAGTGCAGTCTTGATTGCACTACACACAAAGGATTAAAGCCACACGGTTTTCAAATGCTTAGATATTAAACTGGTTGGACAAGTGAACTTGCTGCTAGTTGGCTCTGACCATCCGTTCCCTTGGAGGTACTGTCCAAACAAAAGCATTTCGTTTTCCCTCAGCTGAAGTCAGGTATTTCCTCAGCAATTTGGGGAGTCTGTAGATGGAAGGCAGGCACGATGTCCAAATTCCCCAAAGGCCTTAACTTGGAGACACTGTGCCAATGACTTTAAAACAAGTGGCCTCAGGGTTCAGGTATTCAATGCAGCATGAGCCAGGAATGGATGCCCTAATCCTGTGTCCCCTGGGACCAGCTCACTTCCTCGCTGATGTAAGATCCATGTAAGGATGGGCTCAGAGCCCCCACCACCGTGGTTCAGAGGGCATGGGACCAGCAGTGCACAAAACCTTCAAGTGCCATGCGGGTGGGGGTGAGGACTGACCTTACTGAGCAAGCTACAATTCACACCTAACCCCACAGGCACCTGCAAGGTATTTCTTTTCTCTTTCTCTCGCTCTTACCCTTTGAAAGAGGGCCCTGCACAGAAGGTAAGGACAACCTTTAGCACAACAGCCCCTGCTACAGGAGTCCTGCTGAATACTTCAGATGTATGGTGGAAATCCCTAAGGGCCCAGGCTGTTGTGACAGTGTGGGCACCAAAGTGAGTGGTTTGTGAATCTCAGGAAAGCTGCAATAATCATGGCCACAGCAATGGCACTGAAGGGCGAAGACTGTGCAATTGGGAGCACCTGAGAACACTGACTGGCAAAATCTTATGTGCCTGTATCCTCTCATGTTGGGTTGGGTGGGGTTTGTAGGTTACTGTGCTGGAGTTAATCTCCCAAGTTCCGCCTGCATTGCATTTGAAGAACTTGTGCACTTGTTTTTGGACCAAGTCTAATGCACTTTCCCTCCCTTGTGCTCCTTGCATAAGTGCTAGATATGAGAACAGTACAGGCACTGTCTTTTCTGTACTCACAGCAACACGTAGGCACCAAACCAAGCTGTTCCCTGCACAGATGCTAGATGTGATTGCACCCACTGCCCTCTCACGCTGCTCACTTTTCCCCCATGTTTCCTCCTGGGGTCCAAGCCCAGGCACTGCAGCATCCTTGCTCCTGTGGATTCCCTGCTCTGCTGCACCGAAGCAGCACAGCGTTGCTCGCGCCGTAAGTTGTTTTGCAGCCTGCAGTGACAGCCATCTGCTGTTTATGATGAGTGGGATTACTGAAACACCGGGAGACAGCAGCCAATGGATTTGCTGGGCAGGCGGTGCCTCTGCAGCAAAGCAGACAGAGGAATCCCCGGGTGCTGCCAGCAAAGGAAGGTTTGCTGCTGGGGAGCATCACGCTGGCCTGCTGGTGCTGGCACCTCTCCTGCAGCCAGGTACAAACTGGTTTGTTCTTTGCGTCCCAGGGGTGACTGATCGTGGCCCTGATCCTGCAAGATATTTAGGCTGCTGTTACTGAAATCAGTGGGACGAGATGTCTAAATAGTTACCAGAATGTGGGACCCACACCACTGTTCTGCTTGCTGCAATTCAAATGCATGGAAGGATCCCTCTAAATATTTCATGGCCTCAGAGACAACCTCTGATGTGTCTGCAAAGCTAGGCACAAAAATGCAACCTCATTGCAGCAGCAATGGAGAAACCCTGCTCCTAACCTGTAAATACTTAGAGCTCACATGCAGAAAGAAAACTATAGTCAGCGTTTTAGAATTGCATTTTGTTCCTACATGGGTTTCCAGTTTTCAACGTCTCTCAAATGAAACAGAAATTTCCTCAGATTTTCCTCATTAGAATTAATTGAGCACACTTGACTTGCTAACAGATGAATTTGATTAGGATCATGTATATTCCTAGGAAACAAAAATAGCGATTTGGGACTGGAGCGTACGTGCTGCTGCAGCCAGCACTGCTGCTTGGTGCCTGCTGCAGCAATGAACGAACAGAAATGAATGAAAAATGAACAAACAGAAAGCTCCTAGAAGGGGAACCCAAACCATCGGCAACAGGAGACGGTAAAAAGCATGCTCAAAATAAAGAAAGCAAGACCACACAAAATGGAGATGTTATAAAGCACTCCTTTTTTTTATTGACCATACAGTTTGTTGAAATTCTTTGTTTTCTGACATAAGATGAGCTATAATGGAAAACTTAACTCTGTACCTATGCATACACAAATATTTTTCATACATTTCAGTATATGGCCCATAATGTGTGGTTCTTGGATCTGTGAGCTCATCTGATCATTTGTCATTTTTTGAAAGGTCTCGGGGAACAACACGTACATTCGGTATAGCATCATGCACACAACACTGCAGGTTTTTTTAGGGACTAGCAGCCCTTATCTGTACCGCAGTGGTGGGTTACAGTGAAAACACATGTATCAAGCTTTTATGCTGTTTTTAACATTCCTGCTGGGTGCACTGGCTGCAGAACCACCCCCTGGTGCTGCATTCATTAGGGATGATCTGCCTTGGGGCCATGCGATGCTGGAGAACCAGGTGGCACAGCTGGGAGGGATTGCTCAGGCTGGACCAGGTGTCTTTTTTGTGAGCTGTTTTCTTTTTTCTTCTCATCCTCCTGATGACCAGGCTGGCCTTTGGATCTCTCTGTGCCCTCACAGCTTCCCTGCCTCTGCTGCTGTCACTGCAGACCCAGTTGAGGAGTGACCTCTCCCTGAACTCCTCTGTGCCTCTCACAAGCATCTCCTGTGCCCTCAGCATCTCCGAACCATGTTTTGAGAATTACCTCCTAGGAATAAAACCCACCTATGCCAATACATGAAATGACCAGAGAAGGCAACAGTGCTCCTAGGAGTGACACAAGTGCAGAGGACAGAAAGCCACGCTCACGGGGTGCCAGAAGCTGCAGGGTGGGACTGCCCTGGAAGTGAGCATCGGCAAGGGATTTCCCATTAACTCAGACACATCAGCGCCCCGCCAGGGACTAGTCACCTCGAATTCTCTCTCAGTGCTGTGATAACAGCACCAGATAAATGTTCGTGGTGTTGCACAACTTCTCCCAAGACAAAGTGCATAGCTGGGGAATTACCATGCAGGCAGAGCTGTGAGACAGCATCCTTGCTGCCGGTGGGTGCAAGGAGGCATTGCAGCTCCCACGCTTCCCCTGCTCGCATTTTGTGCACCACCAGAATTGCCTTGGGGGCTGCCTGATGCCAAATATCGGGCTATTAGGGGAATACACAAGGGAAAGTTTGAAAAGCAGAAACATATTTCATATATTATTTTTTTAATGTGCTTTTCAAGTGCAAGATGTGCCAAAATGTCTCCACTGGAAACTTTATATAAAATGATTAATGTAAAGGGGTTCTGCAATTCTGGCATCTCTCTCCCCTCTCCAGAGAGCCGTCATGGCTCATGCGTGGCAGCTCTGTTCTGTGTACTGGAAGCATTGGCAGCTGGAAATTATCATTTACTGATCTTCATCTTTCTGTAGCTCATTTGAGAGACCCTACCAGTACTGAGAGATCTCTCCTTTCT
The DNA here is from genome assembly GCF_011077185.1 of Oxyura jamaicensis. Lineage (NCBI taxonomy): Eukaryota > Metazoa > Chordata > Aves > Anseriformes > Anatidae > Oxyura > Oxyura jamaicensis. The sequence continues at coordinate 134,535,369 of NC_048894.1, read as the reverse complement.
ACCTGCAGGATGGGCTGGAATTCCTCTGGTAGAGCTAGAAATCAGTCCAACTATGAATTTATAACAAGCAGAAAAAAAAATAAGCATTGTGTATGGTATTCAGGCCAACCCTGGGCATTCCTCAAATTTCTTCAAAGGGCAACCAAAGGGACAGACATGTCATAGCCCTGGGCTCTTTTCCCCACTGCTCTGCTATTGCATGACGCCCTTCTTAAAACCTCCTCCTTGCTTTTTGTCTCTTTTTTTTTGCCTTTATGAAGACTTTAGCTGAGAGTTTTCAGGCTATCTGCTGCCGTTTCCAAGAGGTGGCCTCCTGCTTCGGTGGCCCTGGTGGGACACGTGGAGGAGGGCAGCTTCCTCCAGGGGTGGGGAGATTGGGCATCTGCCATTTCGGACACGTGGTGTCCCCTGGGGATCCTGGTAGTGTGGGTTCTGGGATATTTATTGTGCTTACTCCTTACTGCAGCATCAAGATGTACTGGAAGGATGGTTTTCCCTTAGCTATTTGCCTTCCCAGAAAGGGGAGAAGAGTGCAATTGTTCTGCTTGCCTGGCTCACGTGAACTATTTCCATGAAAATGTTGACGTGCATCCACACATAGTAACCAGAAAGACTGCAGCGATGGTGTCAGCCCCAGTCTGCCAGGTTTCTCTGTATGTCAGAGGACTTCTCGGAATCAAGAGTGTGAAAGAGAAAAGAGCTGTCAGCTCTGGCAGTGACAGACAGGAAGGCAGCCTGTCCTGCCCTGTGCTCCCTGGAGCATCGTGTTGGCTCCCCTCCTGATGGCCATGATGCAGCCATGTAGCCCATCCCGTTGTCCTCATCGCCAGGTGTTCAGACCCAGGTCCTAGCGTGGCTCGTGCCCGTTTGTACCCACATCCCCTTCCAGAGAAGCCTTGTCCTGACCTTCGTGCCTCGTCCTCACCATCTGCAGGGCCATGGCACCACCACCGTGGCCAAGGGCCCCCAGCCAAGCACCCCCTGCTCCATCTGTCTGCTTAAGGAGCAAATGAATCTGCCACAAGAATCTCCTGCACAGGGATTACATGTGCTATTAATAAAAACTGCCTTCAACTTCTAAATTGAGGCGCTTAAAAGCCGCAATGAATGCATTTTTTATTAATGAAAAAAACCACGATCTTTGCTGTTGAAATTTAAATAGACCCATGAACTTTTTTATCATGTGTGCTATTTTAAAACTGTAAATCTATTCGGCTTTTTCCATTGTGGTTATTTTCATATTTCATTATGTTCTCACACAGGCGAGCCTTTGGTCTTTAAACATAAAGGATTCTGCATTTCCAGGCACAGGTTTTCATGCCCAACTCAACAGGCTTGGTAAGAAACTAGTTTTCAGACACTTTTTATGGTGCAAGGTTAAAGAAAGGAATTAAAGGAAGTGTTAAGGCACCAAGGCAGCAAGAAATTAATGCTAACTTCTGGAATTTTAGCCTAAGATGTTCTAAGCATTTTTTAAAAATGCAAAAATGAGGAAACTTAAATATGGGGAAGTTAATTATGTTCTCTGATTTCTGTTTTGGGGAAACCAAGTGGGACTCAGACTAAGTGACTGTCTTAGGCCAAATGGTCTAGATCATGAGCATGGCCTCAGACAGGATGGTAACTCTATGGGCAGCACAAAGCCATGCAAAAAGCTGTGGGGCTATGTAGCAAGGAAATACACTCGACCATGTTCCAAATAAAATCCTGTTCTTTTCTGCAGTAATGAAGGAGAATTGGAAGCCGTTTCCACTCCTCCATACTCTTTCCTGTGCTGCCCCTTGGGCCTAGAAGATCCCAAAGGACCCCAGAGCTATTTCCTTCTCCGTTAAATTCTGCATAAAGGTCTTATTTGCTTATTCTGCAAATGCTTTGATGTCTGTTGTGATGCTGACTTGCCCTGGCCAATGCCTGTCCTGTCAAGCAGGGCTCTTTGTTTCCTTCCATTTTCCATGTCTTGAGTTTAATAACAAGGCTGACAGCTGCCTGGCACGAGGGCAATATTTTTGATGTACGTTAGTATAATGCTTGGCATGGTGGAGCCTTGTCTCTGACTGTGTATGTCAAATAATAATGATGTTGCTCCCAGTTCTTTCAATCTCCAACTTGGTAAGCACTTCAGAACTTCTCTTTTAAATAGTTAGAAACAAATTGGTATTTCTGGATATTTTCCACATCACTTATGATTTCTTCTAACTGTCTCAGTGCTTTTTCTGACATTCCTCACAAGAACTGTGTTATGCACATATCATTTTACGGATGTAAAGCCTAAGACCTGAGGACACTGGAGATCTGCTTTGGATGTCTAAACAAAACCTGCGCAGCATGACCTCCAAAAAACAGGTGCCAGTGATGTGGGGAGGCAGGAGGAGGAGCACAGCACGTGCCTGGCATGTGCCCTCAGTGTCAGCAATAATTTAATCTTTCGTGTTATTCCCATGGAGTGTTTACTCATCTCAGAATACCTAAGGGATGCCCTTGTCCCAGCATAGGAAATGACATAAACTTCACGGGCATCAGGCTGCTGTCATCGATAAGCATCCATCCCTATTTAGCAAAACCCACTACTCACAGGTTCGTCATTGTGTCTGGGCCCTGCTATTACCATCAAGTTAATCTCTTTCTATTTCCTAAGTGGTCTATCGGGATCTACTTCTGTGTTAAGCTGGTCTCTAATCCTTGTACCCAGCTAAACATAACCACAGCCTATTTATATATTGGGCTATCCCTAATTAAACTAAAAAATACTATAACCTACTTCAGCAATTGGGTAACACTAAGTATTAATGGTGCCTATTTATATCGTTAAGATGTTCAGACCTGCTGTGTTAAATAAAAGCTTTGGCTAAGCTTTTTAATGCTTGCTGTCACTTACGGCCACGCGGGCTTGAGTATGTAACAATACCTTGACCCCAAATTTCCACGTCTGGGGTGGTGGCTCAAGTCACTGGCATTCCCGAGCCCTGCAGGACCCAGCTTTTGTGGCGGCTGTGAATGTGTCAGTGCAGCGTGGATCGTGGCAGCTCCTTCTCTCCGCTGCTCTTGGCACAGAAACAGCAAGCAGGAGGTTTCTGTTACTCCATGGATGTTGGTGGTTAATAAATCTGTTTTCCCCCAGATGCAGGAGGCAGTGTTTGTGCATTTGAGCAGGTGGGTTTCAGGAACTGGCACTCTGTTTGCAAGGAAGTACACGCTCCACAAGTGCATCATGGAAAGACAATAACTAAAACAGTGACGCAGACTTCACAGCGTGCCCCTGCAAGAGCTATAAACAAAAAGGTTACTACCAGGTGATTTGTGCAGCTCTAATGAAATTAACCGTTAATACTAGAGACAGTGTGTTGCTTTTGACTCTGCAAGATACTATATCTCACCTGCTCACATCCGAACTTGGCATTATTCTGCCTTTTCCTTTGACACAGAGCACAGAGAGCTGCTGAGGCTGCCAGGCTTTGTCCATAGCCGTGTTTGCTACTGTTATGTTTGTTTGTTTGTTTAAGGTTAAATACATGTGTTTGCTACTTCCATTGCTTCTAGACCAAGGCAGGGCCAGGCAGCTGAGTTTCTCCCAGTGCTGTGTGCTAAGCTGGTGAAGGCAGAGCAGCATCAGCATCAGGGAACAGTGCTGCAGGCAGCCACCAGGGAGAAACCACTGGCATGGTCTGAAGGTAAAATTAGAATTGTGGGGCCAACAGCAGGGTGCCACCAAGTATGTTGCAGGTGTGGAACAACACCATGAAGTTGGTCACTAACCACATATCATGACTTCAAAATTTAAGTCACTTTCATGAATTTTTATTGCATTTTCCTAAAATTTAGGAACTTTCCCCCTCACTGTGAAGTCTTTCCTGGTTAGAAATGGAAGATAAAATGATCTGAAAACCAGCTGCTTGCAAGCCACGTATGTCCTCCAGAGAAAGTCACATTTCATGTCTGATCCCTCTGGAACTCGGAGAAACCCGTTTCCTCACAAAGCTGGAGAAAGGCTGCCCCTGCCTGCATGTTAACTAAAAATCCATGGTGAGCACCGTAATGTTAGTGATGGTTGAGGAGCACTTGGAAAGCCAAAGTGGTGGAGCTCTCAGGTGGTAGGGACGGTCCTAGGCATTTGGGGCTGAAGAGGCCTAGCTCCTCAATGTAGCCACGTTGCTGCAAGCAATATGAGACTGAGATGCTGGCAGCTGGAAGTCTAAGGGTTTCCACAGAGAGCACTTTCCTGGGATGCCAGCAATAGAATAACTGGGAATTACACTCCACAGGTGATGCAGCATCCCAAACAAGGGATGGTGCTTGAATCGGCACGATCTCCATAAGGCTGCTCTGAGGGCAGGGCCTCTCTCCTCTCCCTCTTGACCTTGCTTCCTTTCCTTCTCACTTTTTCTCTGCTTTCCTTTTTATTCAGCTAGAAGGTTAACACGTTGCATATAAGCAACATATAGAGACAATATTAACCATGTGCTTAATCAGAAGACAACCCAAAGGTGCAGTTGAAGGTCTCCTGCAATGTGAGGGCTGACAGCAAGGGACTTCATCCCTTGTGCAGGCAGGACATGGGGTAGCTGAGGCAGTGGAGATGGTGTGTCCTTTGTGTGAAGTGTGAGAAGCATCCAGGCACAGGTTTTGTACAGGTTTTTCTGGACTAGATATGTGCAGTGTATGGGGTACAAGGTGTTCATCCTCCACAGAACGCATGGACCTTCCCTGCTGTTTTCCCTTCAGGTACTTTGGACATGTTTTTTAACCTCAATTATGTTTGGTTTTAGTTTATTTTAACGGTGACTTTGATATATACCAGTGTACAAGGAGAAGGAGGTATTTCAAAAGTGCAGATATTTGAAAGTATTTAGGTAAGCTGTCAGGTTTTGCCACGTGATCCTATAATTAAAGAATATTTTTCAATTTATGGTGCTGCTCGTTTTAGCTTCATCTTTTGCTAAAGCTGCAAACGAGGAAGAGAACGGCAGGCAGCGCAGCCCAGAAGCCTGTCCTGGCTGCTCTGCCCTTGCTGCTGGAGGGCCCATTTCCCTGCCCTGACTCACCCAGCCAAAGCTGCCCCTCTGAGCACCCTGCTGATGAGGCAAAGAGCTCTTGGCAGCAGCGTTATGCTGCCCAGCTGCGGGGATGTAATTGCTGGCAGCGTAGTCTTAGGTCAGAAGTCAAAGAGAAGTGGGCTGGTAACTAGGAGATCAAAATATTTTCTCTGCCTTTAGTAATGGGATGTGTCCGTATTGTTCCCCCGCATGTCTCTGTTTGCTGTGATATGTTTTATCATCTTCATTCATGTTTGTGGTATGTTGGGTCTTACTTTACAACATGACAGAATTGTTTAAAATTCATCAAAGCACAGTTCAAAAGCATGCAGGGCAATAAGGGGGAGGAGGATGTGATTCAAGGGGTCAGACCCACTGCTCAAATGACCAAATTGTGGGCTACACGTGGGAGATTTGTAAAACACCAAAAATCAGACCTAGTTTATGAGTCACGACAGAATCACACTCCTTGAGCTTGTGACTTTGAATTATCTATTTTTCTCTTAGCTTCTAAATCTGCCTGCCTGGCCACTGATTAAACTTCCAGCAGCACAGAGGATTTATGAAAACTGTGACTGTAGCTACTTCCTCAGGCTCAAGGAGTCCCAGCTTTTTGTCTCATTTTCTGATTTCTCTGATTTTCTGATTCACAGGAACAATGCACATCAGGTACCCCCCTTCAGAGCAGCTCACCTGACAAATATGCTGCTAGACCAATGGGTAGATATTGCCTTTTCATCTGCCTGGACTTGTGCAAAGCACTTGACACTGTCCCCCATGATATCCTTGTCTCTACATTGAAGAGATGGATGGACCGCTTGGTGGTAAGGAACTGGCTGGACGGTTGCACTCAGAGCTGTGGTCAATGGCTCAGTGTCCAGGTGGAGATCAGTAATGAGTGGTGTTCTTCAGGGGTTCGTACTGGGACTGGCACTATCTAACATTTTTGTTGGTGACATGAACAGTGAAATTGAGTGCACCCTCCGAAAGTTTCCTGATGACACCAAGATGACACCAAGCTGTGTGGCGCAGTCGACATGCAGGAGGGAAGAGATGCCATCCAGAGGGGCCTGGACAGGCCTGAGATGTGGGCCTGTGCAAACCTCATGAGGTTCAACAAGGCCAAGTATGAGGTCCTGCATCTGGGTTGGGGCAATCCTAAGCACAAATACAGGCTGGGTGGAGAATGGGTTGAGAGCAGCCCTGAGGAGAAGCACCTGGGGGTGGTGGTTGATGAGAAACTCGACATGAGATGGCAACTTGTGCTTGCAGCCCATAAAGCCAACCGTATCGTGGGCTGCACCAAAAGCAGCATGGCCAGCAGGGCAGGGGAGGAAATTCTTCACTCAGAGGGTGGTGAGGCCCTGGCACAGGCTGCCCAGAGAAGCTGTGGTTGCCCCATCCCTGGAGGTGCTCAAGGCCAGGCTGGATGGGGCTTTGGGCAACCTAGTGTGGTAGGAGGTGTCCCTGCCCATGGCAGGGGGTTGGAATTACGTGGTCTTCAATGTCCTTTCCAACACAAACCTTCTGTGGTTCTGTGATTCTAGATACCCACACCTTAGAGTTAGTAATACTACTGGCTTAGCATTGGCTTCATGAGAACAGAACCTCCCCTAGTACTATGAAACTTTAGTACCTTTCATTCTAGAAAATGCTAAAAAGACATTAAAGGATGTGATAATTACCATAAAGAAGGAAAAATGTGTGTGACAGACTGCAGTTCACCTCTTCTAAAAGGTGGCGTTGTCCCACACCTTATCACACAGAGGCACATTTTACAAATGCAAGGAATGCACTGGAGGAAAATGCAGTGAAAGTATTAAAAGTTCTGCTACCCATCAAAACAATTTTTTTATTAATTAATGTTGTTTTTTTTTTTTTTTTTTTTAATTATGCCCAGCTCCTGCATTTACTGCCTGCTATCAAAATGAATATATTTTGTGAAAACAACAGAGAAGGCAAAAGAAAAGCAATAGGCAGCTGTAGGAGGGCTCCCAGCAGCCTGGGCATGGCCAAGCGTGTGTATCCCAGCTAGGGGACTTGAGAAGATCCTGCTGCAGCTGCACCATCCCTTTCTGGCTCCTGCAGGAACGCAAGAGCCTTCAGTGCCAAGGAACTGGTGTTGGTAAGCAGTATTGAAGGTGACAGCCCTGTAACTGCTGGTATTGTACTGAGCACGTTCCCTGCAAAACGCGCTGGCTGGGATCCTCCTTTCCTCCAGGGACAGGGATTTACGCCAGGTACTCTGTGCACAGCTCTTGTTCTCATATTTCAGCTTGGGCTTCTTGCGGTGCTTCATCTGCTGAGTGCCTTCTGTTGCTGCTGGGCACCAGCAAGGGCTTGGTGCGGTGGGATGTGGTGGCACACAGTGACAGCACGTGCTGGCCTGCAGAAGCAGGGCAGAAAGCTCGCAGACACCGAGCCGTGCTGCCGTATGTCAGAGGGTGTAAAGAACATCAGCTAGTGATCATGCCATGTGGGTGGCATCAGAAGTGATGCAGAAGCATCCCAGTGGCTACTGGGACAGGACCCCTGTTGCCATCCATGCTGACCATGACACACGTAGCAGTTTCCCCAGCTTTGTGGCCAGGTTGCTTGTGCATATATACTTTGGTGCAGATACTTTTATTGAGTGTTGCATATGGAATGATTGTATCGTAAGTCCTGTCTCACCTACTGCATATCTGAAAAGGCAACAATCAGCCTGCAAGCTGTTAGATATTGGTTTGTTTCACTTGACTTTTGGATCTCCTGGCAGGGAAGGTCAAGGCTGGTGTTCATGCAGGGAGACTCATCTCCCCAGTGATCATCTCATCGGGGACAGACGCATCTCCAGGGGTGATTCATGCCGCCTCTGAGGGATGGCCACCCTGGAGGTGCCTGTCTGACCTCGCTCGGTTCTCTTTGGGGACCAAGGCAACTAGTGTAAAGGAGGTGAAATGGATACTGCCCAAGGGCCCGGCACTCGGTTGTCCTGGCATGATAACGGTGTAACAGAGACAATGAATTCAATCTTCAAAGAGAAAACAACAGACATGTTTTCACTTCTGTGATCATTTTAATTTCTTTCCTTTTGCACAAATGCAAAGTGCATGCTGAAAAACAGCAGAGTAAAGCCGTGTAAATAAAAGATTTGCTGTCATTCAATTAAGCAGATATTAATGACGCCTGACCATATACAGCATCTTCCTAAAAGGCATTCTGCACGGCTCCAACCCGCTTACATTCTGACGCTGGGGAGCGTGTGTGTTTTGCTGCTCAGCACAAGCCCGGGAGCCAGAAAATCCAAACAAGGCGGTGAATCACCGAGCCATCACACGGAGCATCGCTTCGCTAGGTGCTGGTGCAGCCAGCAGTGAGAGCCCGGCTGCGCTGAACCGGTGGCACTGGTGAGACGATACTGTAAACGGGGAGAGAAGAGAGCCACGCATCCCTCACAGCAGACCATATTTAGCTGTGGTTTGGTTGCTGCTGATCTTCTGTACAGTAAAAAGAGTACAGGGGAGGGGTAAGATAGCCAGACACTGTATTACAGCTACGGCTTGATCTTGCTTTGCGTGATGAGGATAGCTGGTTTAGCCATCACGATCCAACACGTGTTGAGCATTTTTACACATCACCTTCCTCTTGGTGCAGATATCAATAACAGTCTAGGAATGATTTTGATTGAAACAGAATCCCAGAGTGGCTGAGGCTGGCAGGGACCTCAGGATACCACCTGGTCCCACCCCAAATCTAGGCAGCTTCTGAAGGGCTCCAAGGAGGAGACCCCACAGCCTCTGGGCAGCCTGTGCCAGGGCTCCGTCACCTGCACAGCAGAGAAGTGCTCCTGGTGCTCAGGGGGAGCCTCCTGGGGGCCAGGTTGTGCCCTGTGTCTCTCATCCAGACAGGCTGACTTCAGCTGTGCCTCAGCTAAACCCGAACCAAGGGCCACCACCTTTCCTCAAGTCAAAACTCCTGTGAGTGCAGGATGGACCCAAGCCCATAGGCAGCATCTTAGGATGCCATGGGCTTGCAGTGGCAGAGGATGTGACCCAGCCTCCCTCTTGCTGACTGCTGAAAATATATCTCCTATGCAAAAACTACAGAGGATTTCATCAAGTGTGTGTCAGACCCTGATGGTACTACAGCCTTGCCCGTCCCTTCCCACCCCCAGGTCCAGGACCCCCTTGCAGCCCCCTGGGACCACCAGTGACCCTGCCCAGGCATTATCACGCCATCCGCCTGCTCCCAGCCCACATGGCAGGGACTCCTCCATGCAGATAAGAGGCCCCAGCTGATGTGAAACCAGGAGGAGTTTCACAATCCGATGTTTACGTGGGCTGCAGAGCGAAGCGGCGTGCACGGGAAATGAGGCGCTCTCTTCCCACCCTCAACAGGTTTATCACAGAGATAAACGCAATCAAACTGGTGGGTGCTAGTTGGCGAATGTGTGTCCATGCATGGAGAACTGGAGAAAATGGCAATAAAAACTGACAGGCAGTGATGATAGCTGGAGCAAACCTCCCTGGAGACTGTGGGATGATTTGCCGGGAAGCCTCTCATGATATATCTCTGCTTTCTCTCAAATGTTGGGAAGTTTTTGAAGGATAGGCAGGTTTTTGTGACCCAGCCCCCCCAAATCCTGGCAGTGATTGTTGGTTGCCCTTTTTGTGACAGCTTTGGGTATCACAGGGAGGAAGGAGAATTTGTAGCTGGATCAAAAGACCTTTTTCTGGATTTCTCTTTAGTACTTCTGAAGATCAGAGACGCAGGATATTCTGCTGAAGTTCCCAACCTATGTTTTGCTGATGCAGAGGTTGCTTATCATTAAATACCACCACGGCTTTCTACTATAAAAGCAAGTGGGATTTGTTTTGGAAAGTCACGACCCCAAGTTGAAAAGGAGACTGTGACTCACGAGCCAGACTCCACCGAGGACTGTGACGTGCTGCAAAGATCCCAGCTGCAGAAAATGGTCTACGCTGCTACCATTTCTCTAAAGGCTTTTTTAGCTCTGTATTCAAAGAACACTTGTGGCTAACTCACATCCTACTATTATTAGAATATTTTGATATTTTTTTTTTAAAAAAAAAATAATACATTGATTCTACTTGAAAAGTACATTTATTTATGTCATGCATGACTTAATCCTGTTCTCTGTGCAACTATCAGTGGAATTCTTTAATGTTATTCAATGCAAGGGTGGGAAATAGGCCCTCCTTTTTCTAACTCTTACTGAAATAATTCAATTCTGCCATTTGCTTTTTGTTATTGTTACCTTTTTCCCACATCTGATAGCTGTTTTATTTTTTTTTCAAGTTACATAAACTAAAAAGTAACTTGTAATTTTGTAATTTATTATGAACCTGACTGCATTGCTTCCTTTGGCTGCTCATTTTTCACCCTCTACTTAATATTCGTTTTTGACACCTTACTGTATTAATGGGGAAAATACTTTTTGGGCACTCATCACAATTACAAAAGCTCTGCAAAGCTCAAATGTGGAGCACACCTTCCTTTTGGTACATCAGAATCCAGATTATCTGCCAGTAATAGACTAATGAGGGGTTCCCTAATGAGGCAGCTGATTAAAGGCAATCCTATTCCCTCAGAGCTCTAATGCCAGCTTTTCCTGCTGTCTTGCACAGAGGAAGACCAGATCAATGCTTCTCCCCTGTCCTTGTGCTCCACCACCAGAAGATCATGTTCTGCTTTTACTGTTCAAGTCAAAAATTGTAAAATGCTGCTGTGGTGTGGCAGAAAAGGAGGTGGTGGAACAATGTCAGTACCTTTGCAAGCAATTGCTGGGAGCAGAGGCAACCAAATCTGCCCCTCTGAGGGAAGCACTGGCTCATTTATTAAACATTTTTAGATAGGAAAGCAATTTCAGGAGCATTTTTTGACTCTTTTCCCAGTAAAATAGATCAAAATTTCATTATTCCCTAGTTTCTGTGTCTCCTTCTCTCCCTACCCCCACTTAAGGCCCTCAGTAGTTCTCCCCAGGCACATGATCCTTCATTTACCTGCCCCGTACCAGTGGGTCTGCACTGTCCTGTCCAGCATCATGCCTGTCCCCCAGACACATTTCTGTTCATTGGCAATCTGATTATCTGATGCTACAGGGGCACTGAGAGTTTCCACGCGGCCATCCAACGGTGGTGGATGTGGGAAGTGGAGAAAAACATAAAATGCTGGTATGGCGTGGAGGGAAGAAGGGTGGTGGACTGGATTCACTGCCTTTGCAGGCAACCAACTATAGGGAACGCGGTCTGCTAAAGTAGGTCATTTACAGGGAAAACCAAAGATATACTCTTCTGCTGAGTGTACAGGGAGTAAGTGTACTTTCAGACAGCATTCAATTTTGAGGAAAATAAATCTGAGTTTTACTCTCCTTGGTTTTATCGTTGTTGTTGTTGTTGTTTTTCCCTTGAATTTCCCTCCCCCTCCAAGCTGATTCAGACTCTCTTGCATGACCTTCGTGCTAGACGGCGATTTGAGGAACTACTTTTGCCTTCATGTACATAAATACAAAACAGCTAATAAAGTGCCAGCCTAAAACGCACTCCTGTTTTATATCCAATGGAAAATTTCTACCTAATTGCTCTGGGCATCACCTGGTGTAACTGTAACTGGCCAGAGAGGGATTGCAGAGCTGTTGCTCTGCAGTGTTTATTTCATCCTGGCTGCAGGGAACATTCCTCTAAGATGCGATTATTGAAGCACACAATGGATAAGATGGGCAAAAAGCAATCACTCTAAGTTTAGTATTGCACCAGCCAGCAGCATCCAAGCCCTTGCGTATTTTACGACAGCACTTGGCCTTATGTTTTTTCTCTTCTTGTACCTTTGTTTCAGGCAGTTTTTGTTCCAGAAGTGCTGACCAGCAATGAGTGTGAGAGGACAGAGCAGTCCAGGACCACAGAACCACCCATCAGTCTACGGAGCTGTATTTGGAAGTCCCAGCCGATAGCCAGCCCCCTTGGGAAAGGCTCAGTTCATGATTCATTAATCAATCTGCTCTTATCCCTCATAAGCAAGTAGCAGAAGGCTGAAAATGTTGCAATTCTCCTTCTTCTTCTTCTGTTTTTTTTTTTTTTTTTTTTATTTTTTTTTTTTTTTAAAAAAAAAATGGGGGGGGGGGCGGGGGGGACAGAATGTTTTCCCCGCAGTTATAATGATGGATTCATGAGCTCTGATGGCATTACCTGAGGAACAAGAGCTCCCTGTCACGTGCAGACCCTATCCGGAATGGGGGCTGCAGAGTTAATTGTCAAGTTGGCAAAGCCAGAATAGACTCAGAAGGGAAAGTGCAAAGGCGAATGTGTGTGCAGGTTTCCCCAGTATGAGTGCTCTGTGCCACAGCCGGGACAGTCCAAACGGACAGCTTTATCACAGAGGTACATTGAGGGATCACTGGAGAGCTGTGTTTTCTGCGTCTGCCTTGCATTCCTTGAGGACAGTACACAAGATGATGTCCAGTGATTCCTGATCTAACACTAACCATGGTTAAACACGAAGGCTTTTCTGACTGTGCTTTATATCCACTGCCTGCGCTTTCTGCTATGATATAAGTTAAACATTTGGACGAGATGCTAGAGCCCACAGTTCTGCTGGCATCGATCTGGCCATAAATATCTCCAGCCCTGTGGCGGACAGGTTTTGCTTTTGTCACATGTGGTGACAAATGAAGGCAACTTAAAGAGAGCTCAGTCAACCCTGGGTGCAGCACACACTTCTCCAGCCACCTGCTTACCTACATCACTTCCAATGTTTCATTAAAAAAAAAAAAAAAAAAAAAAAAAAAAAGAGCAACTGCAGAGCTGAATGTACCAGCAGCACAAGAGCAAAGTGCTCCGTGTTGAATTCCACTGGCCATGCCACAATCTTTCCCCAGTGGAGGTTTTGCTGTGTTTTCCATGCTGCACAGTGAGCACAAACAGCAAAGGGATGCACCTCTCCACATGGGGATGCAGGACCTGGGGCTGGGGCAGCTGCTGGCGAGCAGGGTGATGCAAAATCAGGGCTTGTTTGCATTCAAGTCTCCCCTCAGTACCTCTGAGCAATTTCCACGTGCATCGATGAATGTGTGTGACTTTGGGAAATGTTCTTGGCTCTTTGAGGGTGGGCTCAGGAGGTCCCTGAAAATCCTCATGAAAGATGCAAGAGGACAACAAAGCCAAAGGGGGAAGAGGAGGGAAAAAAGGAGGGGGCAGTAGAATAGGAATTTGTTAAAATAAGGGAAAAATGTTTTCCATAATTTTCTGTGTAACCAGTGCTATGCCTACTAAGTAGTTTGTGGATGTTTATTATTCTTTCTCTCTTAATCAAGAAGTAATTTCCACATTTGTTAGAAGTGTCACCCAGGGGCATACATTATGGCTTTGGATTTACTCTTTTTTTCTTCTGCCAAGGAGTTATGAGATGATAAAAATTTAAGGAGCAGGCACTTGTTTTATGGCACATATGCTGTATACTCATCTCTCCTAATAAACTATGGGCAGAATCAGCACTACGCTGCCCAGACTTTGTGCCCGCTAGTGCTCATACATCTTTTCCAGTGCCAGCATCCTGCTGCAGCAACACTCCGTGTGTGGCCAGGTGTTCTGTCAAGCCCTTGCTAGTGAAGGGGTACAGTTCAGAAAACTGAGTGCAGTGATTTGGAAGTCGACAGAGAAAAATAAGATTGTGTATATTAGATTTAAAAAACAACAACAGGGAAATGTTCTTACTTGTGATGCAATTGTAAAATAGCATTCAGATATCTTATTCCAAAGAATCGTTTTGTCCAGCAGGGAGTCAGCTGCATTTTGCAGACAGAGACCATCATACATTTACAGCATTTTATGCATTAATGAGACGTGTCATTTTCTAAAACATCATAAATTCTAATAGCATTTGCTTGAAAAACTGAGGTGGAAGGGCACGTATTATTGTGTGTTTTTCCACTTTCCTGTTTTCATCGTGCAAGACCCGAATGTGTTTGTTTTACTGGCAGTGCTAAGCCAATCATATGATTTCAAGTAAGTCTTTTGAGCCTGTTTGTAAGTTTTTGCTCTTCTGCATGTCTGCTTCCTCCCAGCTGGGGGCTGGCTGTTGTATGGCAAGGCCGACCACGTCACGGAAAAGCCCTGTCTCTGATCAGATGGGCTTAATATAAACCAGGTTTGCCGAGAGGGAATTAAAGAGGCAGCCCGTAAGCGGGAGAGGATTTACTTGGGCAGAGCAGCGCGCTGTAGCACGGTCTACTGGGAGAGGAGGGCAGCGCGAGCCGCGGACCCGACTGCGAGCAGGAGCCGGGCACAAGTAAGACACTGCTGGACGAGGTGCCCTGGGTCGCGTGCAGTGTGTCGTGGCTGCTTTGCTAGACCCCAACAGCTACATGCAGCCTGTGGCACCACAACCAGCCTGCACTCGGACCGCGATGTGCAGCCGTGCCTTATAAGCCTTGGTCTCGCTAGGATTTGCTTAGCAAGGGATGATAGTTTGCTGGAGAAGAAATCATTAGATGTTCGTGAGTGAGGCTGTTCGGGGATTGTTTATTGAAGGTTATCTTTAGGCGCTGTTTGAATTGGAGCTGGCTTTTCTCATCTGGTCTTTTACATGGGGAAACTCCAAGAAAAAAAAATATTAAAATTAAATTGTGGTTAATATTTAACTTCATTTGTGAAGCAGTCTTTGCTTGCTGCCTGGTCTCCAGTTAGATCTAATTTTGCCTCTAAGCACTGTGCACCGCAGAGAAATATTGCATGTGTTGTAATAAGTTCAGACGGTGTGCTTTCTGTTGGTTTGTTCTCTGACCTGCCGTGTTTTTTCTAAGAAGTTTTCAGATAGCGTTGTGTGAAGTGGACTAGCGACTTGTACATGTCATTTTGATGTGTTGCTGTACTTTTTTGTTTTCATTCACCATTAATTATGCAAGTGCGAAAGTGATCCAGCGAATTTTACGGGCAGTTATCCTGTCTGCTAATATGGAGAAGAGAGATGAGAAACTTCAGATATATAAAAAATAAAAATAAGAAATAAAAAAAAAAATAGCAAAATGTCTAAATAACTGTCACTTTGGGAACTGGGATGCATCAAAGTAACTTTCCTAAAAATGGTAGCTGTTGGCCAGTGAGAATGACATCACCGTCCTCTGACTCCAACCAAGGCAAAATAGAGTTTGCTAAATAAAATGTAATTAAGAGCCATGCTTAGACAGGAAGAGCTAACCTATTTAGCCAATTGTGCAGTAAATGAAGTTGTTGATTTAATATCTTTAAATTTATGAGCTTTTTCTCCCAGTGCTACCTCCTGTAGTAGCTCAAACCTGTACTTCCTTGAAAAGCCATTGGGCTTGGCTGTGTCCCTCCTTTTAGCAACCAGAAAGCCACCACCTGAAGCAGTCCTTGTCCTGCCATAGGGGAGACCCAAATACACCCCATCACAGCAAGGCTTGCTTGCTTGGTTTTCTTCTCTTATGAGGGTTTTCTAAGTTTGTGGGCTGGAGGCAGCTGGGACCGGTCCCTCTGTTTGCCCCCAGGCAACCACGAGGGGTAGGGACCAGTGCCTGCAGTGCTGTCCTGGTAGGGATACAGCAGTGTGTGTGCTCTGGCCCTCCCCATGCCTCCCCCAGGCTGGGCTGCACCTAGCACTGCAGTGAGCTCGTAAAGGATAGGATTTAGCATGTGAAGGTGGCATCATCCCTAGGAAAAAGCCTCTGACTCACTAACTAGAAATATTTCTTTGCGTACTAGCAGCTACGAAAGTGCAAAGCCTCATTTTTATTCTGTTGTATACTGGATACAAGAGCAAGACGCGCTGCCTTGGGATATCACGAGGGTGTTAGCCCATTTGCAACTGTTTTGTGGGTAACAAGAGTGATTTCCATATTTCTCACCAGGGGTAAAAAATGACCCTCAACAACGTTACCATGCGTCGCACCCACACCAGCAGCCTGCAGCAGCAGCAGCAGCGGTGGAGCATCCCCGCTGACGGCAAGAACCTGCTGGTCCAGAAGGACTCCAACGAGTACAACGCACAGAAGCGATACACCATCAGCCCCGACGAGTACTACAGAAGGAGCTGGTCCTCGGAGTCGTCCGACTCCGTCATCTCCTCTGAGTCCGGCAGCAATTGCTACCGTGTGGTGCTGATCGGGGAGCATGGCGTAGGCAAGTCGTCGCTGGCCAACATCTTCGCGGGGGTACACGACAGCATCGACAGCGACTGCGAGGTGCTGGGAGGTAGGTCATTGTGTTCTGGGGTGTTTGGGTTTGCTTGCAATTGGCCCTGTCAGCAGAAATTGGCACAGAAAATGAGAGAGGCTGTTCAAACTAAAATTGATGCAGCAAATGTTTGAATCTTATTGTCAAAATGAGATCAAGCTACATAGAGTAACATGCTCTCCAACAACAATCTAAAGCTTCTGAAGGAGAACAATACAGATTCTCATGCTATTTCATTTCAAAATGCTTTCTATAAGGTAGGGAAAACCATTGGAAGTCCTCACGGTCTATGAGTGCAGTGCTTAGAAATAAAATATAATGAAAAATAAAAATACAAAACCTGCCCAGTCTTTCAATTACCTTGAAAACATTTGCCATAGAAGTCATCTCAGTCTTATGTATAAATGCGTTGCCTCAGTGTAGTTTGTATGGAGTTTGAGTAAATATGCCTACCCCTCCTTCATTCTCCTTGCCCAGGTTGGGTTCCCCCAGGAAAAAAAAAAAAAAAAAAAAAAAAAAGATGCTTCAGAACTGTAGGGAAATTCCTGTTGCCCAAACTGGGGGAAAAGTCAGAAGCTGTCTTTAATGCGTTCCCCTTGCTATTTTCGTCTCCATTGGTGAGGATTGTGAAACCTTCCTTAGTCCCAAGAGCAGAAAGAGGTCATGGCACCCAGCTGTAAGGCATACCGTGCAGGGGATGTGGTGGGAGAAGGGTTGTGCCATGACAGAAGTCTGCTGTGGCCCAAAGGACACAGGTGCTGTCTCCTTGTCTCCTTGGGAGGACAGGCAAGTTGCTGGATGGTTTTGCTAGTCAACACATAGGAGTTTTCTCTTCTCTCCCATATCCCTTCCTGGTGTGTCAGTGCCTGTGCTAGCACAGAGGCCTTCTGGACTTCTCTTCCAGTCTTCAGCTGAGCAAAAACAGATAGCTTTTTTTTTGGTCTTTATGCCAGGACTTAACAGAGTTGGGATTTAATATAGCCTGGGGCTAGGATGGTAGGAGCCACCTTCTTGCTTGTTCCCACAGACTGGAGGTACAGATCTTTGTGCCTTTGGGGAATCTGAAGTTCCCCACAGTACAGTGACCCTGGGTCAGTAATTCAGGCAGGCTTTGCCTTCACCTTTCAGTGGCTTTTCCTGAAACTCCATCAGCTTCTCCACCTGGAATATCTCTAATAAAACTTTTCCTTTTAGGAAAATCTTTTCACTGCTCCAGTGGCCTGGTTAGGACCCTTGGGCAATCATTCAGAAAATACAGCTGATTTATTTTGCACACGTCAGATGGTTTTCTTCTCCTCCATGCAAAACAGTGTGGTTTCCTCCTTCACTTGCACTCCCAGAACTATTGCTTGGAGTGTAGCCATGACAGATTGTCAAGGTCAGCTTGTTGGAGGTATCAGAAAATTGGTGTCGTATTTCTCTTCTTCTTCTTTTTTTTTTTTTTTTTTTTTTTGTGTGTGTGTGTGTGTATCAGCTTCAAAATAAGCAGGAGATGAAGTAATTGATCACTTTCAGTGTGTTTTATACCCCATAGAAGTTCGTTAGGATTGTCCGAGGTGCAAATCATTGCTGAGTATGACCATTTGGGACACAACATTTTCAAGGAGTGTGGTTATGTATTTGTAGCCCCTTCCTGTGTCACAGAGAAGAACAAAGTATTCCTCTAAATGTTGTCCTCCAGTGCATATGGAGCTTGTTCCCATGCAGATGCTTGATCAGTTGAAGAAACTCCAAACTTTAGCTTGCAAAGTGGAAATATTATTTCAAGAGTTGATGGTTTCAGGACAGCCGATTCACAGAGGGAATACAGCTGCTTTTGTGGATTCGTTTTGCTACTGGCAGCAAGATTAATCAAACTCACAAACAGAAATGTCATGCTCTTGGGCCTACAATGGAAAGGGTTCCTCTTGATTAGCTTTGTATTTTGAACCCCTTCACTTTAAGCTATGCCAAACCTGTGCTCTTGTTTACAAAGTTTGATTTTATTTTAAATGTGGAATATTTTTGGCTGATTATTCTGCATGGATGTAGATTCCTGGCTTTGAGGAAAGCCTGTGATTATAATTTAGGGGAAAGTTCACTCCGCTAATACCCAGCAGAAGTTTTATGAGGCAAGAGTTAAGACATGGTTCTATCTACAAGCGTGGTTGGGACAGATCCCTGACACAGTGCCATGAAAGGTGTGGTATGCTCAGAAACCTAAGCCCAACATTTTTCACTGATCAGCAACACAGGACTCAGGAGAGGTCCAAACCCCATGCTTTCATTGAAATGTTCCTGGATTTGGGGGAGAAGAAGGAAGATTAGTATTTGAAGCGGAAGCTAGACTGAGATTTATTGATTTATTGATGGATTGATTGTGATTGAGTGGGAACAGCCACACACACAAACACTGATCTAAGCAGAACTTAGTCATGTAGTGTTTATAATCTAGATATGAGGTTTTGTGGTTTCGGCACAAAATAATTATCTTCTGTGGTTTGTTGACTCCTTTGCTTTTTGACATGTAAGGTAATGTGGGAAACTGTGAAATGGGAAAGAAATGGGACGCAGCAGTCATTTCAGTCTCCCTAAAATTCAACAGCTCCTGTCTCACAACCCCCTGTCCTCTTTGCTTGGTAGGCTGTTAACTGTATTGCTCTCAGCAGCAGTGACTGTTCACCCGTAAACTGTCCCTGCTAAAGAGAAAGCAAATATTTTCCATTACTCAGCCTCGCTGGACTCCGCTGCTCCCATGGGGCAAATGTTCAGCCTTTGGTTATTTCTTCCACTGGTTCTATTTTCTCTCTCCCACATAAGATAAAGAGAATATCGACCTAAATAATGAACATTTCGTTTCCTGATCTTTCTGTCTCCTTCATATATCATGGAAAGTTAGACAACCAGTAATGAGCAGAGGGCAGGTTTAGTGCTGATGGAAATGAGGAAAGAACTGAATGTGAGCCAGCACAAAACTTGGCTCAATAACTTGAACTGTGAACAAATTATACATAGTCAACTATTTGTTTTTTATAATGTACATGATGCCACAAAATAATGTATTACCAACATTTCTGATTTTCTTTCCAGAAGACACGTATGAAAGAACCCTGATGGTGGATGGGGAGAGCGCGACCATTATACTGCTGGACATGTGGGATAATAAGGTACTTTTATTTACATACACCAATCACATGCCAAAAGAAAAGTGCATATGAACGAGTGTAAATAGAAAATGTAGCTATCTTTTCATAAAGAAAGTAGGTGTTTTCCATAATTCAGCATCAGGGAAAATACAGGATCAATCCCCTCCCTGAACCAAGCCAAGCATGCCTAATAGCTCTGTAGTGTGAGCCTGAGAAGAGCAAATCTTTATTTTTTTAATGATAAAACAAAACATTCAAGCCATTTTCCAGACCATGTTCATTCCAGCCTAAATCCAGCACAATGAATTATCCGGGGCAATTTTTACCCTCCTTTGTGATGAAGTATTCATATGGTCACCACTTTGGAATGGCTTTTAGTACAACTGTGATTCAAACCATACCCAGTGCAGCTACAGCAGGAATGTGTTTGGATTTGCTAATGTTATATTTTCTGAGTAAGACCTGTTTGGGGCATAACATTGTCTGATCATTTCGTTTGAACAGCGTGAAGGAGAATGGATTCGAGACCACTGCATGAAAGTGGGAGATGCATACTTGATTGTCTACTCCATCACAGACCGAGCAAGCTTTGAGAAGGCCTCTGAACTCAGAATAGAGCTCCGCAGAGCTCGCCAGAAAGAAGATATTCCCATCATTTTGGTTGGCAACAAAAGCGACCTTGTCAGGTGCCGCGAAGTTTCAGTGGCAGGTAAGGAGAACGATGAGGATAAAAACTACATAAAATTTAAGAGTCGTATAATGGCTTTTGAACAACATAGGGAGCTCTGGCTGAGTACACTGTGATCAGGACCAGGCAGTAAGAGAGCAATAAAACAACAGAAGGCTGGAACAGTGGACAGAAGACTGGGAAGGGTCTACCATTTTTTTAAGCCTCCATTCGTCAATGGTGTTATATGTCAGATAATCCATTTCCTAAATTTAGGTTCCATCATAAAAGCAACTGAATTTTTTTCCCTTCCAGCTCCTAGCATTAGACCACTGCAAAATGAGATTGCTCTGGAAGCTGGGAACCCTTTGGGTTTCCAATACATTTATGGAAAACCCCTTTTTTTCTGATGCAAAAGATTCTCTCTTTGTTAAATGAGTTCCTTCTCCTCTCAGACATTTTACTACTTGATGAGTTAAAATTCCCTCTCACTTTTCATTTCACTAACCTGGGCAGGTATTGCACAACCTTCCAGGAGAGCTCCTCTTGGTGCCTTGCTCTGGGATGCTACAGCAGCCCTCCCTCTGCTGCAGGTAGAGGGATAAATAAACAGCCTGTGCCCTGTACCCAAAGCATGGGGAGTCCTAAGCCCATAAAAAGGAACAGAGAGACCACCTGGAAAGCTGCTGCCAACCCTCAAGCTCTTCAGTCAGTAAAATCTCTTCTTAGGCAGTCCTCCCTGAGGTTTAGGTGGCTTAACACAACACACAGCAGTGCATTAGATAATCTCATCTTGGCCAGAGCCGACAAGAAACATGGGTTCCTCAGCTCAGCATTCTTCTCTCTGCAGCTGTTCCTATTTTTTATTTCCCAGTTGAACTAGGCTTTTGTTTCACTGG
This sequence comes from Oxyura jamaicensis, assembly GCF_011077185.1. Classification (NCBI taxonomy): domain Eukaryota; kingdom Metazoa; phylum Chordata; class Aves; order Anseriformes; family Anatidae; genus Oxyura; species Oxyura jamaicensis. The sequence continues at coordinate 134,514,459 of NC_048894.1, read as the reverse complement.
GGATATGCACGGTACCTCTAGCCCCTGTCACAATCGCTCTAAGTGAAGAATTTGAACTGAAGTAGGTCTTTGGGAGACCAGAGATGACTATTTTCTTTCTCATGCCTCTCTGGCCCACTTGAAAAATCCTTTGAAAAATGGCAGATGGATTCATGTCGTTTTAGTCATCCTGGTGATGAGCTCACAGCAAGTCAGATGACAGTGTAAATTGGCTTGCGTGTGAAAGACAGCTGCTAGGGTTAGCTTATTTTCAGGTATTTAAGGATAAGGACTGTGATTTCATATGTACCTCTGAATTTATGGGCATAGTTCTGCCTTTATTTAAGGACTTTTGTACATGCTCACACCAAAACTGATACCTTCTGAAGACCCTGGTTTATACACACAAGCTGTGGAGGGGATAGGGTCCTGCCTCCTGTGGTAACAAGAGATGCGCTATACACACGAACAGCACTGCCACCGTCCTTTAAGGTGACTTGGGGAGTCTGCACACGAGGTGACCAGGTGATTTTGAGTCATGGCTGAGCTCCCTCCCTTCACAGCCGATGACAAAGACCGGGCTTCTCCAGGGGGAGACTGACCCCCTCGCTGCAAAGGGAGTGTGACACAGACCAGATGAATCATGACCTACCAGGCAGCATTAGATGATTAAAGACTTATCCCCGGCTATATTAGGCTCGAGGAATTCCCCCAGTGGTGCTGGTTTCCCGCACGTGGCAGCCCGCAGCTGTGCTGTCTCCCTCCCAGGCTCGTGACATCTCATGACATGTCCCCGTTGCGATTTTGCAGAGGGCCGAGCATGCGCCGTTGTGTTTGACTGCAAGTTCATCGAGACCTCAGCGGCTGTGCAGCACAACGTGAAGGAGCTCTTTGAAGGCATCGTGAGGCAAGTCCGGCTCCGGAGGGACAGCAAGGAAAAGAACGAGAAGCGGCTGGCTTACCAGAAGCGGAGGGAGAGCATCCCGAAGAAAGCCAGGCGTTTCTGGGGCAAAATAGTTGCCAAGAACAACAAGAATATGGCCTTCAAACTCAAGTCCAAGTCTTGCCATGACCTATCGGTACTTTAAGAATGTTGGACTCTGCCAGAGCTTGTGGCATTTTGTGGACATTACCTAACAATGTTGTGGGAAATAATCAATCTATATTAGATTGGACTATGAAAATGACTTAGATTCACAGTTGTGATTGTGATGATACGTGCTGGCATAAGAACAGCACAGTGCATGGAAATATCTCTTTCTTTTTATGTTGGTAGTTTTAAAAGCATAGACCAGAACAACCCAAAGTTATGCTGGGAAGTGTTCTGGAATATACCTATTGCTTCTCCTCTCAGCTTTGGATAATAGCTTAAGAACCTCAAAACATCATCACTTGGGAAGTCAATACTGCTTTCTTTACTCTTTCTCACTGTCATAATTTTCTTTCTCTCTCTCTCTCTTTTTTCTCTCTCTTTTTTTTTTTTTTTTTTAATTGTGTAAAGAGTTGAGGAACTGACCAGGGATTGGTCCTCTGCCAACTGGCTGGTCAGGTTTGAGCACCCACAGCTAAAAAAATTGCATTTCTGTAGAGTAGCCACCAAGACACTTCTTTTGTTATTTCAAGGATTGGTTTCAATGAGTTTACACCTCTTTTACTTTGAAAATATTTAAAGGCAAAATCCTGTAACCAAACAAATTTTCCTCTCATATTTCCATATTATGGGACTGTTTAAAAATCACAGTAAAGATAAAATTAAAGCACAAGTTGTATCTAAGTACATCAAGTGCAAGATGCCAAACCTTTATAAATCACCTGAGCTTTTTTTAAGAAACCACATGGATTTCTCGTATCTAGTCTTGGCTTTTCTCTATGCTAGAGCTCTGCTGTATTTATTGTCGTGCAAAATAACAAGCATTTTAATGTTGAGGGGAAATGTATTTATTACCAAGTTTCTTAAAACTATAATGTTAATTTTATTACTGTTTTCTATCTGATATCTTTTTTTTTTCAGATATGCAAGTTTTTACTTACATGCCTTGTAATAAAATAAATAAAATATATGACTGCCTTTGAGCCTCAGCAGGAAATCCCTAAGAATTTTTTCAACTTGAGAAAATATTTTGGATGCTTGTGAAGACTGCTGCACCACAACTACCGGGATGACTCTTTGTGTCTCTGAACACAGAGGCTACTTAGTAACCTAAATCACAAAGCAAGAATCACCCACAGCCTGAAAGCTATTTGTGTACGGTGTCCCTTATGAGCAAATGGAGTTGTGATGTCAGAGATAAAAATAAGTCATTCTTAAAAAAGGTATCTGGCCCTGAGTCTGAAAACACATCAGAAATGTAGATAAGTACCATTGCCCCAATTTTGGAGACAAAATTAAGAGAAATGCTACTTTCAAGGACAGAAATCAGTCAGCTGGCATGGCATGCCTTAATCCTCAATTTATGTTGGAAATAATGATGTTAGCATAGATTTTCCTGCTGACTATACTGGTTTATGTGGGCACATCTCAGAGTTCCAGGTAGATGTGGAGTCATTTCATTTTGCCAACAGATAGCTCAGATAAAGCAAACCTCCAGCCTGGCAGCTTGTCTTCCTTGCTGATGAATGTGAGAACAGGAGACACTTGAAGATGAGAACTGTCTTCCACATCTCTCACTGTGCAGCTTTTATCCACCAATCATTCTGGAAAGGAATGAGCTTGTTGAGTGTCTGCCGAGGGGATGATTAAAGGGGCAGGAAAAGAGTTTTAGGGGTAGAAAAAGAGTTTTAGGGGTTCTTCAGGGGTAACATATGACATTGCAGGGTGGCTCTATGCATGCGCAGTATTCAGATCTCTCTGGAAGGGAAATCCTGATCTAGAATAAATAACAGAAAATAATATTTTGAATACTGCATAGACAAGTTTCCTGTTATTGGATGTTGACTGAGCATTTCTGAGTTGTCAGCATGCAACTCCAGGTCAATCCAGAGCAATCTAGAGATTACAGGGGTCTCCAGTACAAGATTTCAGAACTTTTTAGCTATCAGAACTTGTTACCTCTTCATGAACAGAAATAAAATGGCACAAATTAAACAGAGGTTTATTTTCAAGAACTGAAAGTGTAGCTGAACACAAGGAAGGCAATTCCTTAACCTGTTGGGTATCCATCAACCTATGGACCCTACCATTCTAAACCAAGCAGGTTTTGAAGAAATATAAAGTGTCCACGTTGATCATATAGCCATTCATGTTCACAGCATTGCTCCATGCATAGCAGGTATCCATAAAATTTGGAGTTACCTAGTAAGGTTTCATGGCCTTTACTTGTCTCTGACCCAGAATAACGAAATTTCTTTTTAAAACCTGTAGGCTCCTGGCTTGTCCTAAATTTTCAGGAAGAGTTTCTGAGCATGGGGGAAGCTGTGGGGTGAAGAACCACCCGCAGCAGCATTCCCTCCAGGGAGCTCTTGCTTCAGCTTGGTCAGGAACCATCAAGGTGTGTTAGTGCCTGACCTTGGGATGTGGAGTGAGAGGGATGGTGCTGAGCATCCACACTCTGCGCACTTCAGAGCTTTTCTTTTTCTAGGATCAGGCCTAGTCTGGTCCTCTGGACCAAATGCCCACCTGGGACTGCGATGCCTTGGTTGCACTCCTGAAAGGCACCGTGTGTTTCACCTGAAAGGGACCCCAGTCACCTGTGAGCTAGGCATGGGGGAAGGGTCAGGGCTTTCTTTTGCAGCATAGGGGAAGAATTTGATTTACAGTTTTAGCTGATAATCACCAGATTATCGCATACAGAAATACTCACTGTATATAATAGCCAGTGTATGTGGAATGGCTAATTAATACTAATTTAATCTGTAATGCTGCCATTTCAAACCCTAAATATCCACAGACCACCTGTTCATCTCAGATGTGAGTGTCCAAAACTATGGAATGGATCAATCAGTGATTCTAATCACTGCTCTATTTATTGAGTCGGAGCTGCAATGACAGGTCCTAACGCGATAATTACGTCGGCCTCAGAGATCTGGCAGTAGCTGTGGAATACGTGAGTCACAGCAGTGAGTGCACCAAGGCCAAAATGGCAAAACTCAGAGAGTCCAAACAGCATAAAACAAATAGAGAGGAAAAAAAAATGTCTAAGAACACACGAAATACCAATTATAGAGTAATAGCTCTAATAAAAAGCTCTTTTTAGGAAGACAGACCTGACCAGCAAGAGGAAGCAAAGTGCATGTCCAGCTTTAATTAATTTAATCATGACAGATTTACTGCAAGAAGAAAGGTTTGCTTGTGCTTTGGTACAAAACTACACTAAGGAACTATTACTATTATTACAACCCTATATGTATTTGCAGGGTGCTATGTGCATTCAGATTTGGGAGAATTATTGACAAAATTTAGTCAAGTAAAAGAATGATATTTTCAATAAAATCAACAGATACAGTGTGAATTTAATCTTCACATATACAAATTTCTCAGCATTGGTTCCTTGGAGAGCATTAACCAGAGTTAGCCCACTTGGGCTGCTTTGGTGCCTAAATATAATTTGGAGAAAGGGCTCCTGACAGCAGCAGTCCTGGTGATGATGATGGGATCTACAGAGGGCTGCAGCAAAGGAAGGAAGAGGGTTATTTCTATGCACCATTGCCTCTAGGATCAGCTACAGCCCTTCTTTCTCTCTGGAAGGACTTATTGGAGAAAGCACCCAGGGTGAAATGGTAAGGAGGGCAAGTGATGGGTGCTGCGCTTGGGCCATGACAGCCCCATGCAGTGGTGTAGGCTTGGGGAAGTGTCTGGAAATTGCCTGGCAGAAAAGGACCTGGGAGTGCTGGTTGATGGCCAGCTGGACATGAACCAGCAGCATGCCCAGATGGCCAAGGAGGCCAACAGCTTCCTGGCTTATATCAGAAAGAGTATGGCCAGCAGGACCAGGGAAGGGGTTGTCACTTTTTGTGTGGCACTGGTGAGACTGTACCTTGAGCACTGTGTTCAGTTTTGGGTCCCTCGCTACAAAAAAAAAAAAAAAAAAAGGATATTGAATTGCTTGAGCGTGTCCAGAGGGGAGCAACAAAGCTGGGGAAGGAACTAGAAACAAGACATATGAGGAGTGGCTGAGGGAACTGGAACTGTTCACTTTGGAGAAGAGGAGCCTGAGGGGAGACCTCATTGCTCTCTGCAACCACCTGAGCTGTGAGGAAGCTGTCAGTCTCTTTTCTCAGGTGACAATTGGTAGGATATGAGGAAAAGGTATCAAGGTTTCAAGTTGTGCCAGGGGAGGTTTATATTGGATATCACGAATAATTTATTTACAGAGAGGGTGGTCAAGCACTGAAATGGGCTGCCCAGGGAAGTGGTGGAGTCCCCATCCCTGGAGATAATTTAAGAAACATGTGGATGTGGTACTGAGGGACATGGTTTAGTGATGGGACTCAGGTTGGTGATTGGCCTCTTCCAACATAAATGATTCTGTGATTCTGTGAGAACTAATATTGTTTTAATGGCAAAATCCCCAGACTAATAAATTCTTGGATCTCCAAAAGTGCACCCTGCACTCATTCCTTGCAACATCTCTGAAGACTGCATAGCTGAACATATGACATAAACTATTCCCACATCTGACCCACAAATGTTTTCACTTACACAGGAGATAAGAGTCAGTGAGAGCTGCACAGCTGCTCCTCCTCTGGCTCTCTTTTCTGGACTCACCAGAGATCATTGCTCAGTTAGGAGCTGCAGGTTGGGTGGTGTTCAGCACACTGCTGGAGCTCAACAGGTAGGCCTTCCACATGCACAAAATAATGTTTAATAAGACTAGTCCACCTTGCCTGCAGTCCCCCTCTGCTCTAGTTCAGTGGGATAGCACATGACAGGTCATAACATGGTTTCTTTGGTGGTTGTCTACTCATTGGACCCATGCAGTACTAAGTGTGTGGTAGCACCTAAGGTACATGTGGCATCCTGTTGTCAACGTTATGCTAAATATCACAGTGCTGGCCATAGTGCAGTAGCACTTTTAAATGTGGCAGACTCTGTGGGATATTTATACACTGACCCACAGGCAGTTAATGTGGCCTCCTCCAGCTAAACCAGGCTACACAGCCATATTATGTTCTTCACTATGTTCCAGAAAGGCTGTGGGGAAGCCTTGCTCCTGTTGTTGCTTTGAGAAAGGACAACAGGCTGGTGACTTGCAGCTGTAGGGAGCCAATGTTGGGGGGCTGCAAGAGATAGTTTGAGTCCCAGTGCCTACCACAAACAGTGAATACGTGATGTGTTAGTGCACAGCCTGACAGGAAACCCTCCCACGTGCCCGTCCTCCTGTTGCTCACTCCAGAAATCTCCTACAGACATCAAGGCTGACAGGACCTCCTCTATCAGTGACCACCCCACCTAGGGGCTGCAAATATCTCTGCATTTATCCTCTGTGATTATTAAGATTATTAAGGTTACCGAAACAATGGGTTTCTTGCCTAGAGAATTTGAAATTCAGTGTATTAATTGTGATTTTGGCTGTCAGACAGCTGAAGGAAAATGCACCCACATGACAGCACGCCAGTCCTGTGTAGCTTGCTGTGCTGTGCCAGCACTGTCTCGTCACCTGGTTAATAATTTGCTGAGAAAATGGTTAGTGTAGCACACTTCCTCTAAGTTTTGAAAATTATGCCTGAGTAATTTTACAATCAAATGATTTTCTCATTTCTGCTATGCTCCAATGCAGGGTGAGGGGAGCTCAGCGGCTGCAGCTGAGTAGGACCTCCAGCTACACTGAGCTTTGCACTCGTTCCCCTCTGACACCGTATGATTTTTGCTGAATTACTTAAAAGTTTAACTTCCACTGAAGTCATAAATGACCTCCCAATAGTTTTCACATGGCCAGGATGACATTTCTGTGTCTAAATTCTTCATGTCCGATGTGACTTTCAAGGTAGTGTGCGCATTTGTCTGATGCACAGTTTTTCTCTGAAGGTGCTCAGGATATATTCCACCTCTAAACACTATTGCATCACTGAGTGATGCCTAGTTGGATGTTTGCAAGCCTTGCCACCATAATATAATTTTAGCCACTTTTTAGTTATATTTTTGGTCTTCTGTGCTATCAGATTTTCTTCCTCCCCTTGATGCGATCTTGTAGCATGAATAACTCCGTCTGCTTCTTCCCACTTCCTCCATTCAGAAGTGAGCTACTGGGGTTGGGATGCTTCCTTAGCACTCATGGCCGCATTTTTGCCACCACTGGTGCTAGTGTCCCAAACTTTTAATGTCTTCCTTAGGGCAGCTGCTCCAACTCCTTAACCATGTTTGTTACCTTTCTCTGGCCTTTCTCTGTTCCTTCTTTAACAGTATCCCACCTTAGAGGCAAAGACCAAAGCAGTATGTACTACTCAAGATGCTAGGTTTTAGATAGTGACAAAACATCTTTTTATTTCCTGCTTTCAGTACCCTTTCTGATTAGATCCCAAGGTGGTTTTTTGTTTGTTTGTTTGTTTGTTTGTTTTTTGTTTTTTTGTTTGTTTTGTTTTTGTTTTGTTTGTTTGTTTGTTTGTTTGTCATTTTTGGCTGTCATTTTATACAGAGACAATTATTTCAGTCAATGATGATGTGTCACCTAACATCTTTTTGCCCACTCACTTAGATTTTACAAAATCCTTCATCACCAAAAATAGTTTAAATGTAAATTATACTCTATTTAAATGTACTATGCAGTTCTTTCATGCATTACTTTGAAAACAACTAGGCAATTTTTACTGTACTGTTCTTGTCTTAAATAGAGGCTTAAATATATATGTTTGGTTGCAGGATACAACTCCTATATTCTAGGTAAAATAAAACTTGTGTTCATAAGGATTATTGGATCAAATCCTTCTTGCAGATAAAATATTGTATGGAAACATGAAAAGAAGTGTCAAGTTGGTAAAAGGCAGGTCTTTCAATCCTACTAGTGTCCAGCATTATGTCATACACAGAGCATAAAGAGGGATGCCTGCAGCTAGTGTTTGCAATGTTTGCTTAAGCAAGTAGTCCAGCTGATGTAAGTCACACTAGAGGTATCCAGAGAACTAGACTGTGTCCTTTCAGGGACAGGATCTGTTGTTTCACATGTGTGAGTGAAACGTTATGTCATTCTCCCACAGGAATAGGAAATATGTCATGGTTTCTCATGGTTCATCAGATACTTTAATTACATGTGCTCTTATCTCTGTTGGGTGGGACCTGGAAATGCTCTGCACTTTGGCGCACACTGAAACATGATATTGCATTGAAATGAAATACAGACTTCTCTCTAAATGGCTCATAGCTGGAAACATGTTGGATGGGGAAAAAATTACATGTGCGAGTATAATTTTCCACTCAGATTGTATGGGCAATGTCTTCCATAGCTTGCTGTCCAGATTACCAAAAGCTATTTAAAATGCCTAGAAGCCATGAAATATCATGCAGATACACTAGTTGACCCACATTTACTTTGGAAGAGTAATTTCAGGCACAGAGCTGCGTTGTAAAGAGGCCTCTCTGAGGCTACAGTGACCTCAGGGTTAATGATGACATCTTAATTTTATTCCTGATTTTATTTCCTTCAGATCCAATTATAGCCAGGCCACAGAAACATGTATTTAAGTTTGCTCTCTGCATCCTCAGAGAAGTATTGCTTCAATTTCTAACCTATATGGTTGAAAGATGTCATTTTGAATGTCTTTGCAGGACTCAGTGCTATCTGCTACCTTTTGGTAGAAGCAGTACGTGGCCTCCGGCCCTGCCAGCCCCCCTATGCAGCACAGTACACTTGCTCCCCAGGAACTGAAGGATGATAAAAAACATGGTTTCTGCAACAGGGAGGCTGAGGACTTCTGTGTCTGCCAGGTGGGAGAGATCCAAGCAAAGCTTGCCCGTGGTCCAGCTCCACATCCGAAGGGCACTACTTTAATAGTTCCTACCTGCAGTATTTCATCAGCATGGTGATTGAGCACTTCTATTTAAGTAGAAGAGAAAAATGACCAGAGTGCTTCAGATGCATAAAGGGATTCTTGCTGGGTTTAAACACTTGGCTCTGAAAGGTGGGATTTTCTGGGAGTGCAATACAGACTGTGTGGAACATCTGTATCCCTGGTAGATGGCACCTGCTGCAGGACTGCTAAGGTACAAGCTACTAATGACATGGTTTTGGTTTCTAGAGTGGTAACCTGAGAGTAAAGATGCAAGTTCCAAGCCCTGCTGTGGGAATCAGAAGATTTTTGTTACTGCAGTCTGGAAACACTTTGGCAGAACAGCAGTATCAGATACAGTTCAGGCTCCATCATTGTGCATTTACCAGTGATTTTGGCTATGTTTGGCAAACTCTTTGCCAAAGTTTACTGAAATACAAGTAAACTAACAAACAATCTCTTCCTTCTTTAATTAAAAAAAAGTTTGCATGACTGCAGGCCATTGTATTTAAGATACATACATATATAGAATTGAGAATTTTGACCCCTGAAATTGCATGTCTACAGAAGCCACATCATTAACTGCATGCAATGTGTATTTAAAGCAGTTACAAAAATATTAACCACATTTACAGAAGTAGAATACTATAGTCAGCTATTGACGCATGAGCTAATGTCAATCATAAAAAACAGTTCATCTATAGAAAGTGAAACAACTTCATATCTAAATAAGAAAAAGATACAGTGTTTTAACAGGACTGTTCATAGATCTGCAAGGATTTCAACATAGCAGCAAGCAGCAGAAGCACAGCACCTTTGACAACCCCTGAGGACACAACCCACAGCCACCACCCAGCTCTGCCTGCTGAGCTCTTGCCACCCTGAGGTGTGTAAGTAACACAAATGCCTCTCCCTTCCTATTGCTTCTTCCTCCGTTGTGGTCTTTGCTATTTTGCAACAGGACTTTGTATCAAGTTATCAGCAGAGAACATTCAGCCAAAGGTGATGGAAGATGATCCCTGCTGGTCCCTGCCTGCTCAGTGAGCAGGGCATATAAGTAAATGACTACAGGCTCATTGTCAAACTGGAAAGCAAGCAAGGATCTTGAGAGCATACAAGAAGTACTGCTGTGTTTGGAAAGAAAAATAAAGGAGTGAGCCAGCGACCTATTGGCTTTGAATTCTCCCAAGCCAGTATAATTAAAGCCCTTGAGAACATTGTATTTTCTTTTCTTTCTTTTGTTTTTGCCTTTTCTTGCCTTCCTCTTGTGAGTCTTCCCTTTCTGAGTGCATGTAAATGAGAATTAGATGTGTCGTGGAACCCTAACGTAGCCGGTCAGAAATTTTCCTTTATGCCTATAACAATAGTAACACAATGATAGAAGTGATATAAATTATTTGAACTAGTAGCAACACACGGGGACAACATCTGGCTCAGAAATGATGTGGCAGCAACAGCAGATGAAGGGGACAGCCGACTTGCTCCATGCCAGAAACCCGCTTAGTTCAGCCATTCTGGGTGACAGCAGTGCCCAGGATGTCACCCGTATGGCTGGTCCTCATGTTCCTCCTCAAAGCTCTCTTGTCCTCAAAGGTAAATTCTCTTTCTCATAAAATAATGTATCAGTCATGTATACAGAAAGTTTGTTCCTCCTCTTAGATGCCTCTATTATTCAAAAAAAACTGACTTGTTTTTGATTGTACCAACCAAGAGAACATCCCCAGTGATCTACTAAATTCCAGCTTTCAACAATCAGAAGAAACCACCATGGGTCTTGATAGCAGTTGTAATCTGCTTGGGTAGAATGGTAAATCATGCTTTTGCGTAGATCCTCACATAATAGTCACTGTTGTCTAAATACATAAGCAAAAGTCAGATGAAATTCCCAATGCCATGAAATTATATTTCTGAGGGACTTATGATAAAAGCTTTGCTGTGCTCTTTCTTAGATTGGGTAAAAATTAACAACAAAAATTTAGAACATTACTCTACATGTATTGAATTTTGCTAAAGATAAGAAGTGTTGATATTAGCCATATGGAGAACTAACACTTACAAATATATGAAGATCCCTTGCACTTACACATTATACAAAGACCTTGAATATTTATAACAAAGACAATAAAGGTATGCTATTTAAATAGAAGTTATTTAACATTTCTCTAGCACTCCCTCTCATGTGTCAGTCACAGCATTTCTATTATGTCAAATAGTTGTGATTGCTCAACAAACTCCTTTCTATTCTGCAAATAACCTGGAGAATGTCTGCATAAAAATATACACACATAACTTCCATAGTAGATAAATATTAAAAGCAAAGAAAAACAAACCTAAAAGCATCAATGTTGACCTTCATTCTTGAAGTACGGCAGAAAGTCTGCAAATGTGGCATATTTCAAATTGGATTACATTATCAGCCAAAAAAATAAAGAACAAAAACCAAGTAAGGAAAATAAATTTGCTTGTCTCATCCTCATTAAATTTAATTTAGTAAAAAAATGCAGTGACATGAGGTAAGAATAAATAGTACTTTGCAGGAATTAACTACAAAAATTCAGTTATAGTCAAACTCATATATATAACTCACAAGTCTAGCTTTTATATTCACCTAAAATTCTATGGCATTGTCAAAAAATGCTTCTTCTGGTATGCCTGTTTTCAATACATAGCCAGAATATAAAATACTATAAATGTCTCATGTTTTCATATTGTTTTTCAAGTTGTTTCTGGAAGCAAAAGGGCTCTTACTTAATGGGGATTTTAAATAATATAATTTGCATTTTTAAAGTAAAGGTAATTCCATTCTTATTTATAAAATAAAAAAATGAAGTTATAAACCTAGGTAGAATTAATAAAAGTGTCAGCATCTGACAAAGGTGGTCTAGCAGTTGACGCTGTTGCTGTTTCAGAAAGAATTCCTCCTCAACTGCCCACTCCACTGGTAATTGCTGTCTTCACAGCAGAGTACAGGGAACATGTCCAAATGTTTCAGACTGGCACAAAATGCTGCATAGTGCTGTAAATGAAGTTGACATGAACATAAAATGACAGTGTTTGCCCTTAAAGCAGCTGAGGCTTAAAGGGAACACCCTGCCTTCAGCACAGATAGCTGAGATGAGGGTGCACACCAACACTCACCTGGGAGTGTCACCCTAAAACACTACCCAGACGTGATGGGGCATTCCTCCTAGTCAGCTTTTCTCAATTTCTAAATATGGGAAGTAAAATATTCGTTAGACACATTTGCACAAGTAATGAACAAACAAATAAAATGTTTCCAAAATAAATAGAAATATAGTTAAACATAGTTTGGGCAACAAAGAACAACCACTCCCAACTTTTTTGGGAAAAAAAGAAAAAGAAACAACCAGCTACCAAAAAGAGGAATGTCTTGTACTCCTTCCACCTCTCCTCTCTGTGATCTTGTCACAGTAGATTGCACAAGCATCAGAGCTGGATGTGCATTGCTTCTCTTTCTACATAAGAAGTTCACTCTGCTCTTTAATTTAGCAGCAAAAGCGATTCATAAAAATTTACTACCAGTACTACTGTTTCATGAATGCAACTCAAAGTCCTCAAACTGATAACAATTTTTTTATCCTTTAGGTTAGCTAAAGATAGCAGCTAAATATCTCTGTAGTTCCAAACAACACGTTAATTCTTTTGAAGAATACATAGACAGTTCAGACAAAGCTGTATTTCTTTCTTTCAGCACATTGTGTTGAAACAATCTTACTTTTTGTTTTATAGCTCCTACAATTCTATGAATATGTGAAGTTTCCTTTTGTTCAGAAAAGGTTAAACTTCAAAACTATGACACCTTATGAGTCACACAGCAAAAGGAGAATACAAAGACACTAATTCGTAATGTTCTTATTAAGACCTTTTTCAACCTATCATTGTATTTTGGACCTGAATTATGTTTTTTGAATTCATGGAATTTATGAAAGGGAGATAACTTTTCTTAAAGATGGATTAATCCAAGTCTGCAACATGCTTGGAACTCCTAAAATGCATAATCAAAATGTGAATGTACTACTAACCATTAACTGATATTATTTCACCAATTATCCAAGAACTGTTGCATCCACTCAGCATTTACAGGAGATATGTAGAAAAGAAGAAGTTCAAAGTGGCAAACTATTCCTCTCAGGCAAACTATTCCTCAGCAAGTTTTTTGTTTTATCTAAGTGCTGCTGAAGTGTACTGTTCTCCCTTTGGACTGGGAGGAGTCTACATGCCACGGCAGTGAGCTTGCTAGGCGCCGGGCACTTGTTTATTCAGCCCTGCCCTTCTGTACCTGTACTGTGGGAAGTAGCTGTATAGAAAGGAAATGCAAATCTGAAGCAGAGAAGAGATGATGCTGTGACCTGAGCTGATTGCAACACTTTTCTGGAGCCTTTGGGTTAAAGGAAACAGCTTTGCACTTTTGTTTCTTCATTAAAACCTTTAACCCTGTGGTTGGGCTCCTTTGAAAGAAGTCTGAGTTGCCTTTATGTTCTCTTTGACCACAGAATTAACCCCTGAATGCAGAACATTTCATTCTTTGCAGCTTTGGTGGTCCTGTATTGCTGTGGTCTGGGTTTTATGTTGACATTGGCAACCTAGGCCAGCACCATTTCAACTCTGCTCACAGGCATTGCAATGTTAAAAGTATGGTTTATCCTGTGGCTATGCCAAGCTTGAGATGCAGTAAAACCAGATATAGCTCTAAACTCATGGATTTATCCTACTGACTGCCCTTTTAACTTGAAAGTTAATGAGATGTGCAAGTTTGAGACCAGGCAAGAGCATTAAGTCCTACTATTTCCTAGAAGAATCAAGCAAGCAGAGGTGTATGTTCAGGGAGGAATTTCCTTATAAGTCACAAATGAGGTAGGGAAAGAGCTGAAATGGTTGCACTGCAATCTTCAAAATTATGGAAGGACTGAACATGAAGTACATAAACTGATAGCCCAATACCACAGCTATTTAGTCACAGAAGTAGTCCCCTGGGGTACTGTGTATGTTGTGCCAAGGAAAGCTGGTTATTCACTGTTGGCAGTAAACTTATGTGGTATTTATGGCATTTCTATTCTAAGCAGAGGAATTAGTACTTTAAATAATGCTCATCGTAGGTGGCTGCAACACAAAATGTGCACGGTCGTCTCTTGCGGAGTAGGCCTTATCTTCTGGTGGCTCATCCATGTGACTAGGCCTTGACCACAAAAGCAGGCAACTGAAGTAAATGAGATTATGTATGTTTGGCTTGTCCTCTAATGCATGTAAAATTTCTTCCAATGGATACAAGTGAGTTTCAGCATTGGTTCAGGTTGGTGATCTATGCCTTGTATTTTGACTCTTAAATGAAATTTTCAGATCCCTAAAAAGGCTCAAGTCTCCTTCTAGCACCTCTTTAGGAGTTCATAATACTTTCAGTGGAAGGCACTGATGCAACTAGACCTTGTGGTCCTCCTAAAATGAAAGTAATAGAACTTATCTGTGGCAATTTTTCCAGCAGGAATTACATGTATGCCCATCTGGCAGTTCTTACTGAGAGGTGTGCACTAAAATGAACCTTGAATTTAGACATAACATAACTTCACTGCTAGTCAAAATCAATGCAAATACTCAGCCCCTAGTTACAAACTCCTGCCCTTTTCAAAGTCTTTATGGAAGCCAATTTAGCATTAGAAATGCTGATATTATTTAGGGAAACATACTCTGGGAACTCAACATCACTATGAGCTCAACTCTCGATGAGCTTCAGTTTGCTGCTTTTCCCCCTGTTACAGTTGTTGGTACTAATATGTACGAGAGATACCATACTCAAGGTACCAATTAGTATCTTATCAGGCTGTAAAAGTCCCACCCAGTAATGTAAAGCAGTGTCATTCTGAATACTGTGTACATAGAGGAAAGAAGGGCTAAAAACAAGGGAAAATGAGCCAGGATTACCTGATCCCTGCTTAGGGAAAGGGTGTGACTTTTTTTAACCCATCCTAGCAGAACAAAGCTGGTTATAAAAAAGCAGAAGCAGTTTTGTCTTCACTGGTCAAACAACCAGTTTCTTACATTTGTATTAGCGTGGCAACAATAAAACCCACCAGTCAGATAACCCATTAAACTTGAGGCGAGGGTGTTGGACTGATCCCCTTCCTGCTAATACAGCCTGGGCAAGGTAAGAATCTGTGAAGTCTGAGAGGCAGAAACTCATTTTATATTCAAGGGTGTGCAGGTAGGGGAGAGAGAGACAAATGACATCAGCTCCCAGCTGCAGAACCAGGGCCCAGTTGCTTGTGCTGGTGTTTGAAAGATGTTTTCATTCAAAGGACAGGTTTTCAGGCTTCCAGCTGAGCTGTGGAACATGTGGCTGTCTGGCCACTGCAGACGTGTGTGTGTAGTGCAGTGTATTTCGGTTTGGTTTAGCTTTGTACATCAGTCAGCACAGGATATGGTGATAGTGGTTTTTCATAAAGAGGTTGAGAACCAGACATAACATTTCTGAGGACCTGAGAAGGGAGCTGAAGAGCACCTAGGTCCTGCTTCAGTTTGCAGAGCGGAGTCCTGGCATTTGGGCTGTGCTCCCGGATTTATTTCTGGTTTTTATGAAGTGGTTGCTATCTGTAACATCCAGACAGCAGTGTATGTGATCACAGTGATAAACACAGCCCTAGAGAGTAGATTGTTTTATCATGCTCATTTCAATGTCCTAGAGGTGGGCACATTCATCCAGGTGATTGAGTGCTCTTAGACCATCTGCTTCATGGGTCCTAAGGCCACCTGCATTCATATTTGTGTTTGAATAAGCAAAAAATTGTGTCAGCCTGCCAGATTATTGGTTGTTTCTTGTCATAATATTGTCTTGCTGTTTTCTAAACAGAGTATAGCTGAGAAAGGACTCTGGTTTCCTAGTTTGCTTTGACACAATGTTATGCTTTGTATTACATTTTGAGCCTTGCAAATTGTGGATGTGTCTTTGTATGTATTGAGTAATGACCACATGATTTTTTAAAAAAATATATCTTCAACATTTATAGCAAAAAAATCTAATTTGGAAAAATGCAGATCATAACTTCTAACACATATGCCACTCCAAGTCCTCTTGAAAGAGGACACCATAATTCTGAAAAAAAAAGTGTGAATTTCCCTGTGCTTCAATATGGAGTGCAAGTTTTAAACTCCTTTGGAGGTCTTGCAATAAGTAGTGTAAACACAAGTAATCTCTAGAATATGCATTGTTTATTCCAGAAGAGCTATTTGGTTCCATTATGTCATTGCTTGCATGAAGAAAAAGGGAAACTAAAATCTATCATCTTGACCTGGGCAAGTTTAATAGCCCAGGAGTTTAACAGCATTAGCTCAGCAACTAACAGGGGCCAGGGTCTGACAGCAACAAACAGAATTTCACAATGGGCCTCCTGTTAGAGATGAAGAAGGCAAGTTCATGTGCACACTCTGTGTGCCGAGGGAGAGGTCGGACATCTGTGCCTGGTGAGGTGGGGATGTAGCTGGGAGCACATGTCTGGAGCAACAGCTGCAGAGCTTGGGCTGACTGATACCTTCAAGGAGACACTCCAGGAACAAAGGTGGGGATGTGCTGCCTCATCAGAGACAGGCACGCTGCTGATTTGGCTTCCACCTACTTTATTGGTGGCCACATGTACTTACAAATGAAACCAGCTTCAGATATCTCCACCCACGTCGAGGCTGGGATTTACTCAATTGCAATATATCATCAGTATCAGTGTGAGCTGGGAACAAGACACTGCATGGGTGAAGGGCTGCGGGAGGAGGTGGTTAGGCTGAGATGCAATGGTGGCCAGGAGAATTTAATAAAAGTAGCAGCCATGGAGTCCTCCAAGGATAGGCAAATGAAGGTGCTGAAGATATACAGCAGCATCAGCAGGGACAGAACAGGCCCCTCAGTGTGGTAGAAACAGGCTGCCAGCTCCCTGATGAAGGAAGGACAAAGCCGATGTTTCTCAGCAGATGGGCAATTCACAAAGACAACTCCAAAGAAGAAGGAAAGCAGAAGACATCTCTGTTTCTGAGATGGGGGGGCTAGGAGGGGTGGGCACATTACCCTTTTAGGTACCTTACCTGAGCTCCAGGTGGTCTGTTACCAGCTGCCCCAAACAGGCAGTAAGGGTCTGACCAAGAGCTAAGAAGAGCAGTTCAGAACTGACTACTGAGTTCAGGGAATAGGGATGATTCATGTAAGGTTTTCATCATCTGAGGCAAAGGCATTCAAGGGCTAGTCAGAAGGATATATCTACAAGGCCTGTCATTCTGGTTCTTTTCATTCATTTCAGTGAAAAGTGGTTACAACACACTCTCTGAAATTATAAATTGAAAAAGTTTATGAAAAGCATCCTCAACTGATGAGAATATTGCAGGATTTTTTTTTTATGTTTATTCAGTAATTTGCAGTTTACTGAAAGGCATTCTTTATCACTTAAGTCAGCAGTCTCTTCCTCAGTTATCAAGTACTTTGTAACTGTGAATCTCATGTGACATTTTTCATAGTGTATACTGACCCTTTTACTAGTACATTAGATCAAGTTACTCATAAACTGCAGTTGAAAGTCTCGATAAATACATATTTTTGTGTTTTTGCTGGCTAAGCTGGCAAGAAGAGTTTAAACTAGGATGAAAGGGAGGTGATGGTGAAACCTCGCAGTACAAAAATTACACTGAAAACCTGCTGAACAATCAGTGCTATCCTTTGTTCCTATCCCAGCAAGTGCCTACATAGTTAGCCCCCCTTAACTCTTTTACCATTTTGCCTCTTGT
This sequence comes from Oxyura jamaicensis, assembly GCF_011077185.1. Classification (NCBI taxonomy): domain Eukaryota; kingdom Metazoa; phylum Chordata; class Aves; order Anseriformes; family Anatidae; genus Oxyura; species Oxyura jamaicensis. The sequence goes on along the minus strand of NC_048894.1, from coordinate 134,496,786 downwards.
TAGGGATTAAACATTAGAAAGAAGTCCCATTCAGAAGGTGGTGAAGCAGTGGCACAGACTGCCCAGAGAAGCTGTGGATGCCCCAACCCTGGAGGTGCTCAAGGCCAGGCTGGATGGGGCTGTGGGCGACCTGGTCTGATGGGAGGTGTCCCTGCCCATGGCAGGGGGATGGAATTAGGTGGTCTTCAATGTCCTTTCCAACTGAAATTATTCTGTGTTGGTGTGTGATTTCTGTGGATGACTTAGCTCATTGCTTACAATACTATGTCCATCTAATCTTCCCAGTTAGTGATTTTATCCAAGTTCCCTTTCCCCAACATTATATCTTGGACCATTTTATAAACATAAATTATCACAATGTGGACAGGGATCTAAACAGTAGAAAGGGCAAGGCTATGCAAACAGAGTGAGAGATGTGAAAGGAAGGCCTGAAGAACATCTTAAATACAAGTAATGCGCAGCCCCGGAACTCCTGGTATGTTCTGAGGATTATGAGAAACATGGAGACTTGGCTAAGTAATATGAGACTGGACTGTTTTATAGACGGGTAAAGTGCTTCAGAAAGAATTGTTAGGAAAAGAAGTGAAATGTTGATGGAGATTAATATATTTATTTTGAAGTCCAGAGTACAGAAGATAGGGGTGATGTAAGTGTCTGGTAATTATAACATGATGAGAGTCCACAATCCTTGTAAGCAGAGAGAGGGAACTAGAAAAAATAACAATTAACTTGAAAAAATAAGATTTCTATAGAATAATATTATTGATAAGAAGGATTTCATAGGAAACAAGACAATGAATAGCATTGTAGAGCATTAGTAGTAATGGCCATGTCTCCACATAAATTAAATGAAGGGCATAATACGTTCCAAAGAAGAAGCAGTATTAGGAAGGGAAGTAATAACATACTCGGTTAAACCAGAGATCTTCAGTGACCTCAAGCTCACAAAGGAAACACAAAGACAGTCATAAGAAGGTTACACTACTAAAAGTGAGCAGATAGCACAAGCAAATGCAGGCAAAATTGGAATTACTCAGGTGCAACTACGAGTGCAGTGAAGATACCATTAAAAGTGTTATAAGCAAAGCAGTGAGAGTTGTACTGCTTAGGGAATATTGTTTGTAGAAGTCTGTCTTCAACAGCATCGGGAAGTCTTGCCTGGAGAATCTGGGGAACAGCTCATCAGGAAAGGTGGAGAGGACCGAGCAGAGGACAATGATATGCATGAGTAGATATCTGGAAGTGCTACAGTGGATTACCTATAGAGACAAGGCGTGGCCATTATTTGCATTTTTTACAATCAGGGAGATTCTGGGTGTAGCCGGTTCTGCTTCTGGAGAAGCAAAGGAACTAGATGACTAGAAACTTGAGATCCTTTCAAGCATTATTTTTCTACACTTCTTTTTCCTACACTAGTGCATTTTGACACATATTGATTATGTGAAATTATAATACCCTAAAAGATTAATAAAAAACCCACACATTTTCTAAACAAGAAGGAAGGGAAAGCAGCTGAGGTCAGGGAGTTCTCGTTAGTTTTGGAAATTGAAGTACATGGAGAGACATGAGGTGAATCAAAACAAAGAGTAAATGTAAAAAGACAAGAAGGCAAAACAAAAAAGGAAAGAGGGAGGGATGTCAACACTGATAAATGGGAAGAGTAAAAAGGATGTGACTAATGAAATGGGAAGAGTTGTTTCTGGAAAAACTGACTCGTTGAACAATGATTCACACAATAAACACCTGGACACTTGCCTTCTTTTCATCAGATTTACTCAGAGAAGCAGCTGGCTCAAGGAACCAATCTCAGTGCTCAGTTTCTTCTTGTGATTTTATCTGTGGCACCATGTTATGACTGTTGTAAAGCCTTAAGTGCTTCTGGACTTTGTAATGCTTTTGACATAGGAGATTTTTCTTTTCTGTGTGGCTACAACCTGTAAGCAGTTGCTCTGCAGCGGGGAAATTATTTCACCCAGAGAAAGGTGCTCAGGGAGAGTAGGCTCACTTCTTCCAGGAGCTTTAAAAAATGTATGCATTCAATTAAGTATATTAGGTATCTTAAATCTGTATTTAAAGTACCTCACTGTACTTCTCAATAACAGCACATCCAAGTAGACTCTAACATTTTAAAGACAAACGTTAAAATTGTTTATGTGACTCTGACTTAATATATGAGACTTGATTTATTCAGCATTTTTTAATTAAAAAGAGGGCTAAAAATGATGTTCAGAACCTGTTTATGTGATTTTTTTTACTTTAGGCTTAATTTTGAAATGATCGGTCATTCATGTTCAAATAATATACAATTAATCTGCATGTAAGTCACTTAAAGTCAACATATTTCCAAGAAAGTCCAATTCCCTCCCACTTATTATATTTGCTTTGAAATCATTAACAATGAGTTCTAATGCTTTAATGGAAACTGTTGTTTTTGAGCTGTGCTCCAAAGATAACTTACTGCTTGCAGGCAGCTTTTGAGAATGTCTGAATCACTCTGAGTACGTGAGCAAATGGAGAACAGTTGTGTTTGAAAGCATGCTGAAAGCACCGTCTAGATGTTTTTTTTTCCTACAGAAACAAATGCTGTTTTCAAGAGAAAAGTGTGATCTGCAGTAGAAACAGAAAGCTCACCCTTCCCAGAATTTACACCTTCCAGCTGTAATTGACTTTAACCGCTTCTTTCTTTGGATGCATAATCCAGAAAACGCTTAATGCACTGCACAGATAATTAAACAATGTTCAAGAGTAATTTAACATATTTAGGAAATTGAAGCCAGAAGTTAGAACCTGGATAAAAATTAACATTTCATATTCAAAACATATGAAATAAGCATGATATTACAACGTGAGTTAGCTGAAAGCAAAGCATCATAAGGATTACTATTTTTAAAAAACTTCTATTTCCAATTTTTATTTTATTTTATTTTATTTTATTTTACTTATTTTATTTTTACCATAGCCCTTTATAACCCAATTGATTTCAGTTGCCCCTACTATAGGCACTGTAATGCACAGAGTAGCAGGCATTAGTTGCCCTGACGGCCTGAAAACCTAAACAGACATGAAAGATGACACACGAGGGAAAGGTATTATTACATCCGCAATGAAAGGAGCATCTGGAAATGGGCAAATAGAGTGATTTGCCTGAAGTTACCCAAAGCAAATTTGCTGCAGAGCTTAGGCAGAATTTGAGCTCTCTGAGACTATGAGTGAAGAATTATTCTTACAAACGGGCCGAGTCCTCCTGACGCACAGGTCTGCTGTGAAAACAAGTCATATTTATGTCCAAAACCTTGTCTTCCACATGCAAACTCTCCCTGTGGCTGGCAAGCAGCAGACATCTCCACCTGAGGCCCATGCTGTCTCCTTCCAACCTCCTGTCCAAAAGGACAACTTTCGCCCTGCGGCTCCAACCTGCACCCTGCGTGTTCATTCCTTGCAACCCCACTGAAAAACTGGATTCAGAGAGAAAACCTCAAAAGACATAAAAAATACTGAAGGCTGTAAATTATCTCAGAGCTACACTGCTTCCTTCCGTGGCTGCCATTTCATACCACACCTAGTCATTAAGAATCAATAATTCTCCATGCTGTTAATGTTTGAGCCACTGAACCTCTAGGGCGAGTCTCAGAAACTATAAACTGTGTGAAGCACAGACAGACACTGCCAACCTGCACAAAGGTGAACCCCACAGATGAAAGAAAGAAGTATTTTTTAGTCCAAAACAAGCTTTTCGTGTTACAGGTAAGGGATGATCTAGCTGTCATATCACTGCAAAATTGTAAAAGCTGAAGCAAGGGGTTTGCTGAAGGCTTTGCTGGCAATATTAGAAACTCAGCTGTCCTTGTAAAATGGATGACTGCTGTGCTAAGGCTTAGTCTGGTTTGTATTTCATTTGGATCAATTTCCTCTGTTTTTGCTTTACTGAATTTTAACATCTGAAATCAATCATTTAAAGAAAATCAACTTTTTTTTTTCCTTTTTTTTTTTTTTTTCCCATGGAACCAAATACTTTTGATTGTTCCTGATCTTTAACCTCTGGGAATATTCTTTGTTCTCTGAAAGTTTATTATTATTGAAAGTCGCTGGGATATGTGTATGCTGGCTATGCTGGGGATTTCTGTTCAGGCAGAGGAATCAGAAGGGATTATTAGGGATAGAGCAGTGAAATGAAACAGAGAGATGAAGGGGAAAATATCGGTCCCATCCTCAGCCAGATCTCAGGCTGCTTTTAGTTAAGTTGATCCTATTCTAATCCTGAAACTGTCTATTGTTGAAAACTTTTGTATGAGTTTATATATATTGAAACTCTATTCTGAGTGACAGAGGAGCATGCAGTTTGGGGCTTTGGTCCTTGGCAGTGCCATGATTCAGTAGAAGCTTCCAGCCGTACAACAGTGGGCACCAAAAACACCCCAGACTTTTGGGTTTCGATTCAAGGGCTGATGAAGCCACTCATCATGGCCATACAACGGGCACTGTAAAGGACAAAACATTAGGGTATGATATTTATGTTCAAAGTGGAATAGTAAAGGCACTTTACCCATAGCCCAAGAAATGGCTGTATGTCCGCTGCTGAGCTTTGTAGTCAGTTTTGGGCAGAGACGCCTGGCCAAGAAACAGCACAGATGGACAGCCACATGAAGGAGTGCATTTTCCAACATTTTCTGTCCCCTATATTAAGGTCGGACATGTACCATCCATAAATGTTCTCTTCACCACAGTAGGTCTTGCTGTCTCTCTTTTCCCTAAATCTGGACTATGGTATCCCCAGACCCCCCCCATACCCTTTTTGCTAACCTCTTGCCCTCCTTCCCCCAGTACTCTCAATTGCCATGTGTCCCACCACTGCCAGCTGGCTGAGGGGCACATACTGTCATGTATCTTCCAGAGGGTCGGATGAAACTACTCAGCTAACCTCTAGGTGCATACTGCAGCCTTACCCAGGGAGGGCATGACTTTGGGTCTTCTGTCCCACCTGCCACACCAGATCAACAAAGAATTAGTTTTTCAAGGTTTCTGCCTGCTATCAAATGCAGTTGAAACTGGCCAATGTATTCAGAAGGTGCCAGGAGGAGAGGAGAGGCTGTGAGACAGACAGGAACAGAACCAATCTTCATACACTATCTAACTGCAATATCAGCAACGGTTCAAAGTATCATCTCGGGTGGTTCAAAATGTCTTCTCTAACTCTCAGTCCTGTTTCTGCCAGATGCCAGTTCCTCTGGCTGCAGGCAGGGCGGTGAGGGACCTGATCAACAGCAGCAGTGCCAGGAAAATGCAAGGGTTTCCCCCTCAGCCCTACTGTCCAGACAAATATAATGATCTTCCTCATCACCACTGATTTCAAAGGAGTGTCATTTTATTTTCTTCCGATACCCACTCAGGTAGCTGCTGCCCATGGGAAAAAAACAGTAATTTCAAAGGGCTTAGTTGCCCTTGATGAAGCCCAGCTCAGAATGGGATTTGCAAGACAAAGTCCCATGCCACATATTAAAATGAGTGCTAGAGAAAACAGCAATGTGGGCAACATTATCTATATTTGCAGGTCCTATTTTTGGCCAGCTATTGAGGAGAGAAAAATTAAAAAGAAAAGATATGATGGAAAGCCCAAGCAGGAGGGCATCTCGAGGGAGCTGTGCCTCCATATTGTTTTGTTTTGTTTTGGTCTGTTTTTTTTTTTTTTTTTTTTTTTTTTCTGTGAGGGCTTCCATGGGCTCCACAGGCTGTGGTGGCTGAAGGATACCTGTAGGTGTGAGCCAGCTAGCACGGAGCACCATGGAAGACATCAACATTGTACACCAACCTCACCTCTCTCCAGAACCCGCCTCAACCTTTTTGTTAAAATCTAGAAGTGATAAGAAAGCAAGACTTAATTTCTGAGGAACCCATTTCGTTTGCAGGAGGATGCAATACCAGTCACTGCACCGTGTCCCCAGCCTTTTTTTTTTTTTTTTTGGAAATTAGATTGCCTTGAGGTAGGCAGTGCCCCCTTGGACTTGGAAACTTCATTTCCAATAGCTGGGTTGTTGTAAGGGGTGCAGAGGCCTAATCCCTCTGCCTCTGCAGGCCTCACTGAAGGGATATTTTTCATAATCAGAAGATGGGGGCCTCAGGATGGCTTCCACAAGACCTTCAGCTTCCTGTGGTTATAATGTTCCCTGTGAAAGTGTCATTGCTTTCAGTAAAGCAGAAATGAAATCAAGGCTTTTGTGACACTGGTCAGCTAAGCCGCGAGGCCGCATGACTTGAAGTTTCGTGCTGGCTTTAACTTCTTTTTGACAGCAGCTGAGGCTCTCACGGAACCTCTGGCAGCCCAGGGGACAGGCTTGATGGGCACAGCCACCCAGGACATCAGCTCTGTGCCCACTCCTGCTGCCGTAGCAAAGGGCAGCCAGTTCTCCAGTTTTGGGAAAATTTAGCTGTAACCTCTATGCACAGAGTTGGCCAACTCTATAAGGTTTAACTTGACTTTCACATCTTCTTTGCAGGTGCTAAAGCAAAGCATATTCAGTATGTTTAAGCTGAGTGGACTTCAGTTTCTGCTTGTCATTCAGTGGGTGAGTTGCAGTTTTTCCTTCATTTATCTGGGAGCAAACAGCAAAGGTTGCCCAGGAGCCTCTGAGCTCCAACCTTGAAGGTGCCCGGCAAAGCGGCTGTAACCCTGGGTGTGGGAGGACATCTCAGCCGTGTGCGTGGTCCCATGGCCAAAAGTTAGGCAGCTGTGTCAATCATTAGGAAGAAAAAAAAAAATTAGAAGAAACCAATTGATCTATTTTGGCTCTTGTAGTCCCTCCTTAGATACTACTTTTTTTCAACAGATATGTCTCACACTAATTACAATTTTAAAATACTGCAAAAAATCACCAAAAAAATGAGGACATCTGCATCATCCTAGTGCATTGTTCTGCTTTATGATCCATACACCTGCTGCCATATTAAATACATTCTAGAACATATAATGGCATATGGCTTAAACCGTGCCTATTAATTATTTAACCTCATTATTCCATGTATGTGAATCCCTTCTCAGAGGATTTTCTGGAACTGACATGTATTAATTATGCTATTTATGGACCTCATCTATTAAATTCAGTAGATTTACAGATGTTTGTAAAGGCTTCAGTGACAGCTCCTGCTTTATAATTGAAATCAACAGCACAGATAAAAAAAAATGAGTCAAATTCAGTTCTATGAAAAGAGTGCCTTAAAATATGGATGCCCTGGGACTGGGGCTGATGTGCAGCAGTGAGCACCTCTGTGCCTGGCAGTGCCAGTCCCCGTGAAGCCACACCACAGCCATTACAGCTGTCTTCAACTGAACTGTCAGCCAGATACAGGCCAAGGAGTAAACCTTAACTCCCCTTCAGGCCCCTGAGGAGTGATTCATGCTGTACACATACGTTTGGAAATATTTATGGTCCACATAAAGTAATTTTAATTGACAGGAAGAGATATCTTTTACTTGCTTCAGAGCCTGCACTTTGAACCTGGTTTTATGGTGTCAGCCTTTGTTCCTCCATGGCAGGCCAAGTCCCCCTGTCAAACATGACCAAGAAAAACCTCTCTGCAAAATGGCCCTGGGAAAAACTTCCAGGAGATTTGTCCTCCTCCAGGAGCCAGGCTGTGCCCACCAGGTCAGATCCGGGGTCCTTCTAACCTCGTATCTTGACCCTGGCAAAGATGAGCTGTCAACATTTAGCGAAAAAGCAAAGGGTAGCCATAAAGTACACTTTCCTGGTATGCATAGCTATTACAGGGCTTTTGGAGGTATGCTTCTACTGCCATTAGCATTCACCAGCATCCTTCCCCCGCCCCTCGCAGCTCTTTCCCCAGTTCTCACAATGTTCTAGTTTTCTCGTTTGCAGAAAGAGTCACAAACCCTTGCAGGCGAAGAGGGCAAAATCTCTGGCTATTAATAAGCAAAAATCTGGCGTTATTCAAACGCAGCTTGTGACACACACACAGAGCAGTGCTTTAGGGTAAATTGTGCTGAACTTAGCTATGTTTTTGTCATAGCTGGAATTCAGTTTTCCCTTGGTGATATGTAAGCCGTGCTTTTCTGCGAGAGGCCAAATAACTGTCCCAGCAGCAGCAGGACCAAATCCAGGGGAAAAGTCATGCAGCACAGAACAGGCATGTCCAGAGCCTGACTCCATAGAGTAGTGGACAGTGTGACAATGGCTCTCGGGTCCATACAGCAGAATAAACTCATTTTTCCTCTGGAAGAAAGGGAGGAAAACTCTGGAAGACTCTCAACAGGGAGTTTTATCTCTGCTGCCTAATGACGGAGCCCTAAGTCTGGCAGGTGGCTCCTCAGCATTGCCAAGACCTCAGAGACCAGGATAGAACAGTAGATGTTTAAGAGATTTTGGTTTTGCTGTTTCAGAAGCAGGAAGATGATTTTAACTGTAGGCTGAATTGTCTTGTATGCAAGAGCTGCTCTAAGAAACTTACTTTTGCTTTGCTTTTTTTCAGTTGGAAGCAAGAACTGCCCTGAAACACCAGGGCTTTTAAGAGTGTGTCTGGAGGTCTTTGGGCACTAGGGAGGGGTTGGCTATAAAACGCATGAAAAATTTGCCAGAAAAAAACAGTCTGTGAAGGCATGGCCAACTGGGGATCAGTAGGACAGTAGTAGAAATTACAAGGGGTGCATCTGCAAGTCCCGCCCTTCTCCAGGTGGGGTGTGGGTGTCCCAACACACTGGTGGCCACAGGATTGCACAGCTCCTGGAGGGGACATGGGAGTGGTCCAGAAATGCTTCTGTGAATTTCGTCTTGCTCTTAGTCTACCTTCAGCTCTTCGGTGTGTCTGTCTGCTCTTGAAAGTAGATCAAATCTCATTTTGTTATGTAGTGGCTAGAAAAGGGTAGGACACAAATGTTTCTTTTTAAATTAACCTAACAATAACACTGCCTTTAAAAACGGACGCATGTTAAAGAACCATGAGATGTTCAGTGCAAGTGCCTCTACCATTACACCGGAACAAAATAACTTGCAAGAGGCTCAATGATGGAGAGTTGCTGTGTGTGTGTGATGACAACAGACATTCTCCAGCTGCTCTCCTCCACCATTCTCTCTCTTTCTCTCTCACAGGCTATGTGCCAGAATCTCGGGGACCTGAATTTAGCTGGGCCTCTGAAAGACATGAATTTCTCCATTCCAGAAGGTGCAGGAGTACGCCCAATTTACCAGGTAATCAGCTTCTCTTGGTATCCACTCCATTCAAATTGAAGTCTCTACATGCGAAAAACAGGAGACAAGCCCTTCTCTCAAACACAGTTTAAGGGGAAATTGTAAAACAGAGATTAATAAAATCAGCATTCCTTGAGAATGGGTTTCCATGCAACTTGTGTCATCATTTTCCTTGGTCTCTGAGGTTTTCTTCCCAAAATCTTAACCACAGAAGGACAGATCCAGCTGCTAGGCAAATGGAGGATGTGTGTCATTTTTTTTCCATTCCCATGCTCAGACAAAGTCCTGTCCTAAGCAGACGTTTTCTTTGGAAAGAAACCACAGTTGGGATTTCCTGCAGCATTCAGGAAATAATGTGAAAAGTTCTCTGTTGCAGATCAGAAGACAGCAGAATTGTTTCAGCAGGCTCTTGCAGTATCATTCCTCCAGCCAAATGCACTGTTGGCAACAGGTTTTAAAAGACACAAAAGCAAATATTATTTAAATTATGGTGATAATGCTGTAAATAATAATAATAATAATAATGTTTTTTTCCCTCTGATTTTTCCCTGTACTAGTTCATATCTGAGTCACCTGTGATTTTCAGAGCGACTGGTGAAAAAGATGGAATCATTGACATTGTGCCAAAGACAGGAATGCTGTATCTCAATGGGTCTCTGGACTGGGAGACTAAAGCCGTGCACAGGCTGCAGGTAAAAACTCAATGAACAAATATAAATGAAAGGTTTTTCATATTCATCTTGCTAGTTATTCCTGAAGACTGGTAGGGTGAATTCCATGGCTAGAATGTGAAAATAAACTATTGTCATCTATTTAGAAAGGTTATAATCTATTTAGTGACAAATGATGTAACTAGATGACATTTCGATACAGAAGCACAGACCTAACCTCTGTCAGATAGCAGCAAAAAACTGTTTGGAGATATCAGGGACTATGTGCTTGTCCTGTTGTTATATTCTTTCCATGAATATCTTAGCATGAACACTGCTGGGAGTGGGACAGCAGGTATGCAGTCTTTTTGCCTCAGTACAGCTTTGTGTTCTTCTTCGATGTCAAGAATGGCATTGCCTTTTTTTTTGAGGCACTAGCAACTGAGAAGGAAATGATCACGAGAGGATCAATGCCTGAACAGACAACGGACACAATGCTTTAGCCTTAATTATCTTTCTAAAGAACAAGATGTCTAGCACTTCATGTTTAATAGTTTCATGTTCTCAGCTCTAAAGCACACTTGGATTGGTGAAGTATTAGAGAGGATAATTTCCTAGCCCCAGAAGTTAACTCTAAACTTGTGAGTCCTTTACAGACAAGAAGAAACAATGACAGAACTGAAAAAAGATCCTTTTGATCCTTTGGTTAGGCATAAATAATCATGATTTGATCTACTATGTGCAAACAAAATAAAGTTTGACAGACATAGTATATACTTGATACTTTAAAGTCAAAAAACTGAAAAATGAGAAGTCACATTGTTCAGAACAAAAATGTCATCAGAACTAAGGATTAAGTTTTATTAACAAACCTTTGGATCAGTCTGCTCTTCTGGTTGATGTTAATAACAGTACGCTTGAGTCCTCTATATCATGTTGGGTTTTCTCCTTTTTCTTTAGAAAGTATCTATTTCTATTTAAAGGAGATCTTGAGGTCTAAGCTAGGCAAGAGTACAGGTAGTCTGCTGAGGCTGGAAGTTAGAAATTGCCCTCTGAAAAATGTCAGTAAATGCAGGAGTAGGTTATTCTGTTTTGTTGATGTTACATACTATGGTGAATCATCATCAGTGAGCTACTGTGGTAAATTTGTTCTTGTAGATGGAGCCTCCCAGTGATGGCTCTCACCAGATTTGCATGACAGTAGAAATGACTTTGCATTTGACTATCATTTGATTGTCATTTTCACTTATGTCTTTACATCTCAAATTTATCTATGTGAAAATAATTATTTGTTGTTCCTTCTTTTTTCAAATCAAGGTGGAATGTCTGGATGAAAATGGAGATGTAGTGCAAGGTCCATATACTGTGACAATATATGTTGAGGATATCAATGACAACCCACCAAAATTTGACCAGCCAACGTACACTGGAGTGGTGAGGCAAAACTCCCGTGCAGGTAATCATCGCAATAATTAAATACTTCAGTTAATTGGAAGTTAGATAGGTTAGTTAAACAGTAAGATAAATTGGATGTTATACTTCAACAAGCTGAAAAAAGAACAGTTTTCCCTCTCACAGGATTGTTCTAAATAAAGGTACAAACATGTACAACAGAAATGAAAGTGCAAACAGGTGACCACTATGTGGTGTAAAGGGATGACTATATTTCGAAATATTTCATAGTACTTCTTGCTTTGGAAGTACTGCTTAATAGAGAAATATAGCTGCCCTCTCCATTGTGCAGAAAACAACAAACAAACAAAAAACATGCTTGAAGAAGTTTAAAATTTAAAGGTTGCCAAAGATTATACAGACAGACAATGTCAAGAACATGTAAGTCCTTGCACATCAGTGAAATAAGAAGCCAGTGCATAAGTAGGGTGTTTATGACCCATGGTTCTCAGAACCTGGGGTAAACAGGTTCAGAGAGGCCTGGGTTATGGATTGCAGTAATCCATTCCAGACATAAGGAAGTATCAAAGAGCAGTTTGAGACCTACATCTTGGAAGTGAAATGAAGGACTCAGCCAGATGTTATCACTGTGACCATGGAATCAAGAAGAAACTTTCACTAAAGAATGTGCATAAGTCTCCATGAGGCCAGAAAATCATTCTGCAATATTTTAGTGTGTTCTTCAACTGCATCCAAGTTGAAAAGATTTTGAATGTTGCATGGGTGCTCAAAAGGCAAAAATGTGGTTACTTTACCATGCATCTCTGTTTATTTTTCTCACCGTGTGATTGTACTTTATTTACAAGTGTGCCACAGCTGTGCATTTTTCTCAAGGTGCTCTGTGTTGAACTGCCTTGTATAAAGACTGCAAAGTGTCTTTAAAGTAATAAGAAATACCAGGTGTGGGCACTCTGGCTAGTAGATAGCTGCTCTCTGAGTTAGCTCTGCCACTTCTACATCTACTGGTCTTCACCCCTACTGTGATCCTGTTAAGCAGAGAAAGTGGACCCATGGGATGGCACAAAGGCTACGTAACCCCCATGCACAAGTATGTCTTACCACAAGAGCTGTGTTATGAAACAACAGCAGCTCACTGTAAGCTGATTTCCCTGCTTGTGAACTCTGCTCAAATGGGCTATGTGTTGAGGTTTCAGTCATCTCTTACAACTGTTTCTTCTCTAATCCAAACAGGCAAACCCTTCATGTATGTCCACGCCACTGACCTAGATGATCCTGCAACCCCCCACGGACAGCTGATATACAGCATTCTCCACCATTTTCCCAACCCTTATCCAGAAATGCTTTTCCAGATTGATAGTGTAACTGGAGCAATCTCACCAAGTAGGACAGGTAAGTCAAATTACTCATCTGCCAAAAAACAAGCATGAGTTCAAGGGTATACATGGAAATGAAACGACAGCTCTGATGTTAAATTCTAAATAAACGCAGTCAGTGGGACATACTCCATGGAGACCCTGGTTTTGGTGGTTTCTTTATGTCTCCCACCAAATTCAAGAACAGTTAGAAGAAATGGAGACCAGGATCTGAAAATATGTTGAGAAGACAGATAGATGCTTTGACCCTCTGGACTACACAGAGTTAGATCCTGGGGTTAGTTCTCTTCCTTGAAATCTAGAAAACCAGAAGCATTAACATGAAAAATGTAGAGAAGGGTCAGCCAGCTACTTAATCCCACATAAACTGCAATATATTTTTATTTTTTTTTTAATATATATATATGTCTTCTGCTAGGCCTACTATGTTGTGCTGCATTGTTCAGAGAAGCCAGACGAAGCAGATTGTTGAGATTTGGTGCAGAGGTCTAAGGAATGATCCCAGAGCAGATGTAGAAGCAAGATACATGTAGGAGGCAATGGGCAGGTGAAACATCTCTCCAGCCTCTGCTTCATTTTCTGACAGCTCTTTGCTCTGTCTCTAGGCTCCTATTATTTAGATCCCCAAAAGCAGGACACCTTCACACTTGTTGTCACCGTGAAGGATATGGCAGGGATGACAACAAATGCTTTCACCAGCAGCGCCGATGTGATCATCAATGTGAAGGAGAGCCTGTGGAAGGCTCCCCCCACCATCTACATTTGGGAAAACTCTACCGAAACCCACCCTGTGAACATCAGCCAGGTAGGGCCCTTGGCCACAGTCCCTGCAATGCTCCTCAGTGCCACAGTTATTTTCTCTTATCTCACAACATTCAGCAATGGATTCTCCAGAAGGACTTTGGCACCTCCCAGTTATTTTCCATATGGCATCCTTAGGAAATGGTCTTTAGGACAGATCTCATTAACATATTTTTAGGATGAAATTAAAGGTTTGACAGGGATTGAGAAAGAGTCAATACAAGCATTTGAGTGACTAGACTTTGCCTTTCAGTTTGGAGAGGCTGGTGGCATCACCTGTGTGCAATAATATTCCATGGACAAAGAAAATTTTGGAAAAGGTCATTTTGAGGTTAGCTTCTTCTGTCTACAGAAGAGCTTGTCAGGGGTCCAGCTCCACTGCAACCCTGTTGTGAGTAGTTCCTCTTACTCAGAGACATCTTCTGTGGCCAGTTTTGTGTGACACAGTGAACCTGCCATGTCAAAAGTACCTAGGAAAAATTTAAATAGCCTCCTGCAGCTTCCTGCATTCCCATGGTATTTCTCTTCCTCTGATATTTCACTAGGCAAACATGAAACATTTTGCCTGTAACTGCAAAGTGGGAGTGGTGTATGTACCAGTAAATATTAACCAACAGGCCAACAGCCTTTCAGAAATGTTTGACTTTGTAAACCACCTTGGCACTGGCACCCCCAGTGCTGTGATCCCCTGGGCATGGTGGGATTCCTTCACTAATTTGGCAGTCTTTGCTACATTTGATTTTGTATCTCAAGTATCCCAATAAAGATTCCCTGTCATGGACTTTGAGGCATGTAAAGAGCTTGCACACATATATGTGCACATGGGTTCTGGATATTTGTTTCGCTGTTCCACAGAGAGAAATAGGCAGTGTAAGGAGATGGAATAAATTAGTGTCAGGACATTCAAATAGTAATTCCTTCCCCTTTACCACCATTTACCTTCACAAAACCCTTCCACATAAAGGCATAATAGCCCATCCTTGACAGCTGGAGAAACTGAGATAAAATGGCTTCACCACAAGAGTTCATAGAGCAGGGATGGATTATTGGTCTGGTTTTCTGAGGTTTATCCCAAGAGCCTGCCAAACTGTTAATTTTCTGGTTTATGAAGCTAACAGGAATGCAGTCTTTTCTGTTTGTGGCCCAAAAATGATCCCTGTTAAATCTCAGTCCACACTCGTGACTTCCTATCCTGACTTATTTTTGTGTTTTTTAGGTGCACTCAAATGAGGCAGATGTAATTTATGAGCTTTTTGAAAAAGAAAAGCTGGCCAGATTCCCATTTTCCATTGATCAGAATGGGGTTATTTATGTGACTGAGCCATTGGACAGGGAAGAAAAGGATACTGTAAGTAAACATGCACAACCTAACTGATGGGGGGGAGCAGCCAGCTGATTACTGCTGTGGGAGTAAACACAAGAAAGCTGTAGAGGATGGGGGGGGGGGGGGGAGGGAAGAAAAGTTTTGTTTCTTAGTAGATATGAAAGTACATTCATAAATGTAAACAGTTTTCAGTTTGCTACCCTAAGATATTTCTCCATGGGTCTGGTGTAGCGATCACCACCCATAATGTTATGCATAACGTGCAACACAGAACACGCCATGCCGGGGTTGTAGGTGCATAAGCAGAGGGCAGGAACTTTACACATTTTAAATCTAGTCCAGATCCCAGGGACCACAGCAGAGGAGGAGTTCGAGTTGCAGCTGGAATTTTTAAGTTACCCTGAAGCTCCCCATCTTGGGGGCTTCTATGCAGAAAACCCTCTGTCATTTTTTTCTTGGAGAAAATTTGGGGACAAGAAGGCCAAGGATCAGCTATGCTGGAGGAATCACATCTTCGTATATGACAGATTCATTTGTAAAGTGACAAAAATTAGATGTTCCTGCTTTTCATGATTTTTTTTTTTTTGAGAGTAAGTTCATAGGACAGAGAATTTTTCAGGACTCTTCAGTTCTTGTGAGAACTCAGACCTTGGGCACAAAGGCATCATGGAAGAACTCTGACATAAACAGAGGGAAAATACTGAGCAGACAAATGAGAATATTTCATTTGCATGGAAGGCTCCCATGGTTATCCATTTAAATGCAAAAGTGTCACTGTGGACATTCAACACATCTAATCCTGCTACCCTCTTTGCAGTATTTGTTCTATGCGGTCACAAAAGATACCGTGGGAGACCTGGTGGACAAGCCTCTGCAAATTCAAGTTATTGTGAAAGACATTAATGACAATCCCCCTGTGTGTGAGAATGCCCTTACGATATTTGAAGTTCAAGAAAATGAAGGTGGAGGTAAGAAAACATCTTCTACTTGTTTATACACATCATTCTAGTCCACTTACTGTTTCCAGCTGGGTGCAAACAGCTAGAACTTCTTATCCCAAAGAGTAAAATACAGCTATCCTGGAGCCAAGAGCCCCGTTGTTTTTGTTTTGAGAATTCATGTGGCAATGATATCAGTAAACTGAGGAGGACAGACCCAAACCAGTATTATAAAAACAGTGTTCAATTTAAAACATAAATTTGCATTTTCCCATAATTGGACTAATGCTTACAATGTAAACAAAACAACAAACAAACAAAAACTTTTATTACCATTTCAATTGCTATAATTTCAAGAAATACCATTCTAAAAGTGGCTTGAGCCCTTTTCCACCTGTGCTCCTCCAGCATACCACCTCTGACGTCAGTGGGCCATTACTGAAACCTATCCCTAAGTCTTTACATCAGTTATTTGGTTCCAAAGATGAAGTGCCTTCTTCAATAGCACAGTCCTCTTGGACTGCCCCAAGCCCAAACCAGCTGTTAGGGATGTTAAAGGAAAACACTCTAAGAAGCCAAATGATTGTCTCCGTCACAGTGTTTTCCACACAGCTGTGTTCTTATCAACACCCTACTTGCATTGGTGTCACTGTCATCACTGTGCACCTCTGTGGAGAAATAAATGGGAACCCTGCATTATCCAACTGACCCTGATTTCTCCTCTGCCACAGGAAGTACTATTGGCACCCTGCATGCTACAGACATGGATGAGAAGGACACCCTTAATTCTCGCCTGAAGTTCAATATTGAGAGTCAGGTTCCTGCTGTTCCTGCAAGTAATATGTTCATCATTCAGCAAGACACCGGGACTTTGCAGTTAATTGGCTATTCGTTAAACAAGCGAATTGCAGCCAACTATTCCTTGAAGGTGATGGTGTCAGATGCAGGTATGTAGTGCCTGAAGTTATATGTTGAAGTAGTTTTGTTCATGCTGACTTCTCCAACGCTCAGTGTCCAAGGGATAAGAGGAGCCCTAGGGAATTCTAATATCTTCTCTGGAGATATTCAAGGCCCGTCTGGACACCTACCTGGGCAACCTGCTCTAGGGAACCTGCTTTGGCAGGGGGTTGGACCCGATGATCTATGTAGGTCCCTTCCAACCCCTACAGTTCTGTGATTCTGTGAATTCACTGGAAGCAGCACAGGGACTGGCTGGTTCTGGAATTGCCCTTCCTTGTTCTCAAGGTGCAGAGATGTTAATTGTGATTCATAATACAAGTGTGGAAGGAAACCAGCTCTAGGGCAGTGCATGGTTCAACTGGGCTTGTTCGTTAACAAGCAAATCTCTCTGGTAAGATATTTCCTTGCACAGGGGAAAAAAAATAAAGAGATCATATGATTGATTGTTTAGATATTGCATTTTCCCCACTAAATTCTCTCAAAGAGACTCACTGAAGAAACTGCAGTTATTAAGTGCAGCTGCCCAGAGAGTCTAGATTGTGTATTTTAAAAGATTAAGAGCTGAACTTTATCTTCAAAAAAACAGTCTTGTCCATTAGGCAAGTTCCCAGGAGTCCTTTGTGGTTCACTGAATGGAAAGGAAATCAAACTCCATATTAAAGCTTAAAGTTTTGTTCTGGAGTCCTCACAGTCAGGCAAAATTTGTGCTTGGAGGAACTTGTTAGTACATAAAGCAGTGTGACGTATCCCTTAATGAAACAGCATCACTCAGATATGAAAACCTTGCTGCGGGAGAAGCCAGTGAATTGTTTGGGATGCTTGTTTGAATTCCATCCAAACGTTTTTAAATTTCAGCTTATGGAGCAGACATGGAAAACACTAAAATCCAGCTACATTGGAATATCACACAGACAGAGAGAGTATGGTTTTAAAATCACAAATCCCTTGCTATGGTGCCCCTGCTCAGTGAGTGCATAGATTTATGCAAATCTCAGTTTTAAGTTTGGCTATAATGAAAATTAAGATGCTGTCTGATGGCTCACCAAGAGGACACGGTAGAATAATATCCTGAGTACTAGTTCTTATACGTAAAAGTGATGTTGAGAAGGATAACACAGTTCATAGCCAGGACATGGTTAAAAAAAGTGAGGGAAATGAAACAAAAGAGGATGGGCCAATGTTCAGAAAACTGGGAAAGTAAGACAGAGAGTGAGGTTTTCACTGATTACAAGATACTGGAAATTGAGCCATTTTTACAGTAGCAGGGCTCGGCTTGATTCAAGCAATTTGACAGTGCTCACTTTTGCACATAGTGAACCCTTCTGAAGCAAAGTTATTTTTGGCAGAAGAGCTGCTGTGACATTGCTTGTTCTTTTACCATGCAGATTTCCAGACAATCTGTGAAGTGCAAGTACACGTCATCGACATCAACGACCAGATTCCCATCTTTGAAAAATCAGATGTGAGTATTTTTAACACCATCTTTGATGTTCCTAGCAAACTTTTGACGAATGTTTGAGCATGCACTCAATGTCTACAGAAGTCAATGGAAGACTAACCATTTAGAGAACAGGTAACAGAGCAAACCACGAGTGAAACTAAAGGCAAGGTATTGCTGGAAAGCCTGCTTATGAGGTCTGCCTAGACAATAAAGAGTGTGACTGATTCATAATTAATTCTGAAATGCAAGATAATTTGCTGTGCAAAAAACTACGTGTATAGAAAGAAATTTTTCTCTTAAAACTGTTTATTACAGAAATGTACGTTCTGGAGGGAAAAGGAAGAAGAAGAAGCTTTAAAATTTATTAAAATAGCTAAACAGGCAAAAGTTAACATCTCCCAAGTTCACTCCCAGTTATAGTACTAATGCATCCAGAAAACCCCAAAGATGAAATGTACTTTTAGCTTAATGGGAATATAACACTATTTTCTGTAACCAGAAACAGTTGTCCAGCCATCCATGCCCAAAAGCAGACCTGCTGGCCCTTGGTTCAAGAGCAGGTGTTGGGCTGTTGCCTCTTGCTCTGGTGGAGGTGCTGAAGCCTGGCAGAGATCTGCAGACCCTTCCTGACTTCTGTCAAATGGCCTACGTCTTGCTGCAGGCTCTACAGTGGCTGTCATGCCTACATTAGGTGCCTAAGCTCTCCCACTGAGCTCAGAAAAGCTGTCCAGCCTGTCAGGTGTAGGTGGCCTCTTGGGGAAGCTGTATTGGTTTTGGAGCTGTTGACTTTCTCATTAGAAGGTCTCAAAATGAGATTGAGACCTGGTCTCAAAATGAGATTGCTGGGTTAAAGCATGCATCAAATAGAGTAAATTAGGGCTGCTAATGTGGCAATATCACACAGTGCATGGAGCAATTAGATATTTAAGAGCCTCAGTGGCTGGGGTGCTCGGTGGGGACAGAGGTGACCTCTGTGCTGTCCCTGCTGCTGTGAGCATTGCACGTACATGGAGTGGCTCCACCAGAGGAGGTAAAAGCTGCTCCAAATGGTCTGTGACTGCTGCTATACTAGTAGCTTACCCGCTGACAGAGATCCTGTCACCCTCACTAAATGTACAGCTAATAAAGGAGATATAGTCTTGCTCTAGTGCCCTTCTTGCAGCTCTGGGTTCCCCTGTGCAGCAAGGTGGCTCATCGCTACTTCTGAGCTTGTAGCACTCAGCTTTTTATCTGCAGATGGTGCTAGGTGTGTTATGTTTCAATGATCTCTCTCTCCTCAGTATCACAATGTGACTGTTGCAGAAAGTATCCCAGTAGGAACAGTGATATTAGAAATTCAAGCTACTGATATGGACGAGCCTGCCACAGGGAGCTCCTACATCATTTACCAAGTGGAAGAAGGAGATCCAGACAACAAGTTCATCATAGAGACAGATCCTGAAACAAACCAAGGGTTTGTCAAGATTAACAAGGTGAGTAGATGGGTTTATTCTCTTCTCTCTCTCTCTCTACATGTACTTAATTTGTCATATACAGTACTTCACTGGTGCAGTGCTCAGGCACACCTATCCTCCTGCCTTTGTTGTCCCCCACCTACCCCTTGCTGCTGGCCTCTGCTCTGGGCTCTGGATGATGAAGGAGCTCTTTCTGCACCATGGGGAAACATGGCATTCCTTGAGTGACGCAGATTTTCCTTCCTGCTGGTGATCTGGGCCATTACTGGTTTTTGCCACCAAGTGCAAGTGAAACTGACTTGTCTCAGTGCCAATATAGCTAGGCACTTTGTTCCTGCTGAGGCAGACGTTGACTGTGACCAAGCCAAGGTCAATGTGTGCTGAGGTGGGTGATAAATCCCACATGCAGAGTGTTGGAATCAGAAACGCAAGGAACATTTTCCATTGCATCCATGAGTTTCGGTATCAAAAGGGTTCTCCCTTTGAAATTAGCCTTCTTGGAGGCACGTGAACTATGGGTCTGGAAAAATGATCACTCATTTTCCAAGCAGTTACACAGAGTTTGCATCAAGTTCACGTACCTCTGGCCATGGGCAGTGATCAGTGGATTGTCTTTGGGCTCAACCTCAGCATCATTTTTTTCTGAAGATGCAATTGTGAGAAACTTTGTGGTGTAACAACCCTTGCAAGCAGTTCTGTCAGCCAGAGGTCATCCAAGGCCTTCTAGTAAAGAACTATAAATACTATTGCTGTAAACAGGACATAGTTATTAAACTTAGGCAGGCAGGTGGCAACATTATTAGGAAATGCAGTTGCTGAGGAAGCCTCCAAATGGGCATATGGTTTCACTTAAATTGTTCACTGTTTTCAGTGTCATTTTACTCTTAACAGCTCTCCCCTAGTTCCCCTATATCTTCCTTGGGAAGAAGAGGATTTTGCCATTTCTCATGGCCAGAAAGGAAGGGATGCTCTCCTCTGCCATCCGGCAGGGGCACTGGGGTCTCTGCCTGTGGGTTGGTGCCACATCGCGGGTCAGGCACAGTCAGGTGGGCTACAGATGGGAAATGAGAACACCCTCACATCTGCCTGGTGCTTGCTGAAGCAGACAGTGGTGCTATTGCTTAAAACACTTTTTTTTTTTTTTTTTTTTTTTTTTCCTTTTCTGATTTACCCAGCCACTTGATTTTGAAACAGATGAAGTACATAACCTGGTGATCAACGCCACAAACCCCGAACCTCTGGTGTCAGGAGTGCAGTACAATGCCAGCTCCCGCACCCTCTTCAAAGTTTTTGTAACCAACGTGGGTGAGCCACCTGTCTTTCAAAAGCAAGTTTACACAGCAAACGTATCTGAAGACGTTCCTGTAAACACTCTGGTCATGAGAGTGGAGGCCTATGATCCTGAGGGAAATACTGTAAGGTAAAAAAGAGTGACCAAGATTTATTTATTGTATTTAAGATTTAGATTTTTTTTCCTAATAGAGGTACAAGGAAAACACACACAATATTTGGCATTGAAGAAAAGGGTTTTTTTAGAAAAGCTTGCCTGTTCTCATCTTCTGGTGGAAAATCAGGTGTGGTTGGGTGGTGGCTGGTGACCTTCCCGCAGCAGACTGCTGGGCAGTGCTTTTCTAACCATCTTTCTGTCTGTGTTGTGACAAGCATCGCCAGTGGGGCCCTTGAACAAGGAAACTAAAAGTGAGGAAGGCCAATGTATGTCTCCAGGAAAAAGTCAGAGCCGGTTTGAGAATAACAAGGTTTCCAAATACATCTTACCAAATGCCTTTAAGAAATGAATGAATTATGTACTGAAATGATCTCAGGAACCGGTAGGACAGTAGCCAACTTTCACATCATTCAGGACACCACAAAGGGCTTTTATCCACCAAAACACACAACTAATAGCAAAGCTCAGGACTGATAATTCATTTTTCTTTTCTGACTGTCAAAGACTAAAGGTCTACCTCCACCATGGATGCAAAGCTCTTTGTAAGCCAACTCCTGTGCTTTTGAGTGGGATGCAAAACCTCAGACAGGTTCATTTGGAGGCCTGACACTTGTCATACAGTCACCACGAGCCTCTGCCAGAGCACAGATCCACACAGAAAGTTGTGCAGCATGGTATAAATGTATCTTTTCCAGTAGTGTCACACGGAACCGTCTGTGGTTCTTGCTGCACGATTCCCAGCTAGAATGCTGAATAGATCAACCCAAAACAAACAGTCCTTGAGATTTAACTAAAATTGAGCAAAACACCAAGTAGTTAATGGAGTTGCAGAATATGACCATTAGGCCTCCTGTGGATTTTTACTCCCAGAGGTTTCTCATCTGGCTTTCTACTTCCCCCTAACTTTTGGGAACTTAGCATGTTTGGCTTTCTGTCAAGCTGGTTAAACAGTGAGCCATACAGTCCAGAAGCTGTGGGAGATGATGACAGACACAGATGACAGAAATTCATGTTTACATAAACTACATCTATGCTAAAAAATAGGTTAAAAGTAGTATAACAGAAGTTATAAAAAGTAAAAATTTACAAGCATGTCAGCATGCTGTTTTAATGCAATGGGTACTGAAAGAGCAAAAGAATGAAAAAGGTCACATATAGTCAATAAATGGCTTTGTTTTAACTGGGTCATATGTTCATGGTTAAATTTGTATAAGTAAATACCCACAGACCATGTGCTTTTTCTGACTTTTTTTATTTTTATATACTTTTAAACAATAATATACAGGCAATTACGTGGTGATGTTTAAAACAATCCCAAGTTCCTATGGTAATCACAGGCTGCTCCAGACTGGCAGCAGGTGACCTCTGCAGTCTGTCTCAGGGTGCTTGGTCCCTCATTTATGCAAAAAAGGGTGCCTGGCTGCACAGCTCCTCCCACCCCACACACTTTGGCTTGTATCCCCATCAAAACTAAGGCAAGACAGACATGATGGGGAGAGAGAGACACGGGGTTAGGACACAGCATCCCTCTGGACCAACAGCTCAGGAATTCCACGGGTTTTGCAGTTACAAGGCAGGTAGAGTTGCAGCACATATAAGCTGGAGGAGCCGTGGCATTCCCATAGTTCTGCTCTCATTCTCTAGTGTCTGAATTTAATCCCCACCAGAAATCGATGGGTTTGGCCTCCCTTCTTCTGTATGTCCCTCCTGTATGGCTGTACTATTAGGACTCTTTCAAGAACCCTTTCTTCAAGTACAATAGCAATCTAGCTACTTGCATATAATCAATAAAGGATATGCTTTGTCAACATTTTTTCCTGGTTTGGAATAATGTATGTGATTTTTTCCTATTTCCTTCCAAAGTTACTCTTTAGAAGGTGATGTGAAGAAATGGCTGAAGATTGATTCAGCCACCGGGAATATATACACTGCTTCCGCTTTGGATCGAGAATACAAAGAAGTGTACAAAGTTGATATTGTTGCATCAGAAACAAGTAAGCTATGAAATGGCTACATACACACACAGAGGAATCCTCTGCCCTTACTGCTTTATGAGTAATTATTGTACTGCCCGTGACTTCAGGAGCACAGGGTAGCAAAAGTGAGTGCATGGAAAGTACAGGAATATGTGATGCATCTTTAGAAGATAAATTCCTTAATAATTTAACTTTTTTAAAAGACATTTTGGTCTGGCAGATAATGAAGATTAAAACAGCTTTCATGCAGTTATCTATCAAATGCCATTATATTTGCATGAACAACATGGCATACAGTGAAGACCATAATTTCTTCAGTGTTTTCAGCATCAACCTTTTTTTTTACCATTATTTTCCTCCACACATATAAAATGTAGTATACTATATACACATATAAAATATAAAATACTCTTTCTTGTAAGTGTATTTAGGCTTCCTGAAAATATAACTGGAGAGTAATTTGTAACCTTGCATAGAATTTCATTTTATTATAAATAAATCTAATACATTAGTTTGTCTGAAATACAGTAAGGCTCCTGGTTCCAGCCATTTGGATCTTTCAGATAGTCCAGCTGGGGAGATTTCATTGCGTATTTTACATAAAATAGGGATTAAAAAGTCTGGACTAATCTGACTGAATGAGGTGTGGTTTCCCTTACTAAACACAGATAAACAATATTGCTGGCCACTCTTCTGGGGGACCTGGGTAAAGATGCAGTTATTGTATGTCAGGAAGAAGGTGTGCTTCCTCAAACATTGAGCTGGCGAGGGACCAGTCCTGCAGGAATGGCCAGGAGAAATGACAGGGCTCTGAGAGCTTTTCTTGGGTCTCTTGTCATGGCCCTGGAGCAGAATATTGACTTGAATTTCCTATATACAGAAGAGAGATGGGAAACTTTTGGAGTTTCACACTTAAAGAAGTGTTCCAAAGAATGAATGCTCTGACCTTGGATATGACCACTTACCTGATACAGTGGTCTAGCTGCCTCCTTTTGCTTGGTACTGTTCTGTAGTTAGATGGGGGCAAACAAACCACACCTTTTTAGAAAGTGGTAGTAGCTAACAGGAGTCCCTCAGGACCTCCTGAGACCTTACTTCTGTGTTCTGCAGAAAAAATACCACCTCCCACCCCTGCCTGATGGTGTACCAGGTGATACGAGGGTGTATCGTACAGGTGATACATATACGATAGCTGCAAATGCCACAATCCAGCCTCTAAGTCCAACCTGTGACTTTTAACCTTGCACTCTGTTAAACTCTACAGATAATGCTGCTCAGAGATCCAAAATACCCTTCGTATTACACTTAAACGATGTGAATGACAACCCTCCGCAGTTAGTTATGGATTATCCTACCTTCTTTTGCCACCCGGTTCATGGAGGAGAGAAAGCACTAATTCAAGCTACTGATGTTGATGAACATGGATTTTTCCCCAGACTTACTTTTTCTCTCGGGGATGATACAGCTACAAGAACTAATTGGGAAATCTCAAAAGTCAATAGTAAGTTAATAAAGCTATTCTTGTAATGATATGGGATTCTCTAAGTAATCTGGGAAATGCATAGAAATGTTGAATTCCTTTCTATTCATACTTTTGCATATCTAATATTTCAGGTAGAAAAAAATGTAAGTTATTGAGAAATTCCATACATTTTGGCATGTATTTATTTGAACACCTAAGTCATTTTTTCTTCAAGAGATAACATTTAGTATGCTGCAAGCTAAAATTTTTCTAGTACTTAGGAGAGAAGAAAGATGTAAGAATAAAATGTACTGCATGCTTAAAAGAATACAAGATGCTGGCTTAACGGGACCTTTGGATTGACCCCACTGGATGTTATACTCTTACATTTCCAAGTTTTAAAGCATCTTAGATGTGATATAAGTGCACTAGAAAGGTGGTGGCTTCTACTAAATTGTCTTGGGAACAGTTTAAGTTGGTTGTGGCTTATAAAAGTATGTGATGATTCTCTTGGTTTAGATGTCATCATAGCACTGTAGTACTGCCCGAGATTAGATTTGGCCCACTCTAGAAATTAAACAGGAAATTCTCTGAGCGTATGACACAGAAGGCTAGACTAAGCATTCAGGCAGTCCGTTTTGACTTGAAGTCTGCAAACCAGTGAGATCTCAGAAGTCAAGGAGGGAAACAAGGAACTACCATCAAGAGGAAAGCAGCCTTAAGAAAGAACTCTTGCAGCTGTAATGAATGTTGACCTAAATTTTGTGCTTGAGCTGACACAAATATCCCATTTTTTAATTACAGATACGTATGCTCACCTCTCTCCAAAACATAATAACTTTGAAGAGAGAGTGTACATTGTTCCAGTGATAATTAATGACAATGGAAACCCACCTTTGGAAAACAAAGTGAATCTTGAAGGTATGCTATGCACAGCTACTATTTCAATATGCAAATATTATTTCAAGATAACAGTAATACATAAGAATAATCAAGCTGCACTACTAAACTTCTTGTTAACTTCATGGCATTTATTTTTGCAGTAAACGTCTGCCAGTGTTCAAGTGAAAAGTCATGTTTTATAAAACTACAGCATGAGAACTCCAAGCCAAGTGTTGGCCAGGCAATTGGGATTCTTCTTGGTGTCCTGCTAATTATTGGTAGGTGACTTCTTAGCTGGTATGAAGCCAGGTCTCTGAGATGGTGCTGCTGCACTTCTGACACTGATTCACTCCTTTGGTGAACAGATTTCATTAATATTGCAGAATGAGCAAAAAAGCAAAGATCTCATATCTGAGATCACGATCGGTGCAAACTTAAAAGGTTTTGGTCATAGGGCTACCTTTTTTTTTGGACTGTGCCTCTGCATGCACATACCATGTCACAGCAAGCAGTTATAACAAAAGAAAATGCTGCAGCGGTAGTACATTGTGACTTCACTGCTAACTACCACCTTTTTCCTGTCAGAGAATGGACTGGAACCCCATCTTGGGCTTTCAGATTAAAGTGAAAATAGCAAAGCATCCAAGAATGTCATGCTATTTACTGTCTGTAAATTTCCAGCCCATTGCTACCCATAGCTTATAATTACGATTTCTTTCACCTACTTCAGCTTTGCAGGTTTACATATACCAGTGGGAGAATTGCTTAGAGCTGTGGGAAACTGGCATTTACATTAGCAAAGTACGATTATATTGTTAAGTAGTACTAAACAGTATTGTGTTCTTATAGGCGTGACCTGATACAACTTAAAGGTTTAAAACCTTTTTCCAAAACAAGACAAAAACCTTTTTTGGTATTCTTTTTATGAACATATGTGCAAAAGTAGTGAGCACTGTTGATGGGATCCAGTTCCCTAGGAAATGAAAAGCAAAAAGAATTCAGTGCATTATGCCATGTGATTTTTGACTGTGAAGATCAGAAGCACTAGACTGGGAGACTGAGAATGAGCCATGGAGAAGGAAGGGATTGTGAAAGACCCATGGAGAAAATCAAAGCAATTAAACGCTTTACAGACCTCATATTCAAAAGAGTAGGGTGAAATTGGAGGATGAAGGGGAAAACGAAAATGAAATAGAAGAACAAACAAACAAACAAACAACAAAACAAAACAAAAAAAAAACAAAGAAAAAAAAAACAAGAACTTATGTAAGTAATAATTAATACAGTTTGAGAAGAAAAGAGAACGAGTCCCTGAGAACAAGTTCCTCTTCAACACCTAAAAAGACAAAGACAAACCTCTGTGCTAACTTTTCTTTTGTAATACACAAACCCCTAAAGCCAGGAAAGGAGAAAAGAATTGATTCAAAGAACCTAAAATGGAAGAAGCCATGCTCAGACCAAGCAATTGACAGAGAAAACCTTCAATATGCATCTTTATCATTTCTGTTCAAGCTTCTCAAATCACTTGTTTTCTCATGATGCCTTAGTCTGATCCTTTGCTTAGCATGGAGTCATATAATAGTGAAAATTATGTTGGGTAATTAACTAAAGTTATTTTCATTGCAAGAGAGCCAGCCAGCATTAAAGAGCATATTAAAAGTTTTTTTCTGCATTGTAACTTAAGAAAGAAATATTCAGTGAATGTAGCTTATAGAGGATTTTTTTAAGATTTCCTGAAATGAGTATATAGGGAATATAACATATTTTTTTCCACTTTAAAAGCAAAATCAGATGATAGCCTCTGAGGTGGACTTAACAAGGATCTGGGATCAGATATGGGCAAAGAGAAAAGAACGAAGGAGGTGTCTAAAAACTTTTTGAAACTTGGGGATATTACAAATGTTGAGTTTGACCATGAAGCTCCAAAGATATGAATGTAAAAACAACCGTATCTTGAAGGCCTGTCTGACACAAGAATGAATTCTTGCATGAGCTAAAGGCTGTCTCAGACCTCAGCACCTGTTGTGACATGCATAATGATCCTCCGTAGTTTTACTTTCTTTAAAAGAAACACAAAGCATAGACAGAGGAAACTAAGGTACAACAAAACAAAAAAAAATGAACCACAAACCCTCAGCCAATTCAGTCTGATGGGACTTTCATTAAAATAAAATTCCTCGTTCTTGGGAGGTGTTTCTCCCTTTGAGAAGATGGTGGGAGAATGACAGAATTACAGAATTGTTGAGGTTGGAAGGGACCTCGGGAGGTCATCTGGTCCCACCCCCTGCTCAAACAGAGACACCTACAGCTCAGGGTCCTGAGCCCAGGACCACATCCAACTTGGCAGATACTGGGTGTGCTCTTTGATTGACTGCTCAGGTACTACAAATACAAATACCAAATATGAACAACTACAGAAGAGATATTCAGAGCAATGAAGGGGGGAAGGGGAGCAGCAGGGCACTTCCATGTAATTCAGTACAGGACCAACGGGATGTTGAAAGTGAAAGATAATCTAACATCAATAAAGAGGAGATATATTTACATTCAGTGTAACAAGCTCATTTTGATTTTAAAAGGATCAAACATATATATATATATACATATTTATTTACATAATATGCATATTTTCTCTGCATATATATATAAATGATTAATGAAGACATTCACAGACACTTTAGATTGGATATGACAAATGATGATAAAGGGTATAAGCAATACTAATTCAGGGCAGAAGCAAATCCCACTCATTCTCAACCATAGGTGAACAGATCTCTGGGATCCATCAGTTATTCTTAAGAGATACAACGGAGTTCCATAAGGAAAGAAATTTCCCTGTCAGTAGTCTTAGCTCTGCTGTGACAGAATTGCCACTCCATTGGGGAAAACAAACAAACAAACAAACAAAAACAAATAAAAAAGGGACTATGATTCACGACAATTAATCACTGCTCAAAGGAAGGGGGGCTAAAAAAGATACTTTGTCACCTGGTCAGGTACCAGAGGAGAAGTTCTCCAGGGGAAGTCTCCTGAGTGTTGAGGCATCTCATTCTCCTCACCAGTGTCTCAGGTCCCTGAAAGTGCTGTTGACCCAACACTACATGGTCATTCCCCAGAGCCATTAGGTTCCATACAAGATGTAAAGCAGTTTGTATATTGCAGTATGAGCGTCAAACCCTTTGCTGATATACCTCCTCAGGATGTTTTCTGTTTGCTTTACTGATGAGTGCTCTCTTTTTTTCCAGGTGCCATTATAGGGGGTGTATTTTTCCACATGAAGTACAAACAGAAAAATGAAAAGAAGAGCCAACAGAAAGATGTAAAGGATCAGACCGAATGTGAAGAACTGAATAAATGACTGTAGATTTTATCAAGAGAAAAATGCCCTTTGGGTTGGGAAGAAGTGGCCTTTGTATCTCCCAGAGCCCTGAAGTGTATTATCATCAACTGAGGATACAAGCATGCAAAAGCAGGCTCCCAGGGTTTGGTTCTCACTTTCATAAGTAATACTATTCAGTCACATAACCAAAACCAAAGATACACTTCAGCAGCAGCCATTACTCACCAGCTTTGACAAGTGTTAACTCATGATACCTCCAAATGCTGAGCTCCTGCAAGGATCAAATGCATGGATCCAGTCATTGTTCGGCAGCTAAAGTAAACATGGGCTTTGCAGAGGACTACACTTTATCTGACTGCATATCTCTGGCTCAGTAAGTAACTGAATAGCAGAACACGGATTAAAGTCCTGTGCTACATTTGAAGATGTCCCATGAAGTAGCAGGAGTCTCTGACTGTCAGCAAAGTGGCTCCCAATCATTGCAGTCTGTAATCTGCCCTGGGTAACACCTGCTTACATTTTTCTGGTGACTTTTTGCTAGCAAGATTCACTGGCAATATGACATTTCAGTTATGATATCCAGGGTATAACCAGTTCATGAAGTGCCATGGCTTGTCATTACAGTTTTGAGGTTAAAAAAACACATGTTGAAACATGTGGGAATTGGGTGATGTGCTGTTTTATCATACTGCTGCCAATATTTTGCTTGCCCCCTAAATACTTGATAAGAATAAAAATCTTCATTAAAAGTTTTAGAGTCTATTTATTTTTAAGAAGAGACAGAGAGACCGTGCCTGAGAGAAAACCATGGCTGATTGATTATCTATTGTATTTAACCTTTACTTTCATATCGTACAGATGCAAAATGGCTCTCAGGTGGTATATGGCTGTCTGATTCCAAATGCAGTGATTGCTGGAGGCACGTGTATATTGGTTTCAGTAAATGTCTCTGGGCCCGGGATGACACTCAGGGAAGGAAAGCCTTCCTCCTGACAGCATGCCTATAGAAGGGCATTTCTGGTGACAATTTGACGGAGACTTTTCTTTTAAGCTATAAATAAAAGCTGACAAATATTGTGCTAAACTGAAAAAGACAATATACTTTTGAAAACATTGTAGAAAAGGTCATATGGAAAAGAGTATGCTTGTTTATGCACAGTTTTTCTTTTTTTTAATAACTTTTGCATGCAGCACAGAACTAGAAAGAAAAGAGCGCTTTTTTGGTAGCATTGCATTATAATAGGTTTTCCTAGAATGCTGCCAGCAAAAACTGTGCTTTTGGGCTTCAGCAACACAACCCAATTGTTGTATCTCTTACCCCAGCTTCCCCAGCTGTCAGAGCTCTGTTATTTGCTGTGGGGCTCGCTGCTGGAATGTATTTATTTTATGATGGGAATGCAATCCATTATATTTGGAAAGTATGACATTCAATTACGTCAGTGTGTCCAGGGACTGGGATTAGTATATTGTTTTATAAATAAAGGAGGCAAAGTTCAGGAACCATTGTACTTGTGTATATCAATATGGCTTTATCTGAAGATGGGGAAAATGTGCAGCTTTCCTCTTTGTTTTATCTCCCTGACCTGTCCTGTTTGCTTATTTTACCAAACAGAACCTCCTATTTTCATCAGTTTCTTTTCTAATAAATGGTCAGAAAAAATTCTTGCCTAATTTACCTGCACTCCTGTCACCGAAACACATCACTGTGGGATGGTGAAAGGAATGCAGGTAAAGTAGGCAAGAAATTTATTGCAGGACCTCATCCCTGCCCTCAGCCTATGGAGGCATTGCAGCAGTTTCTGTACCTCATGGGCTAAATCCCCACAGCCTTTTGCCCCAAGATCCATGGACAGCAGAGCTTCCAGGACAAATAAAACCATCCCCCTTTCTCAGGGTCTTGGCCACGTCTTCAGTCCTTGAAGGCTTTGGTCTCGGTGTACTTTTTTCTGCCTGCAGCAGAGCAGAGCTGGGTCCAACACCATCCTGGCCACCTCACCCCAGCACCAACCTGCACCTGAAGTCCCCTGCTGCCAAGGGATGTGTCACATCCATGCTTGCAGGGGCACTAGCTAAGTGCTGTGACAACTAGCTGGCCTGTAGCTGGAGCAGGGGGCACAGGGCACTTAGTGCTTCTTGTAGCACGTGTTAGTTAGCCCTACCCTCAAACAAACAAACACAACCAAAAGAAAAAAAATCCAACCCTGCCCAAGTATTCCCATTTCCTTCACCCTGCCTGCCTGCCAGGACTTCATTCCCAGTCCTCTGAGGGTTGATTTAACCCACTCCATTTTCCTCCATTTTCCTGTCTCTTTTGGGAGCCAGACAAAAGCTGTCACCCAGCCTTAACCTTGCCCTGCAGCAGGCTGCTGTCCCTGGCCTGCTTTCCAGAGGACAAATTCAGTTTTCTTTGGGTCTCTGGAGAGGGAGAGAAGCAATGTTTGTTATTGTTCCTTCCCACCATGCTTCTCCACCAACCCCGGCTGGTTCCCAGGTCCCCCAGGAGCAGCATATACGGGGGTGCTTTGCCCCTGTGGATTACAGTTTGCTCTGAACTCAAGCTTTAAGAGACAATAACTTCATTCTGAGCTCCTCAAGTTCCTGTCAATGTCTGTTGGTCACTGCATCCTCCAAAATATAGTTCCACTGAATCCTCTCAGTAAGGATTAACAACACATAAGCTGTACTTTACGTGTAAACGTGTAAAGATGCAGACAGCACAGAAAACAGAATTCAGGACAAATCTCTACATGATAGCTTTCTGAAGTTGACCACATTAATTTTTAAAAAAACAACTTTGAAATATTGGCCTACATTCATTTTTAATGCCTGAATAATACGCATGACATCCATGCATGACTTGCACCCATATAAGATCCACTACAAAGAAACTTGTAAATTCTGCAAGCATCAAAACTGGATCAGTTCTTTAAATGCCTGATACTTAAAAGAAAATAGTAGAGAATCTAAAGCTCTCCTACTTTATATCCACAAATTATTAGGACAACTTTATACATTGATAGCAGAAGAACACATTTTGATCACTTTGGACTTCAGATACAACCTTTCTGCCAAGAACAACACCACACAAGAAGTCCAGTGATGAAATCTGCTGAGAACATGTCTTCTGGCACTGTTCCTTCCCATGGCTCCTCCTTTAAGTATGCAACATCTCATTACAGGGTTCAAAGAGAGGAAGAGATGTTTCAATGCATTCTAATTCTTTTCTACAAGATTAGAGACTTATCAGGGCTTTAATTATCTCCAGGCTTAATGGCATACATTAATTAAACTGTCGTTAGGCCTATTTTTCAACCCTTTGGTAAACACAAACTTGAAAAGTACAAAGAGGAATTTTATCTGGATTTACAGAATGAATGCCACAGAGCAGCAGCTCTTGGGGAAAAAATCTATTAAAAAAATAAAAAGCTGGTTTAAATCCATGTTTTGAAGTATAGTTCATCAGTTCTTCTCACACGATCAAATTGGGGTGAATTCACCCCACATAGCTACTGTGGTGCCTATCAGTGGGGCTAAAGATAGGGCACCCCCAGTGAGCCACTGGCGCTACTGGAGAGACAGACCCTGTGGTATATCAGTATATGAGAAATGCAGAGAGAAGTGTGTCCTCTCACTTGTAAAACAGCTCTGTAGTGAGCTGGACTGATAGAAAGGCAATTGTCATGTGGATAGCACAGAGGACATTTAGGTGGGACTCAGTAGCTGACCTGTAAAGGGAACTGACTTTGGCTGAAGGAGGATGGAGGCTCTCCCGTGCTCTCTGTGGAGCAGGTAGGCTGAGACGCACCTCGCTAGGAGTTTGAGAAGACTTTACATTAACAGAAAAAACATGGCTTTATTCCTGGAGTTATTTCATCCAGATTTACCAGAACTGGGAGCTGAAATTAGGGAATTGCTTGTGCAAATGAGAACAAGGAACCACAAAATGCATAGTTACTGCTCCTTTTAAACACCAGAGATCTTGTACAGTCTCTAAACCTTATTCCAATGGCATTCACTTCCCAGACATGTCTTTCTTTCCTGTTGGTTGACTTTGGGCTTTGAACAGAGGAAATGTGCAGCTTAAACTGCAAGACAATGTCCCAGAGCTACAGGTCACTGCCACAGCAGGGGAACATCCTCTGTGAGCTCAGAAAGGGGAGACACCACAGCTTTTGACCAAAGGGTTACAATGATGTACATGAGCATCCATCAGTGCAGGAAAAAAACATAGAAATATTCAGAAAAATGGACAACAGTATAGTGTCAAGGACCCTAGGCTAGGAAAAACACTTCCAGATTTTTAATTACATATTCCAAAAGCTAAACAGAAGATTAAAAGGAAAACAGCAGCAGAACTTTGAACTCCTTGCTGAACAGTATGTTCCTCCACTGATAGCAGAAGATCGTGCAGCGCAGGGAGATGAACTAGCTGAGCCTGCTCTGTTTACAGCCTGGGGGACAGAGATAGGCCATGAGTATGGCTGCAAAAGGATTTCATGCCATAGATGAATGCAAGGAGATGAAATCTCATGCGTTTGCAGCCGGGGGGGATGACAACTATTACTGCTATGAGCTCCATGTATGCGTACATCCAGCTCATTTAGTTATTGTCTGAGTATCCTAAGTGGACTCCTCTGACCATTCCTAAGCCATTCCATAAGACCTATGTCAATGCTGAAAAGGGAATACGGCCAACAAATACATTTCCACAACTTCCTATTCCAGCACGTTGCTCCTCAGGACTAACATCTAACTTGCAAGTGCTCTAGGGAAGTGTAGGTCTGGCACATCACTTGAGTTACAACTCAGGAAAACTTCTCAGTGAGTTTGTAAGAGCAGAAAACCTCCTTTTCCCAGCCAGCTGAGCAGACCAACAAGTGCTAGGCACTGGTAGAGCTAGTGCTGGGTTGTGCCACACTGCTCAGTCTAGTGAAGGATTACCAGAAGAGATGATGGTGGGAGAACATCAGGTGGCAGAAGAAACAAGAAGGTGGCACCAAGCAAAACATGCTGAAAAATAGGAGCAGAGGTGTACTCAGAGCCCCAGGTGCAGACTTGTGTGACTGCACCTGAAGGCAGTGAAGCTGAACCAATTGTCCTTCCTGAACCACCACTGTCTTTCCTACCTGGCAGGAGGTCACTGAACTTCAGGACACGGATACATCCTTTAGGGCCTGCTGGCTGCCAAAGAGCTAGATGCGGCAAGTGCGGTGGCTTCGGGGGCTGGGGCATTTCCTGGTGCCATCCCTCTGAAGCTCCTTTCACTGATGCCTGCCGCTGCCAGACCTGACTGGGAAGGCGCCTGGTTTTCTTTCACTTTTGGCCAACATCTGAAAGGCTATGGATTTTTTTTTTCTTGCCCTCTGGATAACTCTGTTGATGTTAAAATCTACTCTTATGAAACTTTTTCCATTTCCCCAGGAAATATTTTGTGTTAATATATTCTTATTGACTTTATCTGCTATGCATTTTGCCAAGTCTAATTTTTAGAGCCTTACGTTTATTGTCTTAGGCCCCAGTCATGAAGTGTTTTGCTGGGCTCCTTTTTTCTTTTTTCTTTTTTTTTTTCCATGAGGCACAGTGCACTTCTTTCAAGCGAGGCATGGCTGGGAGCAGCTTGTGATTGCTGTGTAAGCCAGGCTGGCAGTGTGGTCTAGCAGACAGGGTGAATGTGCAACAGATAGGGCAACTTCCTACGTGCTTACATCAGAGGGGCTGAGGGCAGGAGAAAGCTGAATGATGCTTAATTAGTTGTGATAAGATAGAAACAAGAAGGGAACACATAGGAAACACTAGGCAGTGACAGCTCATGCTTATGGGTATGTGGGATCAAGTACTAGTAAAACATTTTGTACCCACAAGTCATTTACTTAAAAATACCATGTGTTTTAGGAGCACCCTGGTTGCCTGCAGATTGGTCAGTGACTCATCTCTCTTACATTCCCTGAGCTCTGTGACAGGGTGGGTGATGGAGATCCTGGGCAAAGGAGATCTGACCACCCCTGTGTTGGAGCAAGTCACAATGCCCCCTCCCCAGGCCTCTTCCACATCAGTCCACATGCTTGCTTAGTTTTTATTTTAAAGCCTGGATCCCAAAAGCTTCAAGCTGTAGTTGCAAAGGCAGATGTCTTCTCTACACAACCTACAAAAGCAACATCAGCAGGGGAATGCTCTTTAAGTCAATCTGTGGAGATTCATCACCTGCAGCCCCGACTCCTCCTCACCTGCTGGGCTGAAGCCCCCAGGAGGCTCCTCTCATGCTGTTTGCATGATGATATACCCAGCTCTGACAACGGTGCAAACTCTGCATGGCCCAAGCAAACTCCAGACACAGCCACCAACAAGCTGAAGTGGTATGAGGGTGGCCCGAGGGGTGGCCAACCCACAGCGGAGGGCCTGGAGCACCCAAGAGCTCTGCCCAGAGAGGCGATGCTGCTGGCCAGAGCCACGAGGTGCTGAGCAGCTCCGTGACCACGCAGAAGATGTTCAGTTTGCAGGGAGCTGGGGAAAGCTGCTCTCCCATGGGCCAGGGAGGCGTTATCACAGCAAAGCTGTGACAATAGACACTTTCGCAGACTATTTGGAGCTCAAGATACCCTGGACATTTAAATATTATTGATATTGATACCAGCAGCCTCCAGAGCTTGTTTAATTTGCACGGGGCTATAACCCAGACCCAGCCTGCCTTTGATGTGCATTCTTGCATATGCACGAAGCACATTCATTTCCTTTTGCAGTGTTTTTCTTTGCTGCTAGAAAGGCTCTAGGCCTCTCAGATGGGCCTGTGGCTGTTCAAACAGTGTCAGTACTTTTCCTATCACTGAGAGTCTTAAACAAGCTCTGCTAGTTTTCTTCTGCTCTGCATACCAGCCTTTTACCATGGTCAGAGAATCTTAAATTCCCACAGTATGAGCTACGGCTTCTCTTCAGAAATTACCCACCATCACCACTGCAACCATCCAAAATACCTGCCTGAAAATCGAATCCTTGGCAACACCCACCATGGAGTCCTGCTTTCTAACACTATAGTATAAAACAGGGCTTCCATCTCCAAAAGTGTGCCACCAGAGCACAATAAGGAGGAATAAAATGAGGTGTAAGCATGACTCTAATATATTCTGAAGATGCTCTTAATCTGCACATATTTGTACGTGGCAATGTTAGCTGGAGTTAGCCTTAACAAAGAAGTGTTTCCATAAAACACTTTTGCAATAAAAGATGACATGGATGGGAGAAGAATCCGTTCTCAGGCATCATACTGTTCCCTGTGGCACCTCTACTTGTGCCCTTGTTTGTTTTTATATGACACCCACAGCAGAATTACTATAACTAACTTGTCAGGGGCGTTGCTGTTTCTCAAGGTGTACCACCATGCCTTTGGAGGGTGGTGGCATAAAAAGACAGGCAAATGTGTTGAAACTGATGTGTGTTACCAGGGATGCAGGGTAAAGCAGCTAAAACTGGAGGAAAGCAGAATTAAAAGGAAGTAGAAATTTGGGTTCAATGCCAGGGTGGAAGTGTCTGTCCGATGGACAGGCCTGTGGTTGAGGACCTGGTCATGATTTGAGAGATCAATGAGCCTTGAGCATGGCACATGAAATAGAATCACAATCACATTTAGGCAGCTGAACCTCATGACCCCAGACTTTCTGGCACTCAGCCCCTGCAGTGAGACCCGTGATAGCTGCATTATGTACCCCCTGCCCACTCTTGTCCCTTTGCTCCTGGGAGAGGGCCTGCATCATACTGGGGAAGGAAATGTCTTCTGCTCATGTCCAGAAACAGCCCACAATGCCATAAGCCTTTCTAGTCTGTGTATGTGGGAGCTTGTGACAGGACCTTCTGGGGTTCAGGATGTGTTTAATTATTAACCTTTCATGACCATAGATAATGACTAACGGGGGAGGAAAAGGAGGAGGGTGTGAGCAAAGTTAAGCATTGAAACATGACAGTCCTTCCTGGATTGAAGGAAAGTGACTGGAGTTGGTCAAGGAAACACAATGAGCCTCATTGCTTTAGCTGAAAATGGGTTCAGGTAGCATGGGCAAGTGCATCTGTGCTTCGGGGACTTCTAACACTTACCTGTCTGCTGGAAAATCAGGAGCTTTCAAGGAGGAGCAGTTCAGAGGTTCTTGCCAAACTGTCTTGGCATGGTGGCCATGCTGGGGATTCAAACAGACCTACTGAGAGTAGGGTGCAGGCAGGGAGGAAACCCCCAGCTGGTGAAGAAGCACCCCAGAAAGTGAAGGCATTGAAGGCCTCTTCCAGAGCAAGTGTGGCCAAGGGCTGGGTGGCCACCACATCGCTTCAGTGAAAGTTCAAGAGGGCAGTGGTGTTACCTGATTTCCATTGCAGGGGGCTAATTGACAGAGCTGTGTAGATGAAACTGAAATTCATATATTTTTGAAGACTAAGGATTTACTGCCAGACATAAGAAATGAATGTGTCAGCCTGAAATTACTTTGACTGACACCACAGGGAACCAGATGCTCTAAAGAGCAGTGGGCAGTAGAGGATCCTTGCACAGAGCCACCCAGTTCCCAGGACAGTGCTCACCACTTACAATCTTGTGATCAAGGTGTTTCAGAGATGGTTTCTGAAGACAGAGCCACTGCAGTCTGGGAGAAACCAAGGGCTGTGGGCCCCTGTGGAGCAAGTATGAGCTTATGTACAGCATGAGTAAGTAGATATTCAGATCTTAGGTTTGTATGTCTGGCTGCCAGAAGTTGCCCCTGTTCCAGTATTTCCAACCTAAATTGTACCTGTAGAAGGAAATCTCCCCCTTTTTAATGATAAAGCAATCTTAATTTAAATCCAAGACAGCTGTTTTTGTCTGTCAAGGTAGGGCAGATCTGTGCAAGGATTTTTACTAGAACTGTCTTACTCGGATAATTCCAGTGGAATGACTTCTATAAATTGTACATTTTTTCAGCGTGGTAACTGGGAGGTCTCAGAACAGTGCAACTCGCATTTTCCCCTTGCAGGGTGTTTGCCTTGCTGTTTTGATTACTTGGCTGATAAGCAAGTTACAGGAATCTAAACAGCGAGGAGAACAAGGACCATGCTGCCCGTTGCTTTGATAGCACAGCCTAAACTGAGCTAGAGGCATCTGCCCCCCACAAAGAAGAGCTCTGCCGGGTTTCTGTGTGTCCACACAGGGAGGAGGTGACCATCTGCTTCAGCTGCTCCAAAGCAAAACATGTTTCCCTGGAACACTGAATCCGTCACATTTTGGAGCATGCGGTTAGAGGGGTCACTCACTTGAAAGGCCTTTGATGGACCCGTAATATAAGTCAACGAGGAATTTATTTATTTTTTAACTGTTTGGAGCAGTAGCCAAGAGCACAGTTTCGTAACTGTGAACCAGAAGAAGAACGTCTATGGTCCCTTGGAAGATGTTATGCAGCTCAGAAATACCATGTCTGTCACATTTTTCTGACTAGATAGACAGAATATCTTGACGAAAATGTCCCAGAGCTCAGGAAACATGAAGATTACATTTCTAGCAAAACAATTGAATCTTGTGTCACTATACATAGATCTAACGCTAAAATTTTATTGATAAAATCCTGGAACGTTACCGGACATTAAAGACATTTGGGTATTTCAAGATACCAAAATGTCTTTTTCAGATGTGGAATATGGTCTTCCATTCACTGCCCTGACAGATGGTGGTACTTTCCCTGAAAGCCAGCTTTAACTTTAAGTTAAAGACTTCTGCTGCCTTTAAATATTTAATGATAGCAATTTAAAGAGAATATCCTCATCACTTTTAGGGCAGAGGTGAAGATAACTCCAGGAATGGATATGACAAAAAAAGATGACAAAAATTGCTAGAGGGGCTACCTAAGGGGGTTACCTGAGAGCATCTGCTTACATGTGAATGCAGATGTGAATACACAGAATGCAGATGGCAAGTGGTGACACTGAAGGTGGACACGACATGCAAAATGGCAGACACTAGCGTGAGAAGAGGAGCAGGAAAAGTGCGTTAGCACTAGAATAAAACAACAGTTTGGATTTGGCTATCTCTAGTGTTATTGAGAGAAATACTGTCAGTGAGGAAGAAAGAGAGAAAGAGCAGAATTATTCAGGAGTACAGAGAGAAAATAAAGAAATAAAGAGAGTATCATTGCACTTAATAGAAGAGCACCCATTTCCACCAAAAATAAAGGAAGATAAAAAGATACGAGAAGATAAAGAAGGTAACAGGTTGTTGATAAATGAATGCTTATGAGAAAGGTTTTGACATGCTGAATCACTGACAGACATTTGCAGAAAGATTACAGATGCTGTATCAGTAGCTAGTATCAAGTAGTACTAGCATCTGAAATACAAGTGTTTCAGCTAAAAAATCAGCTACAAGCTTTGGGAGAAAGTGCACGCTTCATGACAGGTTTGAGAGTAGATGATAAAATTAGAAATACCAGAGGACAGAAAGTAAAGAATAGCAAAAGGATTGCCATAAAAAAGAAATTAGAAAAAGAAAGCAAAACGAAAGGGTTGGCTAATCTGACCAATAAAATACAGGGACAGTTTAAGAACCTCAGAAGCCAAACAACAGCATGGAGGAATTTGGCCTACCCAGGTAAGGCATCAAGCCTGATATAGCAGAAGCATGGTGAGACAGCAATATGTTATGGATATAGAGGGGCAGGTGCCTATAATAAAGGTATAGATAAAGGCATATCAGACATACAGATATGTTATTGTGCACTGGTGAAGTTAGACACTACTGAAACAAGAAGACATAGAAGGGATAAAGCAATCTATTAATGTGCAAGCCATTCAGGAAAGGTTAAAAAGACATGGTTATAGCTGGGAACGTCTTGGGTCTCCAGAATTAAGTTTAGATTTGGATAACGATCTCTATTGTTAACGAGTGAAATAGCATCAGCAATGATGCAAATCAGCAATGATACAAACATGGGAGGCATGTGGTGTGTTTGTTATGATCTCAAGAAGTTAAGCTGAGGTCTGGTAGCAGACCACATGTACAATCTTAGTCATCGGACTGCAGCAGAACATAAAAGTTTAGGATGCAAAGACTCAAACGGGTGTAATCATGTGAACATACTCTTATTCTCCTAATTCAGCTTGGAGAACAAGCTCTACTACAGCCTAGATATTCTTAGATATGCTAGCTGGAAGGTGCCTTCAAAAAGTTACTAAAAAAAATAAGCAGCAGTTTTTTGGACTTGACTTCAGTAAGTAGGAGGAATCCATAGAATGCATGATTATAAAATATAATTTTATAAATAATATTCAAAATTTAAGTTTTCTGGAAAGACTGTCAAAGAGAGGCCTATAGACAAAGCTTACAAGTCCTAAAGCACAAGCTTTATTGAAATACAAAAATAAAAATAAAAATGGTGAAACCAAAGAACCAAACTGAAGAACTGAATGAGTAATAATCCTGGAATTTCTTTATTTCAAATATGCAAAATCTATTTGTAGACAGAGAATAACTTATGGAGAAGCACTTTAGACTTAATTAGCTGCGTATCCCCTCAAAGCAGATATCAGGAATAAGCAGAGTCCTTAAAGAATGAAAACACATTCTTATGAGAGAATAAAACTGTTTTTCACATTAGGATGTGCAGAGGTAAAGAAAAGATTTAGATGCTGCAAAGGAAATTAAAATAAAATAAAATAAATCAACAGTATAATGAAGAAAATAACAGAAAAAAATGAAGCTGCAACAGAGCAAGGACTAGATGGTTGGAAGATTTGATTCAAACCTCATCTTTCTTTATAAAAAAAAAGAAAAAAAAAAGAAAAAGAAAAAGAAAAAAGAAAAGGAAGACATTGAAAAAAACAAGGCAGCTAAGGGAAAATATTGCATCTGATAAACAAAACTTCAGGTACTCTAATAAAGGGCTTATTTGCCCTACATTTTCAAATAATTCAGTACATGTAAACACAGTTTTGGTAGCCACATTTTTGGTAGGTAGTCAGAAATGGTGCAATTATGAGTGGAGAACAGCAAATGATGACACTGTTTCAGGAAGAAAAAAATAGTGTTCCAGGCCAGTGCCAGTACTCTGACTTCGGGAGTAGGCATGGCTTTAAAGATAAAGCGTTATTTAAAAGAAAGAAATGGGATAAAAGATGACATGGGTTTATGAAGTTTAATTATCTCAGACTGACTGAATTTTCCCTGAGAAAGAAATAGAACAGATCTAATGCCACCGAATGTCAGCCAATATTTTGATAATCTGTCAAATAGGAAATGATTAAATATCATACCAGTGTTTCTCAGAAGGGAGACAAAACCAGACCATGCTGAAAGAGAAATTGCTGAGCTGAAATACATTGTCAGAGGAGTTTGTCAAAAATCAGTCTCGGTTTCATCTAATTAAATATTTTCCTTTGGGACTTCAGCAAGAAGTGTAGTTTTACCAATGACATTTGCTAGAGACACAAAACAGTCAGTAGTGGCCAATACGCTGCAGAAGTAGAGTATCACGAAGGAATAAAAGGTGACCCTGAGAAATTAGTAATAGAAACGGGTTGAAAATTAATAATATGAATGGTGCCGTCACTTCGGGAACAACAAAAAAAAAATCAGCTTTATCTGAAACAGTAGATGTGAGCGGCGGGGGGAAAGGTGCAGCGTATCACCACACTGCTGGGTGGGCAGGAGCCTGTTGCAACACAGCCGTGGGAAAAGCAAATACGTGACCGGCGTTTATCAGGGGAAGTAACTTTCACTGCAGGCAGCACAGGGTGAAGACAGGTCTCCAAGACACGGTGAGACCTCACCTGAAACACTGTGGACATCCCTGGTCATTCTCTGACAGGAAAAATTAATTAAATGGGAGCAGATGGAGACAGTGACGAGGAGAATGGGCACTGCCCTGCAGAAGGGAGCTGAGCCTGCCTAGCAGGGGAGAGAGGAGGAATACAAAGGGTTTCCATAAATACTTCAAGAAGAAGTAAACACCAGTGGAAGAAAAATAGCTATATAAGGGAAAGTGGCATAAGATGGGAATCTAAACTAGCTACAAAAAGCATTCATGTAGAAGATAGAATACGTTTTTTATGACTCAGAAGAGCAAAACTGTAGTGCAGACTCCCAGGAGAAGCAGTGGAACAGGAAATTTGCCTGGTATCAAGGTACAGCAGGATCCCTGTGCAGGAGTACACCTGCCAGGGTGGGATGAGCAGAAGAAGGCTGCGCTTGGTGCTCCCATGGGCTCCTGCTGCAGGAAGAGGTGGGAGGTCCCTGCTTCTGGTAGGGTGCCAGGCCCCGGTTCTTGCGCTGTCCCTGAGCAGCAGCCTGCTTTTGGTGGAGCTCTGCAGTTCTGCCTTGCCCATGAATTATCACAGAATCATATAATCACAGAATAGTTTAGGTTGGAAGGGACCTTAAAGCCCACCCAGTTCCAGCCCCCTGCCATGGGCAGGGACACCTCCCACCAGACCAGGTTGCCCAAAGCCCCATCCAGCCTGGCCTTGAGCACCTCCAGGGATGGGGC
Organism: Oxyura jamaicensis; assembly: GCF_011077185.1. NCBI lineage: Eukaryota > Metazoa > Chordata > Aves > Anseriformes > Anatidae > Oxyura > Oxyura jamaicensis. The sequence continues at coordinate 134,454,650 of NC_048894.1, read as the reverse complement.
ACCCACAGCTTCTCTGGGCAACTTGTGCGTTCAAGTGGCAACCAGGAAGTATTCAAGGCCAGGCTGGATGGGGCTTTGGGCAACCTGGACTGGTGGGAGGTGTCCCTACCCATGGCAGGGGGATTGGGACTAGATGGGCTTTAAGATCCCTTCCAACTCAAACCATTCAGTGGTTCTGTGATCTCCTGCAGCCAGCAGTGCAGTTGGACTGCACACTGAAGTCTCACTCCAGCCTCACTCCAGTTCTGCTTTAGCAGTGTAATTCATTCCTCCCATTTGAATGAGAAGCTCTCCACATCAGGCTGGGTGTTACATTTCATGCACTACCATATACATTATACAGTTATGGTATATCACTGCCAGTCATGAACCACTGATACCATTCACTGGTGGATTAACATATTCCCTACGGTCTGCTCCCTTTTAGGGACTCCCATTACTTTTGACTGCAAGAAACATGTATCCCCTCATGGACTATACAGTACCGACTTCTTGCAGTGGAAGGTTATCTCTGTTCAAGTTGCAGAAAAAACAGATTTCCACAGTCCACACATTATATAATAAAGCTGTAAGCTGTGCAAGGTTTTGCTATCTATTTTGCTTGTAGCAGGAAATGTCTTCAGTAGTGCAGTGGGTGAAGTATAACAAATACAGGCTACAGTTGGTGAGTAAATGAAACAAAACATGAAGCGGATTAAGTGCTACCATCACAGACGTGATTAGGAGAACTGCTTTGTTTAAAAGTTACAAAATCTTTTTGAAGTCTCAACTTAGATGGAGCTAATCTACACGGGAAGTAATCATTTTTCTCTCCTTCTCTGTAACTGTTGTTCTTAACATTTCAGCTCTCTTAGAGTTTGTGCCTTTTTAAGTAAAGATGTGGATGGGAATTGGGGAATGGTAGGCTGCAATTCCCTCATCTTGCACGGCAGTGGATGTGTCCAAAAGCCTGAGTTTGCTCTCGTGCTCAGAGCACAAGACGTCACGGGTCAGGTGTTCAGGGTTTCAGATAGCCTCATGAAGTGCACATCATTTCGTTGCAAACTCAATGACCCCGCAGTCAGGTGCTGCTCTGAGGGGATCCGAGAGCGGTGATCCTGGCTGTGGACATTCTTCACAATCCAAAACTCTTCCTCTTCACTTTGAGGCAACACTGGGGCCTTTCTGAGCTTTCCTGGAGAAACAGTGTCAGGAACTGGCTGCAGCCTGGACTGCCCTTCGCCACAACAGCCCCATACCCAGTGCACAGGAGATGTGTCCACGGGGCTTTGCCTTCTCTCACCACACCACCGGGTGCTGGGGGGAATTTCTTGTTCACTGCAAGTATGCGAGCAGCTTGGGATTCACTGGGCCCAGCACTTAGGGAAAAAAAAAAAAAAAAAAAAAAAAAAAAAA